>NW_006783088.1:1241681-1246522 GCF_000442215.2 Lipotes vexillifer | reverse complement strand
AAGAGCGGTCGGCGCCCCAAGGGCCGGAAAGATGGCGGTCCTGGCACCTTTAATTGCTCTAGTGTATTCAGTGCCGCGACTTTCACGATGGCTGGCCCGACCTTACTACCTTCTGTCAGCCCTGCTCTCTGCTGCCTTTGTACTCGTGAGGAAGCTGCCCCCTGTCTGCCACAGTCTCCCTACGCAACGCGAAGACGGTAACCCGTGTGACTTTGACTGGGTGAGCGACCCCCGCCTTAGGACCCCGCGACCTTGACTCTCCCTGCCCCTGCCCCTGTGATTGCATCCGGGAGCCCCGAGGTTTACCTTTTTGAGAACATCTGAGGTTCCGAGCCTCTAGCGGACTTAACAAACTATTAGGAGTGTAGGGCGTGGATCGTCATTGAGCCTAAACCTCTTGTTTAGGATGGGAAAACATCCGGTTAGCCTACACAACAGCCTAAGTCTCCCTTTTGAGTCCAAGCTCCTTTCTGTCTCACAGTTCATAGTCGACAACAGACCTACCCAAACTAGGCAAGTACACTGTTTTCCAGAGCTGCTCATTATGTAAAACCTTTTGAGGAACCAGTGAGTTAAAACAAGGCAAGTAGTAGTCTCGTTTTATTGATGAAGAAATTGATCTAGGCGTGGTTAGGCGACTTGTCCAAGGTCACACAACTAGTGAGTGACTAGGACTTGAAACCACTCTTCGGCCATGGTATCAGCACGCTCTGTCAGCCATTGCTTAATTCAGTTAACAATTACAGAGTGAGGACTGTTAATGCTACGCGCTGTGCTGCATCCTGGGGATGTAAAAATGAATAAAATTGTTAGGGCTATTGAAATGGAATTGTGAAAAATACATTGCAGAGAAATCTATCTCAAGCCTCTTGCAGTATTCCCTGAGCTGGAGTGGAGAGACCACTCAGAAAAATAAGGTGAAGCTCTCTAACCTCTGCTGTGTAGCCGCATCTGTGTTCTGGGAAAGGAGGATCACCTGAGTTTTTGTCCTTTTTTCAAGGCCCCAAAATGAGTCTTGACCTTTAACAGAGACCACTTCCTTACTTTTATTCTCCATCCCTTGTTTAGTTTTTCATACTTCCTCTGTCCTTTCCCAGTGTTATTAGCTCAAATGTAGCCATTCTACTTCAAAAGATTCTATTTTTATCTATACCACTTTAACCAAAATGAGACTCAAACATATAAGTGGACAGTAATAAAGATTTTAATAAAAGGAGGAACCTTTTATACAATCAATTTCTCTGTATTCTCTTGTCTTAATTATGTGCAAAATACTGTAAGGTTTTATATTTTCATATTATTCTGTTATGTTTTTTGTTTTTAAACTATGTAGGGTTTATGGCCAGTGTTTGTTTTCCTGGAAAATCTGTGTTTTGCTGATTTACCTTGGTGATTTGGAAATTAGAATATAAGGTAAATAATGTTAGCAATAACAGGTAAACTTCAAAATTTCAGTGGCTTAACAGAATAAAAGTTTATTTCTATTTTATTAAATAAAAAGAAAGAATCAGGTATTTTGCTTTTCCTCTACATACTGTCAGAGTAACCAAATAATTGATATAGAAAAATTTGAGCTAATGCAGAAGGAGTGATAGCATTTAAAAGTCATGTAGCATTCTCTAATGCAATAATACATGTAGACAATGACCATCTAAAGTCATCAGATGAAAGGTTGCTATGTCCTCTGAAGTGATTCAGTAGGGAGTACCTAGTACCTCCTACGATGTATTTTTGGCAAAAGATGTGGATTTCATTGTATTCACATCTCTAGATTTCGTTACCATTTTACAAGAAATATGGGAAATAGAGGATCATCATCGTCAGAACGCATACCATGAGTATTGCCAGCAGCCAAATCCAATAAAGTCAGACAGTTGACAGTGCAAATGACTCAAGGTCTTCAACAGATAAATAGCCTGGGTTAGAAAGGAAGAACAGGTATCCTTTAGAGATTAAAGAAGACCAAAGAAACACATTGGCCAAATGCAATTTGTGGTTCTTGCTTGCTTGTTCCTGATTTGAACAAACGACTGTACAAAGTTGTACAAAATCTAATACTTTGTTCTTTGAATTTGAATAAGGGCCAGGTATTAGATAACAATAAGTAATTATTGTTAATTTTGTTAGGTATGATAATGGTATTTTGGTTTGTTTTAAAAAAGAAGTCCTTGGGACTTACCTGGTGGCGCAGTGGTTAAGAATCCATGAGCCAGTGCAGGGGACACAGGTTCAAGCCCTGGTCCGGGTAGATCCCACATGCCACGGAGCAGCTAAGCCCATGCACCACAACTGCTGAGCCCACACACCACAACTGCTGAAGCCCGCATGCCGCAACTACTGAAGCCCGCGCACCTAGAGCCTGTGCTCCACAACAAGGGAAGCCACCGCAATGAGAAGCCCACGCACTGCAACAAAGAGTGGCCTCCCACTTGCTGCAACTAGAGAAAGTGCGTGCGCAGCAATGAAGACCCAATGCAGCCAAAAAAAATAAATAAATGAATAAAAAATTTTTTAAAAAGTTCTTATCTGTAAGCAATACATACTGAAGTATTTACAGGTGAAATGATGTAGTTGGAATTTGCTTTAAGTTCCTCCAGCAAAAGAAATGGGTAGCATAGGTGAAATTGAACCATATTGGCAAGATATTACTATTGAAGCTGAGTAATAGGGGTTTATTAAGGTATTGTAGGGGTCAGAAAAGAGTCTTCCCTTTATCCTTCTGAGATCTTGCCTGAGACCCCCAAATAAAAGAGATTAAAGACAATTAAATACAAACAAGTTTATTAACATGTATAACTTGTATACAGTGGAGATACCCAGGGAAAAATCAGTAACTCAGAGAGGTGGCTTCCAGCTTATGTGGCATCTTCAACAAAGAACAATAAGTTTGTGGAGAAATGACAGGATGAAGGAAAGAGTTTTAGGCTTGCAAGAGAAAACTGTGGAAAGGTAAACTAATGGTAGATAAAGGCTAGTTTGTTACATAGATTCCTCTGGTGCTGTCTCCAGGCTGATAGGGTCTAAAGTTATCTCCCCTGATTAGTTTTGTCCTTGGTAGAGGTTGGAGGGACACCTTTGAGAATTTATGTCCTACCTTTCGACAGATATGTAGAGGGCAGGGAGCTTTTCTTTATTCTACTTCTTCTGAATTGCCTTTAGACTCAAAATAATCCTTATGTCAAAGTGGCATATTTTGGGGTAGCATATTTTGCTACCCTCAGTATCCTCTCTGCTTTTGTGTATGTTTGAAAATTTCCTTAATAAAAAGCTTGAAAACAATGAATAAACAAGTGAACAACCAAGGGGGCTCAGGTTTATATAGTTATTCTGGAACCCTGTCTCATGCTGTCCTCAACTGATGGCCTTAAGATCATCCCAGCATCATCAAGCCAGCAGATGAAGAAAGAAAGCTGGACTGCAAGGGCATACGTACCCTTTCTTATTTTATTTATTTATTTTTTGGTACCTGGGCCTCTCACTGTTGTGGCCTCTCCCATCGCGGAGCACAGGCTCTGGACGTGCAGGCTCAGCGGCCATGGCTCACGGGCCCAGCCGCTCTGCAGCATGTGGGATCTTCCCGAACCGGGGCACGAACCCGTGTCCCCTGCATCAGCAGGTGGACTCTCAACCACTGCGCCACCAGGGAAGCCCCACATACCCTTTCTTAACCACCTGGGCACAGAAGTGGCACATCACTTCCATTCACATTCCATTTAGGAGTACTAGTCACACAGTTCTCCCTAGATCCAAAGAGAGAGTCTACCTGCAGTATGCCCAGGAGAAAAAGGAAATAAGGTTTGGAGTATACATGGCCAGTCTTTACCACAGACCCATTCTCTCTCTTTAAAGTAATTCCTTTTAGTCCTATCTCTGGTCTCCTGATTGGCCATACTTCCCTTTTAAAATTCATCTTTCCATTATTATAACTGCCAATTCTAATCCAGCTTCCTTCTTGAAAACTCTTCCTAATTTCTACTCGGATGTAATATTTAGTAAGGTCTGTCACATTCCCTACCCCCCACTTTACATGTTCATTTCTAAATCCAGTCAGTTGCTTTTTGTTGGAGATTGGGGCTAAAAACCTAAGTCCCTGATTGCTAGCTGTAAATCGCAGTTAATTGGTTCTGTCTGAAGTAAAGATTTGGATCCCTGTATTATAAACAGAAAGGTATGGAAAGCCTCAGACCCTCCCCCTATACTTTCTCTCGCAAAGTCCTTGTTATTCTTCATTGCAGTCTTTACTCTGAAATTATGTCATGTTTATTGTCTGTCTCACTCATTCACACGGAGCTTACAATCTAGAAAGAGAAAGAACAGTAAGCCAGGGGTACTGAAAACGATCTCTGAGAGCTTTGAAAGGCCTCCTTCAGCTCTCAAATTATATTAAAGGTGCATGGATTATCACTATGAGTATTAGGTGGAGAGGAATGATTTAACTTAAATAAAAACAAACGGAATAACCATATGTTGTATTAATGGAATATTACTGAGAAAGTTTACCTGGAAAAGTTTTATTTTACCAGGGTCACACTGAGTTGATTGTAATATCTACAGTTTTATACCATATACTTTATATTAACTCTTTCATACTCATTTAATCCTCACAGCACCATTTTGACATATTCAGTCAAAGAAACCAGAGCTCAGAGGTTAAGTGCTTTGCTGAAGGGCACCAGGCAGTTTGTGGCAGGGATGGAACTGGGATCTAGACCTTCCGACTGGTGTTTTCCCTACTACATCTTAGCTGACTCCAGTTATTTGGCTATGGTTACCATTCCCAGTGTGGATCTCTGTTGGTTTTTATTACATATTTGGTTCCCTTGCTCACCCAAATCATTTCT
>NW_006783088.1:1197167-1241671 GCF_000442215.2 Lipotes vexillifer | reverse complement strand
CATTCCTGTCACTCTGATTCTGTTCCAGAGAGAAGTAGAGATCCTGATGTTCCTCAGTGCCATTGTAATGATGAAGAACCGCAGATCCAGTAAGTGTAGCCTGCTTCTCTGTCTCTCAAGATTAGGACTAGTGACCTCTGAGGTGCTTTTCATCCATGTTATGAGAGGGGCGTTATTTGGTGAACTTGTCCCTCATTCTGTGCTAAGGCTGAATTTGATCTTGGACTTTTTTTTGTGTGTGGTACGCGGGCCTCTTACTGTTGTGGCCTCTCCCATTGCGGAGCACAGGCTCCGGACGCGCAGGCTCAGCGGCCATGGCTCATGGGCCCAGCCGCTCCACGGCACATGGGATCTTCCCGGACCGGGGCACGAACCCATGTCCCCTGCATCGGCAGGTGGACTCTCAACCACTGCGCCACCAGGGAGGCCTGATCTTGGACTTTTATCCTCTTCCCCCTCTCCCATTTCAAAGTACTCCAGGAAGAGGGGCAAATAACAGGTCATAGGAGCGTGCAGCCCAGCCTGACCTGTGGCGTCTCTGTGTTTCAGTCACTGTGGAGCAACATATCGGCAACATCTTCATGTTTAGTAAAGTGGCCAATGCGATTCTTTTCTTCCGCCTGGATACTCGCGTGGGCCTGCTTTATCTCACACTCTGCATAGGTAAGGAGACTGCAAGACTTGGTCGTGGGAACCAAATTCCATCCCCAAACCAGGTTCTCCATAACCTTCTGCCATATCTTATACCTAATTAATTATGTGTGAGCCTCAGATGATAAGAATCTACAGAGATTTTAAGAGGAAGGGAATGTGTCTGTATGTCCACAAAATGCACTCTTTGGTGCTTGAAATCTTTGAGTTGCTTTGAAAGTAAATCCCCTGCCCAAGGCCTTATATGTTTCCTGTGACGACTGTTTTCTGTGTTTAGTGTTCCTGATGACATGCAAACCCCCATTGTACATGGGCCCTGAGTACATCAAGTACTTCAGTGATAAAACCATTGACGTGAGTACTCTTTCTCCCTCTGTTTCCTGGGTCCCCTGTGGGTGATTTTGTAGTTGTCCTCTCTGCTCACTAGGAGGAGCAACAGTGCTGCAGAATGGAAGTCAAGGGCACTCGTTCACTGTGGGATCTAGAGGAGAGGTATAGGGAAGCCAGGATGAGGAATTAGGTGCTAAAGTCGGAATCTTTCCAGGAGCCTCTGTAATCCGGTTCACTGTTTGTTCTCTGTGTGTGACAGGAAGAGCTGGAGCAGGACAAGAGGGTTACTTGGATCGTGGAGTTCTTTGCCAATTGGTCTAATGACTGCCAGTCATTTGCTCCTATCTACGCTGATCTCTCCCTCAAGTGAGTAGGACACAGGGAGGGATGACAGAAATTACACCTTCCCTCTCATTGTTTTTGGCCTCGATTTTTACATATTGCAACCAAAGGCACTCCCACCCCCACCCCAGATATCTGTACTTGTACTTCATTGATTCATTCTCTCTTCTTTCACCATATGTTAAATAATACATTCTTCTCAGGTACAACTGTACAGGGCTAAATTTTGGGAAGGTGGACGTTGGACGCTACACTGATGTTAGTACACGGTATGTAAGGGCCTGGGCAGGGGATCATTCAGAGTGATATACACAGATGCATTAACAGAGCACCTTCTGGGCCCTGTAGGTACAAAGTGAGCATATCACCCCTCACCAAGCAGCTCCCTACCCTGATCCTATTCCAAGGTGGAAAGGAGGTCATGCGGCGGCCACAGATTGACAAAAAAGGACGAGCTGTCTCTTGGACTTTCTCTGAGGTATATGAAAGAGTGGGCAAGTTTTGGAGGAGGGTGTGGAACAGTAGGTAAGTTTTAGAGCCTAACCTGGGTTTAATTCCTAGTTCTGCTACTTGTCCATAAGCTTTGAGAGTGTAGACTAGTTATTAGACCTCATTCATGAATTCATTTAGCAGATTTATACTGTTGCTACCATGTGCCAGACATGCTAGTACTGGGCAACAATTACTTGTTAAGATTTAGTCTCAATGGCTCTTGTAGTACCTGTAGTCTTTTTCCTTGGCAGTACATTGGAGATGGTAGCACTTGGCTCACAGGTTTTGTTTTGCAGGTTACATTAAATAACGTAACCATAATTCTTGGCACAGTGACCGGCACATAATACGTAAATATTAGTTGACTTTTCCAGGTATCCAAAAAAAGACAGCTGGGTTAGAGTAGATTCCTGTCCTTTGCTTCCTCCTTTCCTAGACTGTGTCTAAATACAGTTGACCCTTGAACAAATGGGTTAGAACTGTGTGGGTCCGCTTATGTGGACATTTTTCAATAGTAACTACAGGGCTTCCCTGGTGGCTCATTGGTTAAGAATCCGCCTGCCAATGCAGGGGACACGGGTTCGAGCCCTGGTCCGGGAAGATCCCACATGCCGTGGAGCAACTAAGCCCATGTGCCACAACTACTGAGCCTGCACTCTAGAGCCCGTGAGCCACAACTACTGAGCCCACGTGCTGCAACTGCTGAAGCCTGCGTGCCTAGAGCCCATGCTCTGCAGCAAGAGAAGCCACCCCAACGAGAAGCCCGCGCATCGCAATGAAGAGTAGCCTCCGCTCGCCACAACCAGAGAAAGCCCACGCGCAGCAACAAAGACCCAACGCAGCCAAAATTAATTAATTAATTAATTAATTAATTAATTTTTTAAAAAGTAACTACAGCACTACACGATCCATGAGGTTGGTTGAAGCCGCCACACGTGTGGAACCACGGATTCAGAGGAACTGTGGATACGGAAGGCTGACTATAAGTTATAGGTGGATTTTTTACTGTAAGAAGGGTTGGCGCCCCTAACCCCACACCTTTGTTTAAGGGTCAACTGTACTTGCTTCCCAGACATAACACCCCCTTCCAACCTGAACCCTGATGTGTGCACCTCTTTTGCACAGGAGAATGTGATCCGAGAATTCAACTTGAATGAGCTGTATCAACGGGCTAAGAAGCTATCAAAGGCTGGAGATAATATCCCCGAGGAGCACCCTGTGGCCCCAGTGCCCACTGCAGTGCCAGATGAGGAGAGCAAGAAGGACAAATAGGATCCCTGCCTTCAGTACTTCATCTCCTGTCAATCCCAGGCACCTCTGAGGCCCTGCCCTTTCTGTAGCCACAAGCGTTGCCTGAGGCCTTGGCCTTTTTTTTTTGTTTTCCCTGTTTGGCTCTGCCTAGGAGGGGCAGGATATTGCTTCTGATTTTTAAGAGGCGTCCAGGGAAATGACAGGTATCCTCCGGGAAGGCCTCTACTGCTGTGGTCTGCTATTTCACTGGAAGAAGGGAAAGATCTTATATGGTGGAGGGGGAAATGCTTTCCTTCCAAGCTTGGGCCAGTGTGTCAGCTGCTGTGTGCTGCCCACACATCTCCATCACACGCTGGTTTCATTATTCCTCATAGTGGATATTCACAGCCTGCTTAGATTAGATTAAATCCTAACATAACAGGCCAAGATGCAGAGTTTAGTGCTAAGATTTTTCCCTCAAGACTCTTGCTTCTGTGAGCCCATTTGGCTTGGTCTGTGGCCTATATTTAAAAAGTATAAGCCTGTCACTGGTCCCAAGGAGAAACCTTTAAGCACAGAGTTTTCTCATTGAAGATAGTATTGAATAATCTCCCTATTTTATGGAGATTGGGAGGAAGGGGAATAGAAGTTTCAGACTTCCTTTGTGTGGTGGGCCCTGGAGGAGAAAGCCCCTGGGCAAGGTCTCACTTACCCTCCTATGTCCTCCCCACACCCAGTTGATGGTTTTCCATAATAAAGACACTGGGATTTACTTTTGATTGCGCCTTTGTGTGTTATTCAAGTATTAGAAAAGCCAGGCAACTGCAGAGGAGTTGTCCACCTTAATTTCAAAGGGCATCCTGATCCGTTTCACCAGATGCTGTACATCAGTCCCCAGGATTGCAAAGAGCTGGAGAAGGTTGATTCCCTAACCGTAGAGTTAAGTTGTCTTGGTTTGGGATTGGTCCGCGGGTCCCCAGAAGGAGGTTTTGGGTAGGGATCGTGATGCATACCATTTAGCTGGTCGCGCGGTTACAGAAAACCCTGTGTGAAGCCAGGCTCGTTGTCAGAGCTGCCCGCCCACCCCCCAAACACTGGTGGTTCGGCCTGGAGCCTACCTCCCCCGTCTCTGCGTGCAGAGTGGCTCTGCCCGAAGGCCCCGCCCCCAGGCCACGTGGGCGCCCAGCGCCACGCTTTCTGCAGTTTAAGAGAGGTTTTGTTTGGAGAGCCGAGTGGGTTGCGGTTTGCATCTTGGAGCTTGGCTGGCCTCTCCTCGGTGGCCGCGTCTCCACCCTATTCCCGCCCCAGGTCGGCTCGGTTCCCAGCCGGGCTCCAGGCGCCATGGCTTCCCGCGGGAGGAAGCGGAAGGCCGAGGCGGCGCTGGCCGCAGCGGCCGAGAAGCGGGAGAAGCCGGCTAGCAGCCAAAAGGGAGTGGAGGAGGCGAGCGTCGTTATTGAGCATTGGTGAGGGGGTCTGGGGAGTAATGGGGGGCGAGCAAGGGCGCCGCAGACCAAGGTTCCCAGTCTCTGACCTCCCCCATCTCTCCTTAGCATGAGCTGACGCGTCTACGGGCGCAACGCCGCGGCCCTGAGCCAGGCGCTGCGCCTGGAGGCCCCGGAGCTTCCAGTGAAGGTGAACCCTACCAAGCCCCGGAGGGGCAGCTTCGAGGTGACACTGCTGCGACCCGACGGCAGCAGTGAGTGAGGGCCCGGGGCGGGGCGTTGGGGGGCATGGATCCGAGGCGAGGAAGCGCGGGTCTCAAACCGCCGCCACCTGATGATTTCGGGGACTTGCTGGTGGGTTCCAAAGTAATTTCGCTTCACGTGGACTTTTCCCAGGTGCGGAGCTCTGGACTGGGATTAAGAAGGGGCCCCCACGCAAACTCAAGTTCCCTGAGCCTCAAGAGGTGGTGAAGGAGCTAAAGAAGTACCTTTCGTAGGGAGGCTTGGGCAGAAGTCCTCACGCTGAGGTTTGACATGGGAAATGGAGAGTGGACTGATCTTGGTGTGGCTCTGGGTGGAGCAGCACTTACTGTTAAACCCCTTATTTCACACTGGACCTACATTTTCGTAACTCTTTTCTGCTCTCAGGATTTCCTCTAGTGGGAATACCTCTTCCCCTTGCTGGTGGGAAGACCTGAAGTCCGCAAAAAATGATCTCTATCCAGTGTGCCCTTTGCTAACTCCATGTTTCATTTCATTGTCTTTGGGCTAAGTCGTGGAATACCGATGGTAATGTAAATGATTATAAAAATGCACATTGTGTCCTTAGAGGATGCAGTTAATTGTTGCCCTTGGGGTGTAGGCCAGTTTTATATATTTGTTTAAAAAAACGCATTTTCCTGTAAATCCCACTTATTTATTGGGGATTCCCTTATTTATTGGTAAGGATTGATTCTCCCCTTTCCTGAGCAAACCTTTGTGTAACTTCAGGTCTGCCTACCCCTGCCCTCTTGTCTTTCTTGTCACTGGTGTGTTGTTTCTGTTACCACCCCATGTAATAACCCTGCATTGTAGTCTTCTCACTCCTGGTCACAGGATTTGACCTTGTCTTTATCCCTAGTGCTTCATAGAGTGCTTTGGCATGTTGTCAGGCACTTGATACCTTGAGTGAGATGTGGGGGGAGGATGCAGTCCTTGAGCTCTCCTGGATGTGTGGGTTCAAGGGAGGAGGGCTGGCTATATGATTGCCTGGAGCCCTTCTCTAACTTTTTTCCCACTCTCATTTTCACAGCCTCTGCCCCTGGTGGTGTTGGAGCATTTATGACGGGACATGGCCAAACTTCAGTCATGTGCCTGAAGCTGTGGTTTCTTCTCCTCCAGAAATGGTGGTTCAGTTGTGAGGCAATCCTCTAGTAAGGCACTGAAAAGTTCTTGGATTGGTTTAATAAAAATTAAAGTATTTGAGTTTGATATAATCTATGAGTAATGAAGTAAAACTTAATCTTATGGTAAGGGACACCCTAAGCCAGCCTTATGGGATTGGTCCCCCTTGTGTTTTTCATAACCTAAGGTCACCAATTAACCTGGAACTCCTATGGTCCCTGTTAGAGCATGTGAAATACTTGTAAAAACTATGGGGAAAAACTAAATAATTTCTTTTTTAAAAAGCAGCTGTATCTGTTTCAACTCACTTCTCCGAAGTGATGATAGGAGTACATCTTCCTGGCCCCTATGGAGGTTCTGGCTAGACTAACCATACTGGCAGTGACTAAGCCACGGACATTAGGTACTAGACAATATCCTGTCACTCCCACCCACTTAGTGTTCCATCCCAGCATTGCTTCACACCTCCTTCGGGAACATTTTCTCTCCCACAGAACCCCTACCACAGAGGGCTGGTCTTTCTCAGCTCTTCCTGAATCAGTTTTTAGATGCCTCGAGACCTGGGAGACCTGGCTTTGGCTGTTACCTGTGACCCACTAGAGTTGTGACACACAGTTTATTGTTTCACTTGTTTGTCACTAACTGCAAAATAGATTATAAAGAGGTAAGATGGTTCAAGTTCATAATTTTCTACTCATGGAACGATTTCTGCCTGCCTCCAAAAGCCTGGGGAAGGAAGGAGAGCTGGGGGTATATCTGCCTCTTGTGCTAAGAGGACAGAGCATGTGCTAGCCCGCCCGTGTACCTTCCGTTAAACATTTCCCACCCTCCCAGTCCCTCTAACCTGCCCTCCCCACTCCACTATGTTAGTATGTCCACCTCTGTTTCTGACTCTGAGGAAGGGTCGGGCCATACGGAGTAAATACTCATGGGCACAATCCCCTCTGACATCGAGTCCACCACATCAATCTCTTCCTCTTCAGGGCTAACAGGAAGTGGATCCAACAACTCAGAGCTGCCAGATCCCTGCTTGCTTGCCTCTGGAGCAGGGTATAATACTCCAGCCGTACTTAGGGACACTTCCAGCCCAGTCTCTACCCAGTTTGAACAGGGAGGTGAGAGGTCCCCATAGGACCTTAGGGGAGGGTCAAGGGAGTTGATGTGGAGAAGTTTGTCTCTCTGGCCGTCCAGTGGCTGGGAGCTGGGAATTTCTAGGTCTGGAGTCCAAGAGCCTCCCACTGAAAGCACCTCCCCTTCACTCACCTCAGAGGGCATGACAAGGGGGCTAAAAGGCTCAATTGGCCCTTTGTTCCCACCAGCAGGTTCCTTTTCCAATCCTGTGATTTCCCTGGGCCAGAGCTCCACGTCTGGCAAACACCATTCTTCCCCTTCAATCCAGTTCTTTCCTGTTTCTGTCAGGTGATAACTAGGGGTCCTGCAGCCCTCAGCCCGGGGACTCTCCAGAGACCCTATGGGTGGCTCGATGTCTGAGCCACAGAGCATGAAGTCCAGGATTTCCTCCAGCTCACTGGTGGCAGCAGCACTGGTGATTCGGTACTCCTCAGCCTCGCATGGCTGCCCGAGCGGGCCTGTGTCAACTGCATAGGGCTCTCTGCAGTCAATATCCAATCCCGGTTCCCTCCCTATCAACTCTGGACTGGACCCAAACTCGGACTTCACCACTGGGTTGTCTGGGGAGTGGCTAGCAGAGAGCAGAATGTCTTGTAGCCTAGAGTGCATGGGGGAGTCCTCACACAGGTCTATTCTAGCAGATGTCACTTCCTGCTCGTTACCTGAGGACGGCTGAGTCCCTGGAGGCTCTCTTGAGTCTTCAGGCTCTGGGATCTGAGGGCTACCTTGAGAGTTTTTGATGGGAGGCTCTTGAACTACCTCCCAGCAGGTCCCGTTGACAATCTTGCGAAGCTTCACTCTGCCAACCTGCCCCTCTGCAGGGTCTGAGTGAGGTGCCCTGGCTTCAGGGCTCTGCTTCCTGTTCCCACCCGACTTTCCAAGACCAGATTGTCTTGGGGTGCTCTGTAGAGGACTAGTTTGCCCTGCTTTCTGCTTGTCCTCTGGTGCTTCTTTCTTTATACTCTTCTGCCGCCAAAGACGCCGGCCAGGGGCTGGGGGTACTGAGCTGGGTCCACTTAAAAGGCCGGCAGGCTTGGACGTACAGACGTCAGGAGACAGCTTTGAGCGGCTCAGCCTGATCTTCCTGGGCAACAGTCGCTCGTCCACAGAGGGGTACAAGCTGGGTGGGGAAAGTGCTGTAGGACCAAGGGCAGGGTAACTTTTGTTCTCTTTAGGTCCCTGACTGTGGCTTGACGGTGAAGAGCTTTTTTCTTGTGGAGTTGGGCAGGCTCTGGCCTTCCTCTTGAGCAGAAGCGTGCCCGACAGGTTCTCTGTGTTCTGTCGGTTGTTCTCCTGGGGCCCCTCCTCCTTCCCCGAGGACTTCAATCTCACTGCCCCAAGAGGACAGGGAGTCTGGGTAACAGGCAGTGGAGTTCGCGGGCGGCAGATGGATGCCACCACCCTGGCAGAGATGGGAGCAGCACTTGGAGGTTGTAGGCACTCCCTGTTCAGTCTTCGACCCTGAGGGGCCTTCACCAACTTCCCACCCTCTAGATGAAGGGATTCTAGCTCAGATACACGGAGCTGACGGGCAGCAGAAAGCACATCCTGGGCTTCTTCTCGAGATACTTCCATCTCTGAGGTATACAGGAAGTCCACCAGCTTCCTAAGTGTCCTAATCTTCAGGCCCCCCAGCTCGAGCACTACCTTCCGACCCTGAGCTGGCCTCTCCTGCTCCAGGCGCTCTGTGAAGAAGGGGCTGCAGGCCGAAAGGATGCAGCAATGGGCTGGGACTGCCTCACCTGGAGGGAAACCCAAACACTTTATCTGTCTCATGCCGACTGGCATGTTCCCGGGTTAAGCACAGACATTACTACCTAAATGTGCAGCCTCTTCTCTCAGTTTCCCTCCACATTAGTTGAAGGATAAATTTAGTTCTTCTGCCTGCCTGGAACATTCTGCCATTACCTAGTTAACTCAGTTTTTACCTATTTTAGGCTTTCAGAAAGCCTTCCCCGACCCTACCCCGTCTGGGTTAGGTGCTCTGTAGCTATCATAGCATTCAGCTATCTGCGCTGTAAGTGTCCATCTCCTTCACTGAACTGTAAGCTCTGTGAGGACAGAGACTGTCTGTCTTGCTCACTGAAGTATATAGCCAGTGCTTGACACAAAGCAGGGGATCAAATACTTGCTGAGTAAATGTTTTTGACTCACACAAGAATTTAAAACTTTCTATAGAAGCTGCTTGTGGTCTAAGAGATGAGCTCTGGATATGGATGATCAGGGCTCAGTTCTCTCCTGAGCTCTCTTCACTGCCTGGTATCCACTGTCCTGAACAACCTTCTCATTTTATGGGCACTTCATGGGCAATTTCCATCTCTGCAATGGCTTCAGTTACCAAAGGCTTGCTGATGACTCCCAGATTCTACACCTGCCCAGGTATCTTTTCTGAGATATTAAGCATGCCGTAGCCTGCATGACTACATGGAGGTCCCACAAGTACCTCCAATGCAACCTTTCTAGAAAGTGAACTCATCATCCCCCACACTCCAAAACTTCCCAATTT
Organism: Lipotes vexillifer; assembly: GCF_000442215.2. Taxonomy (NCBI): domain Eukaryota; kingdom Metazoa; phylum Chordata; class Mammalia; order Artiodactyla; family Lipotidae; genus Lipotes; species Lipotes vexillifer. The sequence goes on along the minus strand of NW_006783088.1, from coordinate 1,232,164 downwards.
TTACTTCAAAATAAGCACATTCATCCAGTTGCCCAGGCCTGAGAACCAGAAGTCATATTTGATTCCTTTCTCTTACCCACTGCATCTAGTCAAACATTAAGTTTTTTAAAAAAGCGAATACTTATTGAGTCCTTATTATGTGCCAGGCGTCTAAGGATTTTAGCAGCATTAATTCATTTAATCTTCACTGCAACCTTGTGGGCTAGCTGTCATTACAGATGAGTAAACTGTGGCATAGTGAAGTAACATGCCCACAATTACAGTTAAGGAGCAGGGACAAGATTTGAACCCAGGGCTACAGTCTGTGCTCTTAACTGCAGCAAGTTTTGTAAATTCTCTTGAATAGCTCATAAACTATATATTTCTTTCTATTCTCAGTGCCTTAGTTCAGGCCACCATTCCCTCTCTCCTGGATTCCAAAATAGCCTCCTATCTGGGCTCAATAACAATCTAATAATTCTTCTCATTGCAGCCCCACTGCTGTTTCTAAAGCAGTTAGGACCTTCTTGAAACCTTTAAATACATTTCTCAGTGTGCTGAGGATAAGACCAACTTCCTTGGTGTAACACTTCAGACCTGCTGATCTCTCTAGCCACACCTCTGATCAATACACTCATAGTCTGTGCTCTAGCCATAATGAACCACTCGCAAATCCCTGGTCACATGTGTACATCTCTGTACATGCTGTTTTCTCTGCCTGGGAAAATCTTACCCATTTCCTCCTACTTCTATGTGTCCTTCACAACTCACCTATGGGGTTATTTATTTATTTAACAGTTGATTTTTTTTTCTTAATTTATTTTTTGGCTGCATTGGGTCTTCGTTGCGGTGCGCGGGCTTCTCATTACGGTGGCTTCCCTTGGGAAGCATGGGCTCTAGGTGTATGGGCTTCAGTAGTTGTGGCACACAGGCTCAGCAGTTGTGGCTTGCGGGCTCTAGAGCACAGGCTCAGTAGTTGTGGCGCACGGGCTTAGTTGCTCCGTGGCATGTGGGATCTTCCCGGACCAGGGCTTGAACCCGTTTCCCCTACATTGGCAGGCAGATTCTTAACCACTGTGCCACCGGGGAAGTCCCCTATGGGGTTATTTCCTCCAAGAAATTGTCCCTAATACCCATCCCCCAACCTACTCAAGTCTGTGAAGGATGCTCCTCTTTTGTGCTCCTGTATCAGCTTATACTTACCCCAATGTTATTTATTATACTGCCCAGTTATCTGGATGCACTGGTTATTTGAATGTCTCCCCTTTACATGGTTTCCTTACGAGGATGGACTTATCTTCATATATACTATATGCCATGCTAGTAAAGTACATTAGCATACACCAGGCAGTTGATACTTTTTATGTTTATTTTGAATTAAGGAATGCATCCCAACTCTGCACTTCCTAAGAGAACCAATAGACAAGTCACTTAACTCTCTAGGCCTCAATTCACTCATCTGTACTGCTGGAACCATGTAACATTCCACATCTCACAAGGCTGTTATAAGAATCAAATGAGACACTAAACTGTGCTATACGTACTCTGCAAACTGTAGAGTGTTACACAATGTTGGCTGTCATAATCCTTTTTGATAAATGAAGAAAGTGAACTGGAAAGAGGTGAAGTTACTTGTTCATTTGTTACTGTTAATAACTTAGACTCGGACTCCTAGTCTTAGGCCTTTTACACTATACCAGGCTCTACCCCAAGCTGATTTAACATTTCAAGTGTAAAGGGAAGGGGTGGAAATAAGCTATATGGTTTTAGGTTTAACAACAAAACAATAAAAGCCATCAATTTGAAGACAAGAAAAAAGGAAAATATGTAATAGTATCATTTAAGTAAGTATCTAATACTTACATTGTGCTTAGTACATTAAAAGTACTGTTCTAAGTGCTTTATGTATGTTAACTCAACGTTCACAACCATCCCACTACGGTGTATCCATGTTTTACCGAATTTCTATGCTTACAAAACTTTAGTTTCATTTTTTGAGAGAAGGAGCATAATCTCACTTTCACTCATTGAAAAATGTACCTGTCCTAGAAACAGCTCTTTACCAAATAGCTTACAGCACTCAAAGGCAATAATTACACGCTTTCCTGGTTTTGTCCTTCACTGCTTGGCCCTGAAGTCATTTTATCTTAGTCTATGGTGAGTTTTCAATTGAGTCCCTACTAGTCTCTTACCTTCTGCCTGCAGAAGGACATCACAGAACACACCACTCTGTTGCTGGTGATGAAGCTGCAGAAAAGCTAGCCGGAGGAACCGGGGATTCCTGTACAGGATTTTGGGACTGGCAGGAGAGCACATGTTGGTCTCTTAACAAACCTAGGTTTTCATGCATCAGATTCCTGTGGGTGAAATAATACCTTTCAGAAGCACAATTATACCTAATTTTTTTTTTTTTTGTCTTTGAAATGACAGGGAAATTTTGAAAGTGGGAGACAAAAGCATGAGTTGAGGAACCATAAGCCCAGGAATTGTGCCAAGGGTATCTTAAGAAAGAATATCCTAGTGGTTACAGGTGGGAGCTCAGAAACAGCCTAGATTTGAATCTCAGCCCTGTTATTTATTAGCTTAGCTGTATAATTTCAGGCAAATGACCTAACTTTTCTGAGTCTTACTTTTCTCATCTAGGAAATGGGAATTATAACAGTACTGTACTTACCTCGTAAGGCTGTTTTAGAGATTTAATGAGTCAATTTTACCAAATTGCTTAGTACTGTGAGTGTCTGGCATGAAACTAGCACTCCAAAAATGGAGTTGTTATTATGCTTAAACCTTCCTCATTCACATTGCCAGAAACTCAACTCCTATGGTGCTCACTACTCATATTCTTCCTGAGCACCACATTTCTGAGTTTCATGGGTATATACTTCCCCAATTTAACACATTTTAACAAAACACTATGGAGTATTAAATGACCTCTAGGAAGTCGTACACACCTTCTTTTCTCTGAGCTCACTCTATCACACTAACCAGCAGAGGGTGCACAGTAAAGAAAAGAAGCTGCTGGACTTGGTGGGAAGGTCTCTCACAGCAGTAAGAATATTGCCACCGTGGGTTCAGATGTTCTTGACCGAAGTGAGCCTGATTCCACCTGGAAATTGGCAAAGAATCTGGCCTTTAGGTTTGTCAATCTGGTCAGTTCTCTGGCTAACAATAAAGCAAGGATAATTAAGCGTTCTACCCTTCCCAACACAAGCTGGGTATTCTGACTTCAGGCTCACTACGTCTCCAGCTTTTTGCACTGAGATCCCCACACTCACTGCACAGCTGGTGCTCCTTCCCTGGCACGCAGTTTTCTGTCAGGTGGCACAGAAGCTCCAAACAGTTCACGTCAAACTATCAGGAAAGAAAAGAGTGGAAAGGTAAATTAAGAAACTGTAGGCTCAGTTCCATCCCAGCCAGATAGATGGGGATGGAGAATGGCAGCTGTTGCAAAGGCCCAGAGGTAGGCCCTGGGGAAGCTTCCCAATCCACCAGCACTGGGCCTTGTCCCCAGACCCAACCTGGAAGAGCTCTGCGGCAGGAGGTGCTCCTGCTGTCCTCTCCGTGCTTGGGTCCTCGGTCCGGCCTGCCTTGCTTCCTCCCAAGGTCCAGGCTCGCGCGGGAGGGGGCTGGGGGTGGGGGTGGGGTTTAGCAAAGCTGCACAACGTCCTGAGGGTTCTCCCCATCCAGAACCAAGGGAATCGGGGTTGGCGGGGGAAAGCAGGGCTTCAGGGAAGGCCCTGCAAAGCTGGGCGCCTCGGCCCAACTCCTTTGAAGAGAGAGCTCTCGGCGCAAAGGTTTCTGGGAATGGAGCGTGGGGATCCCGGAGGCCCTAATTCAAGGCTCACCCAACACCGTCACCTCCGGCCGCACGGGCTTTGCAGCCACTCGCTGGTGCCCTCGTCCTGCCGCAGGCTCGGGGATCCTTATGCACTGGGAAGTGGTGACAGCGACGGCCTGAGGCCACGCGGCCGGTGCCACACGCCTCGCGCCACTTTCCGCTCACCGCACGTCGCGGCCCCGACGTCCTTGCTCCTCCCCCAGCTCGCGGGGCTACGTCTGCCCGAATACGTTATCCCCATTGGCCGAGGCTCCTCAAAGAACCAATCACAGGACGAGCGCTTTGGGCGGGAGGCTAAGTCTCGAGGGACTTGGAGGCTGCGGGAAGGCGGTAGGGCTGCAAGAGGAAGGGGGAAGGGCCCGCTCGGAAGGAATTCTTCTGGAAGCCAGCCTCGTCCTCTGCACCCGATGAAAACACACGGAAAAGAGGCTCAGGACTCCCAACAGGGCAAGCTCCAAGGTGGTAGAAGGGAATCTGCGGCTTCCCTTTGAGGAGGCTGCGAATGGCCTCGGCCTCACTAAGAGCACCCCAGGCGTAATGGAGGAGAAGGCCTCTGGATGGCTCCAGTCGCACCTTGTCCCCCATGTCTCTCACTAGATGTCTCCAAAGGCCAGGAATGTTCTGGAACAAGGTCCTCGGGCTACTTTCTGAATTCAAGTTTTTCACAGCTTCCACTCCAGCCCCACATCTCGGAGACCTCGTGACCCAGGGGGTGGCAGAACTTTCCGTCTGGAGGGGGTCACCGGTGTTGATTTCCTTCGCACGCTTCCCCGACTGGAAACAGCTGTTCTCAGGGATGATATCAAAAATTAAAAGATCTCGAGATTAAACATTTAGAGAGAATGCCAAGCCACGTTAGAAATCTGGATAGCTGCTCTCTCCCCCGTGCGCGTTAGGACCCGGGGTCCCGGCTTCGGGTAGCTGCCTGGTGTGTCCAGCGCTGGACAGAGCCAGCTGAATCCAAAGCCACTGAGGACAAAGTGTGGTGAATTCGCCCGGAGCAGCCCCCGCGGAGGCCAACTGGAGGCAGGAAGGACGATGTCTGAGAGAAGCGGAACATGCCCGCGGACAAAACGTAGAGGGGTGAGTAGTACAGGGCGCTCAAGTGTATCTTTCTTGATATTTTACACCTTTTCAGAAAAGATTTGAGGTGGTTGATTGAAATATGCGGGGTGGGGGTGGATTTCCAAGTCTGGGAATATTTTCCCTAGTTTGACGCTCCTGCTCTTAAGACGAAGAAAGAAACAAGGAACAGAAGACATTTTTGGTTGCCGTCGTATTTTGAAGAGGTAACAATTCGTGAAAGGACGTAAAACTTAGCAGAAGGACAGGTTTTAGATGTTGTCAGCACCCACACACACACAAAGCGAGCAAGCAAGGAAAAACAGGCAGAACAATACTTGTTCACGCATCTGTTACTGTGGAATCAAGACTAGATTACGCAGGTGCAATACCACTATAGGTGATTCTTTGGGGTTGTAAAGAAAATATAAGTATTACATCTCCTCATGAATATATTGTTATCAGGATTAGATTAATTTTCAAGAGGTACGAGGACACACTTCTTGGTTTTATGTTTGTTTGTTTGTTTTAATCCAATTTTAGTTAAATCATGTGTTAGTAGATTTTCTAAAGGGAATGATAAATGGCCATCCTACGCAGGGCTTCAAAAATGACAAACTTTGTATGGTAATGTGTTGTCATCAGAGGGTAGAAAAGAGTGAAAATGTTTTGTTTTCCTTTGTATGGATAGCCAGTGTTTTTTTGGAGTTGGATTTTTAAAAATTTCTGGGCTTCCCTGGTGGCGCAGTGGTTGAGAGTCCGCCTGCCGATGCAGGGGACACGGGTTCGTGCCCCGTTTCGGGAGGATCCCACATGCCGCGGAGCGGCTGGGCCCGTGAGCCATGGCCGCCGAGCCTGCGCGTCCGGAGCCTGTGCTCCGCAACGGGAGAGGCCTCAACGGTGAGGGGGCCGCGTACCGCAAAAAAAAAAAAAAAAAAAAAAAAAATTTATTTTCCTTGGCATTTATAGTTTTAGTCTGTTTAGAAGTAGAGCCATCACAGCACAGTGCTCTGCCCTACATAATAATTTTAACACTTTTTTTTTTTTCCCGGTACGCGGCATGTGGGATCCTCCCGGACCGGGGCACGAACCCGTGTCCCTTGCATCGGCAGGCGGACTCTCAACCACTGCGCCACCAGGGAAGCCCAACACTTCTTTTTTAAGTATAATTTTATTTCACGACTCTTCCCTAATCTTTCACCATTTTATGGTATCTTTTCTTTGTGTCTATGTGGTGATGGTTGTTGGTGGAGCAGTTAAACTTTGAGAGTTGTAAGAGTGAGCACTGACTGTAGTCTTCCATGCATAAAAAACAAAACCAAAAAGCAAAAAAGGAAAGAAAAAAAGCCCCAAACAAAAACAACCGTGTATCTCTGAACACATCCTCAATCCATTGACTTCTCTCCATTTTTACTGCTACCACTGTAGTCAACTCCATATCACTGCAACTTGACCTTCAAACTAATTTCCTTGCTCTCACTCTTGAGCCTACTTTTTAAAATTATTATTTTTTAAAATTTTTATTTATTTTTGGCTGTGTCGGGTTTTCGTTGTTGCACACGGGCCTCTCATTGCGGTGGCTCCTCTTGTTGCAGAGCACTTGCTCTCGGTGCGTGGGCTCAGTAGTTGTGGCTCACGGGCTCTAGAGCGCAGGCTCAGTAGTTGTGGCGCACGGGCTTAGTTGCTCTGCGGCATGTGGGATCTCTGCGGCATGTGGGATCTTCCCGGACCAGGGCTTGAACCCATGTCCCCTGCATTGGCATGCGGACTCTTAACCACTGTACCACCAGCGAAGTCCTCTTGCCCCTCCTTTAATCCATTTGTCACATAAGCAGCCAGATCTTTTCAAAATGTGGACTGGATTATGTCATTCTGCTGTTTAAAATCCCCTCAGGCTTTCTTCTACCTAAGAATAAAATCAAAACTCCTTTCTCTAACCTATAGAACCCTTCATATTCTGATTCCCACCTATGCCTCCCTCCTCATTTCCAACATGCTCTGCTGGATCCAGTATGTTTCAGCCCCACACTTTAGGACTTTCTCATTAGTAGTTGCCATTGCTTATATTTTCTCATGGTTGGCTGCTTCTTACCATTCAGATTTCAACTTAAATGTCACCTGTCCAGAGGGACTGTCCCTGACATCCAGTCTAGAACAAGCCCGACGTCATTCTCATCAGTCTGTTTTGATCTCTGCATAATGTTCCATCTGACATCTTATCTGTTAATCTTCTGCAACGCCCCCCGCCCCACACCACCCCAACTAGAATGTAAACTTGAGAGCAGGAAACTTGTCTATTTCATTATCCTTGACGTCTGGAAGAGTGGGATGGTGCCCAAAATAACCCAGAAGGAACTAGTCTTTTTTCTGTTCACTGAGTATAAACAGTTTTTCCCTCAGTGAGTATTAATCCTTGTGATTCTTTGTTTGGAGATGGCTGTTTGAGATAAATTTAACAGTTAACAACTTTTTCACCACTGAGTTAACTTTTTTGACTTGTATATAATTTTATTTTGAATGTTATCTACAAATTCATTAATGTTAAATGGCTTGTCCAGGATTATATAACTAGTAAGCTAACAGACTTCATTCATTTATTCATCTGTTGCTAAATATGAGATACAAGGCTGAGCTCTGGGGATACGCCATAAACTAGAAAGACATTTTTTTATGCCTTCATGGAGCTTATCTTCCGGTGAGGGAGTCAGGAACACACACACACACACACATACATACACACGAATAAAGGAAGGCAAAATACTTGCAAGTTAGTGGTGGTGTGAAGGAAACAAGGCTAATCCATCTCTAGAAAATCATAGCATATTCTAGATAATGGCTCTGATCTAGGAACCAGTGAATCAACAAACATGTGTTGATTTCCTTTGACAATAATCTTTGGCTTTTTTTTTCATCTTTGGCTTTTAAACTTGCTATGTAGGACTAGGAATAGATGGAAAGTAGAGGTAGAAGATGTGATAAGATAATCGGAAAAGATTCTTAGACAATGAGAGTTAAAGGCTGTTTGTTTCTCTGTCAAATGCATTCATTTCCTATTCTATTATAGTTTGTTTAAACCCCATCAGACAAGGGCTGTGATGTCTGTTACGTCTTCCAGCACTTCTGAGAGAAGTCCTTTTTGGCCACATTAGACCAAATATGAGGGTATATGAGACAATAGACCAAATATGAGGGGGTGGATAACGATCAGATAAACCTGATTAGAAGGGCACTTTCATCCTGAGGAGGAGTGGAATTCCAGTTTAGAAAGATAAGGAAGGGTCAGATTATGGTTAATAAGTGTTACTTTAATGTATTGGATGAATAGATATGGCATCTTGAAAACAGACGAGGAACTTGGCCTTTATCCCGACCACAGTGTAAGGTAATGGAAAGAGCATGGGCCTTGGAGTCAGACTGATGAGGGGCTTACTCCTTAGCCATATGAGCTCAGGTTAGTTTCTTAACCTTGCTGAGCCTTGATTTTCTCGTCTCTAAACAGTGGTAATACTATCTCCTTGGTGGTGTTTTAGAAGTTAGGGACAGTGAGTGCAAAGTGCCCCCACGTGATAGATGCTTCATTTATTGGTTGCTCTTATTGGGCAGTGGTGAATCACTGAAAGCTTTTTGGTAGGGTAGATATTGGTAATAATAACTCATTCTTATTGAGTTTGTACTATATGCCATGCATTATTTTAAGAACCTTATGTGTATTTTAATTCTCACAACAGTCCTGTGAAAGAGATATAGCTATTATCTCCATTTTATAGTTAAGAGACTGAGTCACAGGGAGATTCTATAACTTTTACAAGGTCACAAAGTATGTAGTACATTTACTTGATTAAGTATACTTACAGAAGAGAAAGGTTTGAAGCCAGTCAGTCTGACTGCAGAACCTATGCTCTTAACTATTTTAGATTATGAAACTGTTATGAAGATTCATTTGGTAGCAGTTTACAGGATAGATTTTTCAGTAAGAAAGAAAAATTTCAATTTATCAGTATGATTTTCACATAGCTAATCCCCGAATGACCATAAAATACTAGTCTTTGTCAAGCATGTAAAAAAAAAAAATTTCAATCTCTGTCCTTCGTGGCCTAATAGTCTAAGAACATATTAAAGATAACTCTTAATTCAGAAAAAGAATACTTGCTATAATCCTTTATTTAGGTCAAGCATAAAGAGAATGTATGAACTAGACAGCCTTAAGCTCAAAGTTAACAAATAAATTGAATTTTCTAGGTATGAAATTTTCTTTTCCTTACACATGCTCTCGTCTCCTCCAAACATTGTTTATTGGATATCATTTACTCTCCCCCTCAAACCCACATTATTTTGCTTTGGGGACAAATGGGAAGACAGTGATTTTCCTCAACAGTCTAGTGGATTCAGCTTCCTTCTAGTTGAACGTATAGACACTGAAAATTGTTAACAAGTCCAAGCATTAGGTTTTCTAATTAACTCTAATGCATTTAAACCAAAACAATAAAATTGAGAGTTTACCTCAGATATCCCCTACCGTCCCAATCAACACATTGTAGTCCTGTTTCTAGCATTTCACGCTCCTTCCCTTCCTGTCTTCCTTTGGGGAAATGCTTTGGGGTAGAAAGCAACAAACCAAATAGCAGCAGGCAAATAAAATCAGCTCTTTTTTGCTTCCCCACCCGGAAAGGAAGGAGGGAGCAAGAACCCTACCATCAAAGAGAACCGAGGTTCTTAGGCATGCCATTCTGAAAACCCCTTATTCCTTCAGCCCCCTTCCCCGACCCCTCCCAGCTCTGCACAATTCCTCAGAGATCATATAGGTCTCCACTTTAAATATAAATATATATATAAAACTTCCCCCTGTCTCTTTTTCTCCTCCTCTTGCTCTCCCCCCCTTTTTTTTAATTTCCTATAATAAAGTTTCCTATTGGATAAAATCAGCTCCCTGATTTATGCCCGGCTCCTATTGGAAGTTCTCAGGGGCTGACATCACTTAGGAAAGCGAGGGGGTAGGGCTGCCAGATCAGTTTGTCACCACCCAGGCTCCCTAGCCTTTGGCTGGGTGCAACTTCCATTTTAGGTGTTGGATCTGAGAGAAAAAAAAAAGAGGGAGAGAGAGAAAGAAGAGCAGGAAAGATCCTGAAAGGAGGAAGAGGTGGCGAAAAATCAACAACCTTGCTGGATTTGTCTTTCTCAGAACATTGACGAAGCCTTGGTTTTCTTTCTTAAAGGACTGGTTTTTAGAAGTCCACATTTGAGGTGTGTGCCTTTTTAAAAAATATGTGTATAGACGGGTAAAGGAGGATAAGCCAAGTTGAATTTTTGTCTTACAGTAACCGAGGGAATTTAAAAACGAGAGGGTCTGTTATGCTGACGGGTAACTTTTAAGCAGTTAATTTTTCTTTCTACTTATTTCGGGGAATTTTGGTATTTTATCATATTTAAAGCAAAGTAAAATATTCAAGACCCAGAAACAAACTTCTGGTCTCTCTAATATAGGGAGATGAATAGATTCAGTGGGGTGAGAGCAATTCCATAAATTTACATTTTGGTGTGTTCTTTGATTTTATGTATTTTTTTTCTAGGTTAGGCTAACAAACTTCTGTTTTCAGAGCCCAAACCAAAAGTTGGTTTTTTTGGCATGTTGCGTGTGGGTTGGGAAAGGAATTTGTCCGGGTCGGAAGCTAGTTATACAGATGGTTCTTCATACGTTTCAAAACTTTTTTTTCTCCCTTTTATCATTAGATTTGTGGAAGTGGAAAGTTGCAGGGAGCTTTGCAGCTTAAATGGTGATATTTTTCTCCCATAGAGAGTTGGAACGGCCCAGATCTGTTTCAGCCCTGCTGTTCCTGGGTGGATCCTTCTTTTACTTTTCCAGGTGTGGTGGGTAGGAGCCTCATTCTCCCTCTAGACTTAGCCTCCCTGCTTTGCCTTATAAAAGAAAATAAGTGGATCCATGGTAACTGAATTGCCATCCCCTTACTTCTAAAACTACCTTTGCTAGCAAAGATTTGTGGAGGTATTGTGTGTTCAGTCTGCATATACGATGACGTTTGGTTTATGTGCTTAAAGGAGTAAGGAAATTCTAATCATGCTTTTTAGTTCACCTGAGTAAAGTGGCACATGTGAAAATATCTTCAGCTTTGTGCTCGCTGAAAGGGCCTTGGATTAAAATAAGGCTAGGCTAAGAGTAAAACACTTACACAAACTTTAGTGTTTAGGATGCATTTGAGAAAGCACAAGGGGAATTCTTATTTTTAAACCAAACTGAAAGTTATTTTTTGGAGGTGAGTTTTTTATTTGGTTAATTTGCTGTGAAATCAGAAGTTTTTAAGATCCGAAGGGCCATGACTGCTTTCATATCTTATATTTAAGATTTGTTTTTGTTTTGCAAACACATTCTTGTAAAAATACTGATGCTAGATAACCATATAACCAACTCATCAGTGGCTGAAAACTGGATGTTCTCTTCCTTCTCCCTTTGAAAATGCGAATCATTTGAAAATTAAAACTGCAATAGATACTGCCTAATTGTAACAAGATGGGCCTTAATATGTAAGCTGCTCATTAGCTTTAAACTGGTGTGTATCTATAATAATCCTCTGATTTTGTACCCCCCACCCCTTAATTCTTTTCAGACTAGAACACTTACTTGAATTTCTTTTCCAGACATGAGTATTCTTGAAAGCTGATTTCATTCTTGTGAGGTTGTGGCTTCAGAGGAAATGGAACTTTGTTCCTTCTTTTAATATAATTTATGCAAGGGCTACAGTAAGATTTTAATGTCTGGATCTCCTAATTATAGCAAGTGCAGTTAAAAAGAAAGAAAAAGGACAACGTGTACAGTTTGTTGGGCTGTAGTTCTTATTTCATTTCCAAATTTTCAAATGCTCTTTCTGCCTTGACCCCAGCCTAGGGGTTTCTTGGTGGATCTTTGGAGAATTGGTCATGTTGCTACCAGAGTGTCAGTTTCCCACTCAGCCTTTAGGGGGAGGGATGAGGGAATCTGAAGAAGGAGTACAAAGGCAGTTTGAAAATAGGTTCTGGATGACTGAGTGGTGGTGGTTTGGGTCCAGCTTTAAATGCTGGGCTTTGTGTAGCTGCAGTGAACATCCTAGTTAACTGGCGTCCAGGACTGTTTCACGAACTGAGGCATTGTTTTGACTGGTGTGTACTAGTAGAGCCTTTTGGATGATAAGATGGAAGATTTGTCTTTTACCTCACCTCTACTAGTTCTTCCCGGAAATATAATAAGGGGTGTGAATAAGTAAATCTTTTATTTTTTGTTTTGCTCCCCATTTTGGTTTTGGGGTAAAAAAAGACAAGTAAGTGAGAGTTGTGCAGATTTTTCTTTCCTTGTCTGACTCCTATATGCTGTTGGTTTCTTTGTTATATGACTAAGGTATGGTATGTTCCAGGTGGGGGCCTCCTTTGGGTGCTTAGAGCCCTAGTGCCTTTCTTAGGGTTCCAGTTATGGAGAGTTAGAGGGGTTAGAACATGTTCTTTCAGCTAGGATAAAAATGGGGACTATTGGAAATCTTAAAAATAAAAAAAAAGCTCCAAGTAATTGCAATTCAGCCTTCAATTGGGTTTATGAGGTAGTTGCTCTCTAGGGATGAGTGAGAGAGGATGGATGCAAATAAATTAAGCATAGATCACTATTCAATTGGAATCGCAAAATGATTAGCTCTGTAATAATTTATTGCTTTCTATTTTGGTACCTGGTGGTCCCTTGTTAATAACTCCCTCCCCCACCCCCTCCTTGTTTTTTTACTGAGTGCTAAGCATTTTGCATAAACTATTGTATTTACTTAATTTCCTACAACAACTTTTTGTTTGTTTGGTTTTTGGCTTATTTTTTGTTTTTTAAAGAATTTGAGCCTCAGAGAAGCTGAGGTTTGCTGAAAATTTCAGTGCTTGTAAGTGACCAAGGCCAGGATTAAACCCTGGTCTGACTAACTACAAAGTTAGTGGACTTAACCACTAAAGCACTGCCATTCTCCACAGAGAATAGAAACAAGAGCCAGAACTAAAATGAGCCCTTGCTAGAGGCTCATCTTGCTGAAGGTCAGTGCTCATTTAGATTTCCAACCCCCTCTGTGTTAGAGTAATGTACGTAAAAAAATCCATTTCCCATAAAGCCTGTGGGGAGGTGGGGAGCGAGATATGTTAGAATGGATATTATTTCAATCTTTAGAACAGGAGTCTTTCCATATGCACACCATTGCCGTCCTCTAATTTCTTAAACTTACTAGAAATGTCTCAAACTTCATTTGATTGTCAGTGAAATTTCTTCTTCCAGAGAATTTTCTGGCATGTGGCTTGGAATGTTACTGCCAACTTGCAGGGAGAGGTTTGTAGCAGGTAGTTCAAATAATGTTTATCACACTGTATTAAAATTGTCTATTTATTTTTTGGATTTTTGAATTTTATTTAATTTATTTTTTATACAGCAGGTTCTTATTACTTATCTATTTTATACATATTAGTGTATATATTGTCAATCTCAATCTCCCAGTTCATCCCACCCCCCTCCCCCCACTTTCCTCCTTTGGCGTCCATACATTTGTTCTCTACATCTGTGTCTCTATTAAATTATCTTTTATTTTTGTCTTTTCCTCTGTACTGACCTGCTTGAGTGTAGGTACTGTTTTACCTCTGTATCCTCTTAGCAGCTATCTTAGTGTCTGGGATATATTGAGGTGCTTAGTAAGCTTTGGTTAAATAGGCACTATGGGAATCAGTGAGGGACTTTTGTGGGGAAGGCTGAAAGGAAGCTGAAATAGGAAGCAATTCAACAAAGATTAATAAAATTGCAATGTAATTTTGAAACTTTAGTCTGTAGTTTCAACCTTTTACACATCTCCCACCTTCCTTTTTCTTTTTTTTTTTTCCGGTACGCGGGCCTCTCACTGTTGTGGCCTCTCCCGTTGCGGTGCACAGGCTCCGGACATGCAGGCTCAATGGCCATGGCTCACGGGCCCAGCCGCTCCGCGGCATGTGGGATCCTCCCAGACTGGGGCACAAACCCATGTCCCCTGCATCTGCAGGCGGACTCTCAACCACTGTGCCACCAGGGAAGCCCCACCTTCCATTTTTAAATAAAGTTTCTGGAAATACTTGAAGATTTAAAATTTTAACTTCTCTTTAATCCTGTTTTCTTTCTGGGCAGACGGTACAAATAATAGTGTAAAAAGTAAGGGTCCGGGACTTCCCTGGTGGCACAGTGGTTAAGAATCCGCCTGCCTGTGCAGGGGACACGGGTTCAAGCCCTCATCTGGGAAGATCCCACCTGCCGCGGAGCAACTAAGCCCGTGCGCCACAACTACTGAGCCTGTGCTCTAGAGCCCGCAAATCACAACTACTGAGCCTGTGTGTCACAACTACTGAAGCCCACGCGCCTAGAGCCTGTGCTCCACAACAAGAGAAGCCACCGCAGTGAGAAGCCCAAGCACCCCAACAGAGTAGCCCCTGCTCACCGCAACTAGAGGAAGCCCGCGTGCAGCAACGAAGACCTAACGCAGCCAAAAATAAATCAATAAATAAATTTTTTAAAAAAGAAAAAAGTAAGGGTCCTAGTCAGTTCATTTCATACTATAGGCAGCTGTTAACTTCAACCACAGAAACCTTAAATGCAGCCATTTTCTTGGGGAGAGGAACTCGTTACCCAGAACATATTAGGGCAGCGGCAGGGAAATATTGCTTTCAGCCATGTTGGAAGTGAATGGTTTTTATACTTGTTAATAAAAACAAAAAGCTTGGGAACATAGTTTTTTTTTTTTTTTTCGGTACGCGGGCCTCTCACTGTTGTGGCCTCTCCCGTTGCGGAACACAGCCGCCGGACGCGCAGGCTCAGCGGCCATGGCTCACGGGCCCAGCCGCTCTGCGACATGTGGGATCTTCCCAGACTAGGGCACGAATCCATGTCCCCTGCATCGGCAGGCGGACTCTCAACCACTGCGCCACCAGGGAAGCCCGGGAACATCGTTTTGAACATTAGTGCTTCAAAGAAAGTATGTTTGGATATCATTGTACTTTTTTCACTGCTTTCACTGTGAAACTTCAGGAGATTTTGTTCACAAAGTGGGAAGTTTATGAGTTTAAGAACCCAAATTAATTTTCATGGGAAATTTGGAATAATAGTAACAAGAAATTTGCCTAAAGGGACGAGCCATAGGTTATCAGTATGTGATTTCATGTTCTCTTCCCTTGCAAAAGGGGTTAAATGCTTTGAGAAGCTGAAATAGGGATTGCTCTGCCTAAATGCAGCTGCCTCCAAGGTTTGCAATAGAGGGCATTGATATAGCCTGGCAGGGAGATTGTGAAGGCGGGGAAGAAAAACTGTTCTGGTTAGAACTAACAAGTGGGATATAAGGGTATGGATTGATTTGTATTTAGTTATATTGTATAATGTATTTTTAGAAGTAATTTTTTCCCACTAAGTCTACTTGGAATTACGTGTTCTTGATTATTAAATATTAAGTATTGAGAATGGGGCCCACATTTACTATTCTGGTTCAGGGACAGTGTTCCCCATTTTTAAGGCCACTTCCTCTCCAGTGAGTTCTTAAGCCTTTCTGGAGTGGGGTGGGCAATTTATTTTATTTTTTTTTAATTAGTTTATTTTTGGCTGCGCTGGGTCTTCGTTGCTGTGCGCAGGCTTTCTCTAGTTGAGGCAAGTGGGGTCTACTCTTTATTGCAGTGTGTGGGCTTCTCATTGCGGTGGCTTCTCTTGTTACGGAGCATGGGCTCTAGGTGTGCGGGCTTCAGTAGTTGTGGCACGTGGGCTCAGTAGTTGTCGTTCGCGGGCTCTAGAGCACAGGCTCAGTAGTTGTGGCGCATGGGCTTAGTTGCCGCGTGGCATGTGGAATCTTCCTGGACGAGGGCTCGAACCCGTGTCCTCTGCACTGGCAGGCGGATTCTTAACCACTGCACCACCAGGGAAGTCCCGGTGTGGGCAATTTAAATCAGGCATGTAGTGGGAACATTATAAGGATCCAGAGTTTTCTTAAAGCCTTCTTTGATGGCTAACAGATAATTTGGGCATCACTTTCACAAAACTTGTGCCATTGTGTGATGATAAAAGAAACTTTAACATTTTATTTTGAAAACATTTCAAGCTTACAGAAAAGTTGGAAGAGTAGCACAATAACTCCTATATACCTTTCCTTCACCTTGACACCAGTTGTTAAAATTTTGCCACAAATGCTTAATTATTCTGTATTTTTTGGTCAATATGCTGACTTAACAGGGAATTTCCCATCTCAGTGTTCCATAAATGCAGAGAGGCAAGGCAGCTTTGCATGGTTAAGAGCATGGATGCCAGAGCCAGACTGCCTGGGTTCAAATCTTCTACCACTTAACTAGCCAAGCAACCTTGGGAAAATTGTTTAATTGCTCTGTGCCTTGATCTCCTTGTTTGTAAAATAAGGACAATAATATTAACCATCTCATAGGATTGTTGTGATGATGAAGTGACTTAATACGTGCAAAATTCATAGGATGTTGCCCAGCTCATGGGAACACCTTGTGTTTGCTATTAGAATGGATACTTTAAGTGAACTCAAACATCATTTGTCTGTTGGACTAAGTTCCCTCTAAGGTGTCTTAAAACCTGAGACTCTATGGTGGATATAGATGCTTATATTACAGAATAAATGGGCATCCTGGATGGATAGGCTAACTTTTTTTCTTTAATGGGGAAAAAAGTGCCTTTAGCAATAGGCAGGTTTGGGGAGTTACATGGGCAGGGTTGTCCAGAATATGGGTGCTAGGGGAATGGATAACCCTTAATAAAGTAAAGTAAGGTGTGAGCGAGGGAAGAGAAGCTGGTGGCAAAGCCTGAATCTCTTGCAGTAATTTCTTAGGAGTCTTGGATACTTTGGGGGAAAAAACAGCAATACAAGTTTCTCCCACCTTTTTGTGTCTACAAGAGACAGAACTCTAGCACCCAAGGATAAACTTCCTTTAATTTTGGCAGAGAGTGGGTTGAAAAGCTCTCTTTGGGTTTATTATTCTTGACTTTGAACCAGATTCTTTTCCTTGCCGTCTCACTTGTCCAACCAGGATTTTTTAGGATAACGTTAGTTTTGAATGTACAGGAAACAGTTACATAGCAATGAAGGCAGTTTTTTTTCACTATGTCTTTCTTGAAATAAACCTCCCTTTTTTATGTTCAGGAAACATCATTTTCTATTTTCAACCTTTATTTAAACTGAGACTTGTAGAAATTTTGAGTTCATCAGTGCTTCCTATGAGAAGTGGGCCTCTAAGAAAAAAGTCTGCTCTTCTATGTGGAAAAGCTAAACTGTGGCCTGTGGGAAATACATGTGTTAGATGCAGCCTTGCCTGGAAACTTTCGGTTTCTTCCAGCCTAAGATTTTCCTTCTTTTTTTCCTTCCCTCATACTAAATAACCCATGAAACTAGTGTTCTAAATAGTATTTAAACTTAATTTCTGTTGACACTCCATAGCTTCCTATCACATAACTCCTTCACCCAGCTCTCCATATTTTTTTTTAAACCCCCATTTCCCTCTACTGATTCTCCTACATTTTCTTCTTTTCATTTGCTTTCCCCTCTTTATCTGGTGTCTCCCTTTGTCTTTTTGCCTCCTCTGTCTTTTTTCCCCTTAGATTGGTGGTCTTCATGGGCATCACTTTGCCTGACACATAATGTGGAAGAAATTTATTTTTTTGCTTAGATTTATTTATTCATTCATTTATTTTTGGCTGCGTTGGGTCTTTGTTGCTGAGCGCAGCCTTTCTCTAGTTGTGGCGAGTGGGGGCTACTCTTCGTTGCGGTGCACGGGCTTCTCATTGTGGTGGCTTCTGTTGTTGCAGAGCATGCGGCTCTAGGCATGCGGGCTTCAGTAGTTGTGGCGAGTGGGCTCTAGAGCGTAGGCTCAGTAGTTGTGGCGTATGGGCTTAGTTGCTCCACGGCATTTGGGATCTTCCTGGACCAGGGCTCGAACCCGTGTCTCCTGTATTGGCAGGCGGATTCTTAACCACTGTGCCACCAGGGAGGTCCTGGAAGAAATTTCTAGTTCTTAAAATAGAATAAATTGTACTCATGTGGTGAAGGTACAAGTATTAGGATACTGCTTTTGGTTTATTTCAATTAGGTCTAGATTAGGATTAAATGTTATGATTCAAGAAGATTGATTTCTTCTAGTAATTAAGATTAGGTTTTATTTTTTCGATTTTCAAATCTCATCCACATTTACTAATTAATTACTCATTTTGGTTCAGTTGACAGTAGAGCAAAAGATACTTACCTTTCCCAAAGTAAATCGTCAATTTTGTGTGTGCTTCCCATGTTCTATATTGGAATGTGGTCTCATATTGAGAGGTCTCTTTGTGGAGTGAAAAGATTTTTGTTTTAGGGAGCTTATATTTGAAAAACCAAAATATATTCTGGTGGTTGAGGTTATAAGACATTGTTATAGAAATTAAGTCAGCTTCTCAGTACTTTTATCAAGGCACCTACAGTTCCCATTTCATTGCAAGTGGAGTAAATCTCATTGAAATAAAGTAGCTGGTGTATATTCAGTACACTTTTAAAAATGGAGTGGTCTATTTTAAAGGAGAAATTGCTGCCAATCTGATTTCTTTCCATTGTTTCTTTGTTGGAATGGGGGAAGTACTGTAACCTCTCTGTTCTCTTCTCTGTTGACTGCTTTGTAAACCAGGGCAGAATTGGCCATTTGAATGTCTACCCCACTGAAGGTCAGCCAGATCTGCAGGTAAGGCTACTGGAGACCCCAATTGATGGGCCTAAGGTCACAATTAGAAAAAATGTGTAGAAAGAAAAATGAAATAATACTGATTTATTTTTCTAAAATTTAACTTTTTGTTTTCATTAAACAAGTAAAACATCTTCATTCATTCATTCAAAAGAAATTTGAGAGCCTGCTATACACCAAATAGACCTCACAGAGCTTACATTCTAGTTGGAAGAGATAGATATTAAGTAAGCAAGTAAATATATAGTAAGAGTGTGATAACACTATTGAGAAAAAAATAAAGCAGAATATATAGGGTGGTGAATAAGAAGTGCAGGGGTGGGAGTGAGGTTGTTTAATACAGAGTGGTCAGGGAGGGCCTCACTTACAAGGTATGTTTGAAAGAGACTTAAGAAATTAGAGAGTGAAGTCATAGATATGGGTACAAGTGCAAAGGCCCTGAGGCTGGTTTGTTACCAGCAAGCAAGAGAGATGGGGGCAGTATACGTGTTCAGAGAGGTCCAATGGGTGTGTATTGGAGATAAGGGGGGACACAGTGTAGGACCTCCTCCTGCACTATACGGTACCAAGAAAAGTCTCCTCACTTCAGACCCCAGAGACAACAGCTGTTAACGATTTTTTGTGTAGGCTTTGTAAGGAGTTGAGGGAACACCTGGCCCAGCCTCCATCTTTGTCCCATTGCAGAAGTTGCATGTGAGTATAGTCAGCACATAATTTGCAAAGTAGCAGAATTTGCATAGGTTGATGACCCTTGTCTTGGAGAATGATAAAAGTAAGGCAACTACTTAGAATAAGCTTGTATGTGTTTGGGACGGGAGATCAAAATTTTCTTCCCTAGAGAAATCTATTTCTCCACCTTCTTATCTACAGATTCAAATTTCTATGAATAGTAGAAGTGACAGCCTTCTTTTTGAGTACATTGAGTTTCCTTTTGAGTACATTTGTTGATTTGGTTTATGACCAAATATTATGCTTACCCCGCTTATCTGCTGCTTTTCGTTTTGCTCATTAGACCAAAAAGCTCCTGCTTCTCCGCAGCCCTAATCATTGGGATTAAATGGCTTCAGGTACCATTTTATAGGTCACCATATCCATATTTCTGTCTTGGCACATCAGGGGACATGATCAATCCTGATAACTAACTGTATGTCTCTTTTCCCTTTCTATATGTGTGTTTAAGCAGTAATGGTTGCTAAAGCATGTTGCTGAACCACTTGGCCTGGTTGGCTTTGGTGGGATTGAAGAAGAAGCACCAACTGTTTAGTGATTGATGTTCTGTGGCAAAACCCCATAATGGAAAGTAAAAGGATATTTGATTACCAGAGTAGCTGTGTCTTGAATCACCCATTCTTACTTTCCCTCTCAAGCTTTCTGGTTTAGCTAGCCTGTCCTTCAGTGAAAGAATTTCTCTGTCTCTCTCTGTTTGGAGTTTAGCCCTAGAACTTGACCTGGTTACCCTCTATTCTTCTTTTTAATTTTAACTATCTAGTTGTCATTCTGTTACTTAATATCATCCTTGGGTCATGACCTCAATCAGGGCCATGACCTCAAATTTCCCCCTTCCATCCGCTTCCTCTTTGGTCAGGTAACTGTATATCATCTTGCAGGAAATACTCTAGGCAATCAGGTTCCCCCAAATTTTGAAGTTGCTTTAAATAACTGCTTGATGTGTATTACTTCAGCATTTATAGATGTTTGTAGTTGTCTTGAAAGTATGTCTTTCCATGCCATCCTTCTTTCCTAAGTCTTCAGTGACATGCTTCTTTGTGGAAATATTTCTCTTTATGCCTCTTCTAAAAACATCTTGCTACTCACTTGCCCTTACTCAAACCAGAAGTTTAGTGAGTTGGATAAGTGTCAGAGGTAACACTTGAATCCAGAGTTTCTGGTTACTTCTATTGTCAACTGCACTAAAATTATCTAGGGTCTTGAATGCTAGCTTTAGGACTTCGGACTTCTTTGGGGATGGAATGTGGAACAGTCTTTGAAAATGTGGCACAGCTCTTTGTTCCTTGGAGGAAAGTTAAACTGAGTCATTTAAAAAATAAGTGGGTTTACAAATTGGTACATTGTCTTCACAACAGTTGCAGGTTACATGGTGGCACATTTTAGATTATTAATAACTCGTATTACTCTTAAATATGTACATATGTGACAACATGCATGCAGTATGAAATTATTATATTGGCAACTAGATGAACATTGAATCCTAGAATTGTGTATAGTTTCATTTTTATAAAAATATTTAATAAGGTTTGGTTGGATTTTCATATTATTAAATAAAAATTCCAACTCTGTATGTTAAATTAAAAAAAAAAAAAGTTGGGTTGTCCAATCTGCAGTGTAAATAGGGATGTCCACCACTGTAGCAACTCAGGATTCCAAAGTGAGACAGTTCTTCCTTTTAGGTTCTGAGTCTAAAATATAGCATTTAGAATTGTGTCATTCTGGCCATTTATATATTTAAATCCATGCTTTCAAATCCAGACTGAACAATGAGCTGTCTGCTGAATAGTAAAGCAGGTCCAAATAATGTATTTTATAACTAATGCCCTTTTTGGGAGAGGAATGTGGTGGTCAGAAGGTTGTCAGGGATAGGCCAGTACGGTGGTTCCCAATAGCTGACTCTCAGAATCACTTTGAGGGCTTTTTGCAAACATGAATTCTGAGGCATTCCCTCCAGAAATTGAGGTATGAGGGTTGGGGAGGTAGATTTGGGAGATTGTATTTTTTAAAAAGCTTCCCAGGTGATTCTGATCACTTAGGCTTGAGGACCACAAAATCTGAACATTTGAGTTAAGCTACATATCTATATGATTTCTCAGATGGGTGGTTATTTACTTAGTATAAGAAGTAGAGAAGAATAGTTCATGGTAGTAGACACGGTAAGAAGGTGGCTAATTTGAAGTTTTCTACCTCTGTATCCCGTATTATTTTGGAATTAACAGATGTCACTGCCTGATTTGGGGATTCTGCCAGCACTTAGTATGGAATTGAGGACTTGCCTCTTAGGGGGAAGGGAAACTTTTAGACCATGTCTCCATTTCCCCTCTCCATTTTGAAATTGTGGAACAAATTCAGGAGAGGATGTTAACATTGAAACTCAGCTGGACAATTTGTTTAAAACTCGACAGGAAGGGCCAATGTTACTTCCTGTCTGAAAAGGAAGTGCTGGCTTCCTTCCCTTCCTCCTTGGCTAATGCTGGTCAACTTAGAATATGGGTGGGGGGAGGGGCTGATCACATTAATACTTCAGCTGGCTGTTTGTTCCATGGGAAATAGGGCTATCATCAATGTTCGGTAGCACAAGCACTTGCTCCCTTCTTTCCTTGCTTGAAACATGGTGATGGGTGCTCTGTGGGCGCCTGTCTACTTGCCCTTATGTGATAGCCCTGTGCTAGGTTTGGCTGTTGCAGTCCAGGAAGGCTTCCAATCTCCCAGACATTATTTTACATTCAACCTTATACCTCCCCTGTATTCCCTGACATTTGAAAATAGATCAAGGAGCTGTAGGGAAGAAACTGAAATCCATTTGACACTGAGGGGTAGGTTGTGGAAAGGAGAACATAATTGGGCAGAGGGGAGTGGATGACAAAAGTTTCTTATTTTAAATTGAGCCAAGAAAGCATTCCTTCTAAGTGGGGCCAGTTGGCACTCTTCCTGCTATTTTAGTTCTGGCTTCTCCTTCCTACTGGCCAATTGTATTACGTGTTTGATGTGAGTTTGAACTGTGGTCTCTGGGGTTGGGGGGAGGGAGAGTGGTGGAAACAGCTGGTGCCTTCATCAAGCTATCTCAATTATGCTGCTTTTCAGGGTGTTTAGGGGGAGGGTGGTAGAGGAATTGGACGTGTGTTAACATAGTCCTAGCAACTCTCAGTAGTGGGATTGGATTCTTGGGCACTCTTAATGCTATGTGGGATGTTGGCTAGTTGGAATGTAGCAAAACCTTTTCCCAGTCACATTCTTTTCTCTGCCTCCCCTCCCTCCAGTTCTTTCAGCTTTGGGCCTGACGTGGGAAGTTATATAGCAAAACAAATTCATACTTTTCCAACCATTGAGTATTCAGCTTAAGTCTTGGGCCCTTCCATTGACTTTCTCCTTACCCATTTGTTATTCCTTTGGTTGGGTTTTCTAAATGTCTGCAAACAGCCAGAGATACAAGTAGACCAGGACTCTTGAAGAAGTTGTGCTGAGTTGCGATCAGTTGGCTATACTGGTCTTCCCTCCTTCCCATCGTGGGTTTCTATATTTCTGAGTCAGCATGCAGTTTGTCTCACCTACTCAATTTGAGGCAGAGAACCTGCGGAGCATCCTTTTGGAGTAGCAGTAGCAGCATTGATACGGGTGTGTCCAATTCTGTCTGGGGTGTGTCTTTTATAACCCTCTTTTTTTTTTTTTTAAGTATCTCAGAAAACTCCTCTACTATTTTTATCTGCTTTTTATATAACCATCTCACACAGTAGTACTTAACTGACTGATTTATTTGGCCTGGGCTATGAATAAGGGAGAATTGGATAAGAATACCAACAATCGTAACTAATTTTTAAAATTATTCTTGAGTGAAAAAGGGAGTTAGTCCGATTTAGTGCTAGGTAAGAGATCTCTAACTTTTTTGTGTGTGTACTTCAGTGATAGAGTTTGCAGTGGCTAGGACCTGCTGTTAAGTTCTGTTCTAAAATGTAGTGTTGCTCAATATTCTTTTTTCTATCCAGTTCTAGAATGGCTGACTATTGTGTATATAGCTGCCCCACTTCCTTCCATCTGGTTATATCATAGCCAGGTATGGACTAATTCCTTCTAATTGTTCTGTTTTGGACTTATCTCCTTTTGCATCAGCATGTACTATCCGAATCAGGCTTCTGCACCGAGTACTTCTAGCAGATCCAAGAAGAAGGGGAAAGGAGTGTAGGAGAAAGGGAGGAGAAAAGATGAGAAATGTTAGTATATTACTAGTTAGTTGCCTGGAATGTCCCTCTGGTTTGAGAACTTTGTGCTGAGCCTTATACTATGCTTTATGCAAGAATTGAGCCCTGGGGGCAAAGGGTGTTGTTTTGGATTTCAAGAGTCTTTGGCTAAATAGAGCTTGACTTCTTCTATCTGCATCTTTGCTTCTAAAGTTTAGCGCTAACGTCCAGTGGGCTTGTTTAAGATAACAGAAAAATGTATCATTTATCCCATTCTTGGTGTCAGCTGTGGACCCTTACTAGGAAGGGAGGCTTTCTTTTCTGATGAGGTTCCAAATCTACAGCCCCTGATCCACTCCAGGGGGAGTAGTGAGCGGGAAAAGCTGTTTGTTGTGTTGACTTTTTTTTGCTGCAAGAACTACTGTGCAATTCCTAGTGGGCCTCCTTTCATTCCGTAGGGAAGTAGAGAACTTTGCTCCCAGCATCTGCTGATACCTATTCTGCCTCTTTGTAGGGTGGAGTCTGCTGCCTTTGTTCTATTTGGGGCCTCTTAAAAAATCAGCTTTATGCTTGTGGGGAAAAGAGTTTGAAAGACTTTGAAAACAGTAGAAATGGGTGATAGAGAAGTTGACAGAGGATGTGTCCTAAAGTAGTTTTTCCAGGTGGAAATATTCCATTGACTGAATTCAGGTTGGTTATCAGATTGCCATGATGAAGCTTTCTATGAGCTGTATCACACGTAGCTGAGCTGAGTATAATACCAGTTTTAAGATCCGCGGCCTCCAAAGTGAAGAAACTAGCTAAGTAGGAATCTTGAAAATCCCCTCAGCCCCTCTGAACCCTTAGATCTTCACACAGTATCTTTCTGCTGATTCTTAAAGGCCTGAGCTTTGTCCTATGTAGTGTTGGCTTGGGTCAGGGAGGAGGGTTGTTTTCCCTGAACATGATAAGGAATTGAGCAGGGCAAAGTGGGAGCTCTGGCTGGTGATTGGTAGACAGGATGCCCTGGAATGCAGTTGGCTTGAAGCCCAGAATCCAGCACTTTGTATTTGTTTGTTTCTGGGAGACTGTGGTCTGGTGCTACTGTGACAGGAAGTGAGAAAGCTGGGAGTGGGGGAATGGAGAGGGGCGATGTCTTTGTGGTTCTCCTGTGAAATCTCTTTGTCCCTGGAGAGCAGCCCTGCTACAGGGCTCTACTGAGAAGAGAGCAGCCTTTGTGTGTCTAATGGGTCTCAGAGCATCTAGCTACTCCGAGGGATTAGAGAGTGTGAATTCTGACTGTGGCCTCTTGCGTTTTAGCACTTGAGTTATATAAATGGCTTCGATCTCTTAGTATTGGGGATCTCACTGACTTTTATGTGTGCTACTATTATTTATAGATCTCTAGGATTTAATTAAGAAAGGAATTTTAGAAGGAGATAGATGTTTATTTATATTATGTTTATTCACTGTGTATATTGCAGATACCTTGTTGAGTCTGAAAGGGATAGAGAGAAACAGGCAATGCTGGGGCCCTACATTTTAGGTTTCATCCTTCCAGTTGACATCTTACTACGTACAGAGCTGGAGAAACCTACCCATTTTTTATTTTAGTATTGAGAGGTACTGGCAATTCTCTGTTTGCACTTAACTAGGGAATGGTTGGTAGTTTCCTAGGATTTTTTTTTTCCCCTCTGTCTAGACTGAAATAGCACCTGTAGCACTTTGTCCCCGCCCCCCACCCCTCCCGCCTTTTCCTCTTGTTTTGTGTTTTCCCTGCCCTCCATTCCAGCTGTGAAACAGGCATCTCTTCTCACTTTGTGGATTGGGTGGCTGAGTCCTCAGCTTCTTGCCAGGCTGGCTAGTCCCTGAGCACACACACAAGCCGGCCTTTGATTACCCAGGAGGACAGCTGCCCTAGAGGCAGATTGCTAACATACCGCTAGAACAATCCCTCCCCTCTGTTCTGATGCTGGCTAGCACAGTCTTCCCTGCTTCTAGTTCCTTCTGTTTCCCACCCCACCTCTGATCTGATCTTTGCTTTTGGTTTAGTGAGATGTCACGTTAAAAATGAGAGTAGGGATATTTGTGATTAGATTTCTTTCTTGAGCTGTGATTAGAGAATGTGGCAAGTAGTCAGATTTCTATAGCGGGCCTGTCAGTGGAAAAGTAGGTGATTGTGTACCAAGTAATACTATTACTTTTGCTCCTCTCACCTTTTCTCCTGAGTTTTTTCCTTTTATAATGGGAAATCTAAGGTATTTCTCAATTCTGGCTGTTCTTCTCCAGAATTGAGTGAGGTCTTGCTCTTTAAAATGAAGGCAATACCCAAAGGTCTAGGTGCTTCCACCTCATCCTTTCTCACTCCCCTCCCCTCCTCCTCCCAAAGTTTACTTTTGGTCACCTTCTCTATTTGAGTTAGAATGACTTTTAACCACAGGAAGCGTAGAAAGTTCATACTCATTTCACTCTATCAAGGAGAAGGAACATGGACTTGGAGTAGAAGAGATGCGTTTCTACCACTTACTAGTTATATGATGACCTTGAGCAGGATAGTGAATACTTTTTTAAAAAAATTAATTAAATTTAATTATTTTTGGCTGCATTGGGTCTTTGTTGCTGCACACGGGCTTTCTCTAGTTGCGGCACGCGGGCTTCTCATTGCAGTGGCTTCTCTTGTTGCAGAGCACTGGCTCTAGGCACAGGGGCTTCATTAGTTGTGGCACACGGGCTCAGTAGTTGTGGCTTGTGGGCTCTAGAGCGCGGGCTCAGTAGTTGTGGCGCACGGGCTTAGTTGCTCCGCAGCATGTGGGATTTTCCTGGACCAGGGCTTGAACCTGTGTCCCCTGCATTAGCAGGCGGATTCTTAACCACTGCGCCACCAGGGAAGCCGGTACTTCTGATGCACAGTTTACTCATCTATAAAAGGGGCCAACATTACCTCAGAGGTTGTTGGGAAGAGTACCTGTGATAATTTATAGGGGGAGGTCAGTAATTAATGACTCACAACTTCTCTCCCCCTGTAAGGTCAGATTTTCTTCTTTTAGATAGGGAGAAACATTTCCTTCAGCTGTCTGCCCTGAGCTGAAATAGGACCATCATATTTCCTATGATTTCTTCATAGACTCACACCTTCTCTCTCTTGCTTGTCTCAAACGGGAGGCATACTCTAAACCTAATGGAAGGGGTGTCTTGTTGCTCTTTTCAGGGCTCAGGGCTTTCTTAGGAAGCTGGACTGTAAATATGATTCAGTTACATGCTTTCAGCTTTTCCAAGTTATCTTCAAATGATGGGCAGAGGGATGGTGGGAATGCCAGAGATAGAAAGTTAGGAGGTTTGGTGAGAATCTGCCACTTTAAAAAAGGACTGTGAGCTCAAACAGTTGGGTGGCCTCAAGTAAACCTTAAGGTTAAGCTTTTTTTCCATGAATTTTTTTCCCTCTAGCCTAGGGTAGGGAAGAGTGTAAGGTGTCCTAGTTAATTTTAGGATTTCTCTTTTATGGCACAGGAGTTAAACAATACTGTTCCATTTTGACTAGACTTTTTCTAATTTCCCATTGTATACCTGACCTCCTCTCTTTTCCCCTCCTTTTGTAGAATGGAGAAAGGCATTTGGCCTCTCCCCTTCCTCCAGTCTGACACCTCCCTCTGTTTTTTGCCCCTCCTTCTTATCTTTGTTTCCTTACTGGCCTCTCCCTAAAGCTCTGCTTTCTCCTTATAAGGCTGCGTGAGGTGCCTTTGGCAGTGTTGCAACAGGGATACAGGTAAGTAACTTGATGTGTCTCAGACGCTCAGGATTGAGAGAAAATTCAGTGTTATCTCTCCCAGTGGAAGGCCTTGGAGAGGCACGTGGGTGGTGGGGGAGGAGAAGGAGGTGGCCTGGCCTGAGAGATCAGAAGGGCTTGTTAGACCAGTCCCGTGTGTGTGTCATACACGCTCCAGAGAGAAGCAGGTTTTGTTTCTTTCTATACCCTTTCAGTCCTGGGCCCCCTCAGGAGCTGAAAGCCACACCCTTCCTTTGCTTCAAAGCCAGTCTAGCATTTAGACATTTTAGTATCTTATGGTTTGGGGGGTTCCCAGAATACTTGGGAGGGGAAAAGAGAGCAAGAAGAATGTTCCATCTGGTTTCTGAATTTAGGGTCAAGATGGTGGAGGTGATTTTTTTTTTTTTTTTCCTTTTAAAGTCACAGTAAAAGCTTTAAATCCTGACAGGTAACTAGAATGTTTGAGGTGTCCTAGTGACCTATAGAGATTGCTAACTCAGCCGCCTTTTAACAAGGAGTATTTCTTTAAAAAAAAAAAATCCTTTCATATATTTATTTCCCCTTCTTTCTGTGAAACTCCAGTGAGATAGAATGATCGCTCTTTCCTAAGAGGAGGGTGATTTGCCAGAGACTCCCTTAATTCACCAGATTTGTGTTGGACACAGTGAGACCTAGTCCTTCCTTGTAAAACTGAGACTCCTTCAGCCAGCCTTTTTTTTTTTTTTTTTTAACATCTTTATTGGGGTATAATTGCTTTACAATGGTGTGTTAGTTTCTGCTTTATAACAGAGTGAGTCAGTTCAGCCAGCCTTTTGAGTGCTCTTAAGTGGAGAAGCTGAGCCTATCATAAAGCAGATCCCCAGGGAAGCACAGAGACTGCTAAACACCTAAGACAATGCCATTTCTGGAATGTCAGTTTTGTAATTCTGAGAAGTGCCCAGTTGACATGAGATTGTGAAGTGAGCAGAGTCCTTTCTCCATCTTATTGCAAGTCACGTTCAGAGACTTGGGGTTAGTGTGGGAGTGAGTTTTTCCAGCAGGGAGAAATATGAGAATTGTTCTGACTGAGCTTTGAATTGTTCTAAGCTTTGGATGGTGGAACTTCAAGTGGTGGGTGGAGTACTAAGACTTTGGACTTTGGTATAAGCACTTTGTGATAAGAAGCCATAGAAAAACTATTGACAAAACACATTCCTTTTGATTTAAAAATAAGGTGCCAATTTTCTCCATTTGTGGTTGAACAGCATTAATTGCTTTGAACTTGGGGCAAATGCCAGTTAAGGCAAATAAATGCCTTTTCAGTGTTTGGAAGACCTACCTTTTTTGGTTTGAATGTTATGTAATACAGTTCTGTAGTGTTACAGGTGCTATATTTTATTGATTGGTATTCTTTAATAGAAGGCTCAGTGTGCTTTTTAAAAAAGCAGTTTGAAATCCCTAGGGTGATGTAGAAGAGGAATTTTGCTTATCATTGCATTTAGAGGGAAGGGATAACTTTATGACATTGGTTTTGATTTCATAATGAAGAAATAGGAAGAAGGGAAGAGGGCTGCATTTGGACCTGGCTCTACAGAAGATAACACTTCTTTCCTAAGAACCCAAAGACTATTTTCCGGGGTTTAGAGTTCTCCATCTGAAGACACGTAACTTTTCTGCTTTCCCCAGAGGCCTCTATGCCTGATCCTGCTCATCTCTTTGGATATACTTACCTGAAGTGCATGGAGGTGGCAGACACGTTCAGAGTTACCCAGCCTATAGTTTTACATATATTAGCCCATTAAAGCTAAACTCTGAAAAGTAATAAAAAGTAAAACTTACAAGGGTTATTTATAACTTCTCCAAGGTCTCACAATTTGTTTTTGGCAGAGCCAGGACTTGAGCCTCCAGGTCTTTTGACCCCTGGCCTGGAGTTTAATTTTTTTTTTTTTTCCCTTTAAGAGTGTGAAGGATTCCTATAGTTTACAGAGCTACAGTAAGTGGGAGAGGGGAACATGTGGAGACGTGTGGTTTATTCAAAAGCCCTAACAGCATGACCAAAACTCTAGTCTCTTGTGTTAACTATTTGTAATAGTATTGTATTGGTAGCAGTAGCTTTCTGCACGTCAAGACATTTTCTAAGTACTTTCCATGGATTGTCTCGTTTAATCATCACAACCACCCTGTGTATTTTATTTTTCCCATTTTACAGAAAAGAAACCTGAGGATTAGAGAGATTTGCCCAAAGTCATATAGCTAAGAAGCAATGGAGCTGGGATTTGAACGCAGTCAGTGTTATTCCAAAGTTTATGTTCTTAACCTCTAAAAATTATAATTTCAAATTATATTTCCATGGCCACTTTACAGTAGAACAAGCCATTGTGGGGACTGTGCTATTGGCAAGTGACTTTCTTCTTTTCCCCTTTTTCCTGGTTGGCATATTGTCAAACTGTTTGGTCTTTCTGGGTATTTGATTTAATTCAACTTCTTCTGGTTCAGAATTCTTACAGAAGAGATTGAATGTTTACTGTTGTCATTGCTTGAATGTGGGAGCCTTGTTGTAGACTTGTAGGTCTATAGGACCTATGGCTTGTCAAGAGTAAAACCAGGGCTTCCCTGGTGCTGCAGTGGTTAAGAATCCGCCTGCCAATACGGGGGACATAGGTTCGATCCCTGGTCCGGGACGATCCCACATGCCGTGGAGCAACTAAGCCCATGTGCCACAACTACTGAGCCTGCGCTCTAGAGCCTTTGAGCCACAGCTACCGAGCCCTCGTGCCACAACTGCTGAAGCCCGCACGCCGCAACTACTGAAGCCCATGCGCCTAGAGCCCATGCTCTGCAACAGGAGAAGCCACCGCAACGAGAAGCCCGCGCACCGCAGGGAAGAGTAGCCCCTGCTCACCGCAACTAGAGAAAGCCTGCACATAGCAACGAAGACCCAATGCAGCCAAAAATAAAAAATAAATAAAATAAATTTATTTTTTTAAAAAAGAGTAAAACCAGTTACTCTGAGAAAATCTAGTGTTAGGGGAATTGCAAGGTTCACTTGTTCACTTTGCTCCTCTCCCTCACCCTGGCAGTTCCTTGATGATCTTTTTTTATTTTTTGGCTGTGCAGCTTGGCTTGCAGGATCTTGGTTCCCTGACCAGGGATTGAACCCGGGACCACGACAGTGAAAGCCCCAAGTCGTAACCACTGGACCACCAGGAAATTCCCGATGAACTTTTTTTAAGTGAGAACAAGTGTAATCCATTGAAAATAATAAGTGGCCAGCTTGTAAAGATGTTGGCCTGTAGTCTTAAGGCTTTCCTGATTCTAACTGCCCAAATCAGTTAATGGTTTGCAGGTTCTGGTCTATAGTATAATTTTGTTATGATGTGTACGTTTGGCATGGAGAAGACTCAAGTCTCTGAATTGTGAGGTGGTGTACTGTATATCTTGCCTAACTGCTTCGTTCTCATATCTTTCTTTTTCCTCCCATTTATTTCTTTTCCCCCACTTATTTCTTATTTGTAGACATTATGGATAATAACCCTTTAACCTAAAGATAAATGGAAATTTTTTCTTTTCCCTTTTTCCTGTGATGTTTGGGTAGAAAGCTCTTAAGAGTTGTAAGAGAGAGGTGCTGGACTGTCCATTTTATATTGGACTTAAGTTCAAAATTTGCTATTAACTGAGACCTTGGGTAATTTCTACACCTATAGCCTGTTTTCTCATTTGCAGTAAAACTTCCATAGAGTTGCTGTAAGGATTGCCAGGATAATAAATGTAAAACATTCAGTAATTGCTAGTTCTTTTCTCCTTCCCTTTCTCCTTAGTAATAAACTGCTAAGGCCTCATACAGGGAATCGAGAGCTCATTATAGCAGATGTGTAATTCTGTGATAGCTGCCAGGCACTTAGAGAAGCACTCTATGTCCCAGAAACACTGGTCTAGGTGGGACCTCCTAGTAAATAGTGTTCGAGTAGGGAAACCAGCCTCATCCTCTCCTTAGAACCCAGTTATGCACTTGATCCAGTTAATTTCGTCTACTAGTTCACAAAATAGTTTTGGGCTGAGGCATTACTATTAAGTAGTGTAATTGGAAGATAGAAACTAACTCTTGAAACAACTTAATACCTCACATTTGTATAGCATTAAATTCTCAGCCGATCCTCACAGCAACTCTGAGTTAGACGGGGCTGGTGGTATTGGCATCTTACAGATGAGAACGAGGCAGTGACTTACTGCCATTGCTGGCTAGTGGCAGAGCCAGGACTGGGACCTGTCTTCTGAGTCCAGTTCTGTCCTACAAAGCTCTGCTTCTGCCCTCTTTCACGGAGAAAATTTCCCCCATGCTGTTAGGCCTAGGAATCTGGTCTTCTTTTTCTTAACTTTTCTGCCTTCTTCAAATTAGAGCCGGGTGGTCAGCTTTTAAAGCCATGAAGATGGGAGAAGCTGATGTTTTTCCAGCTGTTGCTTCCCGACCTAGAGCCCTGGGTAGAGGCCCTACTACCCTTCCTAACTCCCTGTATTGTATTAGCTAAAGTTGTGGGGGCAGAAAGTGGCAATTTTATGGAAGGGTGACAGTTTCTCTGTGCAACGGGGAGTGTTGGCACTGTATGCCTGATAGTAGTGGTAGTTTGGTCTTTTATTAGCAAAGAAGATTACAGGGCAGAGACTGCCAGAGTGCTAACTACAGTTCAGACAGACCCTTTTGAAACCCAGAACTGGAAGAATCTCCCCAGCTCTGGGTCCTCTTGGTGTGGAAGGTTCGTAGGTCATTGTACATAGCAGATGAGGGCAAGTGCAAATGAAGTAATAGAGATGAAAAGGGAGCAACATTCAAAAAAAAGTAAGGCTACTTATTAAAGACCTTTGAGTGGCCTGTTGGAGTGTAGGGTGGGAATTGAGAAAGTGACAATGGGCTTTGGACCTAAAGGAAGAACAGGAGTTGATAAGTGACTGCGGGAGCCCAGAGCCTGGGTAGGAGGACTTTGGAAGAAAGACTGCCACATTCTTGGATTTAGATCCACTGGAAGGAGATCTAGATCCACTGGAAGGAGTCTTGGTGATGGAGAATTAATTAAGGAGTTTATTGGGCACCTATTTATCAGTTCCTCTGGGTACTCTTGCTTGCTGAATACTGCATATACTCTAAAGCAAACAGGCCCAAGCGATTGTGCTTGGTAGGGCTCTGGGGAGCGTGGGAAAGGGAACTGAAGCTAAAGGCTTAGCCTAGGCTAGTCCCCACATGTCTTCTCCACGACGACTATTGCATTGGTTTCTCAATATCTTTGTGGGCATGCTGGGACTGGGCTTTGAGGTTTCTGCCTTAGGGGTGGGAAGGAGGGGGAAGGGCATTCCAACAGCAATTTTTTTTTTTCCTTCCCAATTTGGTTGCTGGGAACAGGGGGTAAGTGAATATATATCCATATTATGACCTGCTCCTGGTTCTCTACAGAAATGCATGTAGAGGAACTCTGACATGACAGTGGAATCCAGGTTTTAATGAAAACTACGACCAAGGTCCAAGTATTTGAAAACAGAGCAAAGTCCAAAGGGCATTTGTCACATTAAGCAATTCCAAGTCGTATTTTAAATTACTCCCTTCCATTCCCAGATTGTTTTTTCCCCAACACCTGCCCTTGCTGCTCTTTTTTTTTTAATGTATTAGGTATATTTTATTTTCCTCTCATTCCTATTTTTCCTCCAAATATTTCTACAGCTCTCTTCTTCCTGCTTCCTCCTTGCTGTGGTGGCTGGGATGCTTCTCCCATGATATTTTGAATCTAGACTGGGCTGTTCTCTGTTAAACCAATCAGTTACGACCTTCTCTTAACAGGTGTGTATGTAAATATGTTTATTAAGAATAAAAAAAAATTTAAGTGCCTTTTTTCTGGAGGGGTTGAGGAGAGGGTGGGGAATAGGGGAGAGGGTTTATTCTAAAACCTGCCTTTCAACATGGTATATCTTGGACCAACCAGAAAGACTCTTATAGCCAACTTATAAGAGAGAAACCCTACTAAATCCAACAGTATGACTACAATGCCCCTCCACTTACTAGCCAGCTTGCAGATTATGTAATAGGGTATGGGGAACTCTTCGCTTCTGAATATCATTTATTGTGGAAATGGTACACATAAACCCTCTAGATAATTGGATATTTACCCTTAGCTGGAATATGTAAAGAGGTGAAAATGTAGCCTGTTTCGAGCTTTCTGCAGGATAACAGAGATGTAGGAAGTTCCAGCTATTAATTGAAGGCTAGAATACGAACTACTTCCAGGGGTAACTTTATAATTTGATATAAATGCTCCTTTCCTACTCCACAGAGAGCTGTGAAGGTCACTGAAAGTGGTGCCTTTTTACACATAGACTTTTTCATTCTGTTGCTTTCTTGCCTCTGTTAGCCAGGGCACACATTCTGCCCTCAATATTGTAGTTTAGTTTTTAAAAGTAGAAAAGTCCCTTTATAAAGGTATTCAATTTGAGGGCCTTAGTTTTATTTCCTGCCTTTGATGGTGGGAATTTTTTTTACTGCATCCATTTCTTACCGGCGTTTTAATTTAGCATATTCATTTAGTATATTTTGCCACCACTCCAGCAATTTCAGTGTTCAGACTTGGGAGAGGTTAAGTAAGATCTGTTCTGCCCCCGTATCTCAGAGGTGGCTTGCCCCTGCAGGAGAGTGTGTGCTTGTCTATACTGTGGAGTTACATCTTTCATTGAGTTGATGCCAGCAAATTTTTCCAGGGGAGAATAACCTAATTTTAAACTCATGTCATGACTACAGCCCTTAGGCACATTCTCCCTTGGATCTAGTTGCACTTTTCCTTTCAATAGTTATTCCTTGTGGGGTGTTAAAGAGGGTAATGGCCAAAGGATCCTGCTTGAACAGACACTGGTGGTGGGTCCAGGCTTGGTGGTGGCTCTCTTTCTGTGCTGCAGTAAAACCACGAGAGGGCATCTTTGGCTCTGGGATTAATAATTCATCTGTCTTCTCTGACCTGTGACCTTTTCTTTCTCTCCTCTCTCTTACCTTTTCCCGGTAGTGTGAAGTGAGGGGGGCCTTCTCCCTCCTTCCTCCTCCCCCTGTGATCCACCTTCCCTTTTTACCCTGCCCTGCGGCGGCTCTGCCCCTTACCTTCATGGACGACTCAGAGGTGGAGTCGACCGCCAGCATCTTGGCCTCTGTGAAGGAACAAGAGGCCCAGTTTGAGAAGCTGACCCGGGCGCTGGAGGAGGAACGGCGCCACGTCTCGGCGCAACTGGAACGCGTCCGGGTCTCACCACAAGATGCCAACCCGCTCATGGCCAACGGCACCCTCACCCGCCGGCATCAGGTAACCCCTCTCTCCATCAGACCTGCAGGTAGGACTTTGGCATGGTCATAGAGAGACTATGATCCTTCTTGGGAAACTACTCTCCTCGTGGTTATGTGCTGTCCAGTGCCCATGCCTCATGATAACCTTTACAGGGGTGATAAATACTGATTAAGAGATAGGCAATATTGCTGCTGTGCTGAGTTGGGTGGACTTATCTCTAGAAGCATCCATCTGACTTCTTGTTTGCTGGAGTGGGGTTTCTGGGTTGGGATGCAGTTCTAGTAATGGCAGATCATATAATTTGAAGCTGTACTCAGGTTACTTGTTTTTTTTCTTGTGTGTTCCCCACCCCACCGCCCCCATATCAGAAATTCAGGAAATTAAATGCCTGCTTAGTGGTTGGGGAAGTTGGGCATCTTGTATCCTCCCTCAGAGAACAGTTTGCTCAGAAGGTGTGGCAG
>NW_006783088.1:1177494-1197157 GCF_000442215.2 Lipotes vexillifer | reverse complement strand
TCCTGCTCCATGCTCTTTTTGTTGGCTGTGCAAATCATTTCTTGGAGGAAAGGGTTATTGTTAATTCTTTTGGTTAGGGTTGGAGAGGGAGCATCATGCTGCTGTTTAACCCAAATAACCACAGGAGCCAGTGGTCTCTGGGTTGGCTGACTCTGATGTGACTTGGGAGAGTTGGTGTTAGAAATGAGAAGTATCTCGTGTTTCCTATGGTTTCTGTAGTCTGACTTCGCTGTGATGTAATCTGTCTGAGGTTGTGTGTGTGTGTGTGTGTGTGTGTGTGTGTGTGTGTGTGTGTCCTAGGCATTGCCTGATAGACTTCATTTTAAGAGATCTCTGATGGGAATGAACAACAGTGCTCATGCTCCAATAAGTCCTTTCATTGATTACTTATTTATTTTTTAAGATGGAGAAGGTCCCTCATGCTAAGGAGCGTGTTGAGTGAGAGGATATAATTCCAATTGGG
The DNA here is from genome assembly GCF_000442215.2 of Lipotes vexillifer. Classification (NCBI taxonomy): domain Eukaryota; kingdom Metazoa; phylum Chordata; class Mammalia; order Artiodactyla; family Lipotidae; genus Lipotes; species Lipotes vexillifer. The sequence goes on along the minus strand of NW_006783088.1, from coordinate 1,196,694 downwards.
GATGATCAGGAATTTGGAAGCAGTGTGTTTGCAGTGTTCCTAGGATTTTTATAGGAACAAAAACAGAGGGTTAGGGTTGAGGGAGGCGTATGTATTGAAAAGGAGAGCAGGATTGCTCAGCCTTGGAGGTGGTGGGGAATTCCAGGATTTAGTACGCGGATTCTCTCTCTCTCTCTCTTTCTCTTTTATTTTTAACTTCTGCTCAGCAATGAAACCACACCCTTCCTTCTTCCTGAAAGTAATGTTTAACTTCCTTTCGCTACAGCATTACACTCCCTATGTAATGGGAGTAGGGTGGGGGAAGAGTCTCCCAAGGTGGCTGAATCTCACTGTATTCTTTTTGAAGGGGAGTAGTCAAATGTATTTTTACGTAGTATAATGTTATTAGATTATTTCCTGCTGTTTAAGACAGAGCAACTTAAGAATGACATTTTTGAACGTTCTGTGGCTCTAATGATTGGTGATGAAGATACTGAGACATCTGCTTGAGGGGAGTTGAGATACTTGTTTTCTTTCTACTTCGAAAGAGAAACTCATACTTCTTACCTCTTTCTTTAAAAAGCTGCCTGGTATGGGAGTTTCCAGTGGTTGTAGAGCATGAAGAGGCATGAAACAATAAAGAAGGCTTTGGAAACCCCCCAACCTAGGTTTTCCAAGTTTCCTTATGTTCTTATGGCTTTCCAAAAAGATTTCGTGGGGAACTTATCTGAGTCTCTGCTATTTATTCAGAAAATAGTTTTTGAGTACCTATTATGTGCCAGGCACTGATCAAGGCACTAGGGAGACAGTGAACAAAACTGACCCAAAACAAAACACAATAAACCTCTGCCCTCATAGAGCTTACATTCCTATGTTCCAGAGACCCAGTCTGCCAGAGTTCTAGGCCCAGTTCCAATTTTGAGGTGTTAAGTCTAAGGAGTGATGTGCTTCTTTTATCTGTACTGACAGAAGGACTCCAGGCCACAAATGTCTTCTTGAAAGGCCTTTTCCTGTTTGGAACAGAGATCATTTGTGTTTGATAGAGCAAAAGAAGGCCACAAAATGAATTGTCTTCTTGTGGGCTATGTTTCAGAACGGCCGGTTTGTGGGCGATGTTGACCTTGAGCGACAGAAATTTTCAGATCTAAAACTCAACGGACCCCAGGTAATTCTTTTGGCTCAAGGTCAGGGTTGCTTATTCATATCTTTCTTACTTCCTCAGCTTAAGAGCATATTGGTGTCTTCTAAAGTGCCTGTCACATTGTAAGCTCCCATTAATTAGTTTCTTTCATTTAGGAAAATTTTAAAATGGAGTTTCAAAGTATAAATGTAGTTTTATTTTGGAATTAATTGTAATGACCATTGATCCAGTATTTGATCTCTCAATTACTGCATCCCTTTTCTAGAATGGGCATGGTTCTACTTTGCAGAAAACCATGCCTAGAATCTGGCTGATCTTGAGCCTTAGGCATATCTGAAGAATAGCATAGAGCTATTCAGAAGATAGCTTTTATTGGGGTTTTCTGGTTCATCTTAAAAGTTCTTATTGGGTGAATTTTTTTTTTTTTTTTTGAAGGCTCCCTCCTCAGATGTAGATGTAGCTGCAGTTGAACACAGTTCATACTCACTTAGATGACTAGAACTGGGAAGTTATATCTGCTGTGTCTCTCACTTGGGTGTTGATATAGCTATAGTTCACTCAGTTCCTGTTTGGTAAATGACTAGAACTGGGAAATTATGTCTTCTGCCCTTTTGTACAAATTCAAAAGTGGGGACAGGCACCCCTCTAAAAATCCTGGGGCCCATAGAAGATGCAGTGTCTAGGGAGGCAGTGCCTCTCTCATTGGGATGGATTGTTAGTATATATGGCTTAATAATAGCTCTTTCTTTTTTCTCTTTTCCATGTAGGATCACAGTCACCTTTTGTATAGCACCATCCCCAGGATGCAGGAGCCAGGGCAGATTGTGGAGACCTACACGGAGGAGGACCCAGAGGGAGCCATGTCTGTTGTCTCTGTGGAGACCTCGGATGATGGAACCACTCGGCGCACAGAGACCACAGTAAGCTAAGACTTGTGTAAGGTCTGGGATGATGGAGAAGTTCTCCCTATGGTCTTTATTAAGGGGAGGGGCTAAGTACTTAGTTAGGGTGGTTGAGGAGCCACTTATCTGTGATAAAGGCATAAAGAAAGTGATCTCTGGGTAGACAGAGAAGATAGAAGAGATATGGGAAAATCTAATGGAATGAGGAAGAGTCTGCAGTAGCTTCCCTTAGAGGCATAGTTAACTGCCAGCGCAATTTTCCTGCCTGAAGAATTCCTATAAGATGGAGAGAACGGTAGGTGGTAGATTGCATGGCATTTCTAGGTAAAGCGAGCTGGGGATAGAGGTTCGTTTCTTTTCTTAGAGTGGTCTAGAATTTAAGCTTAAGTTGTTCACTTCATTAATTTTTCTTTTCTCTTTCTTTACTTGAAGGTCAAGAAAGTAGTGAAGACTGTGACAACACGGACAGTCCAGCCAGTCCCTATGGGACCAGATGGGCTGCCTGTAGATGCCTCATCAGTTTCGAACAACTATATCCAGACTCTGGGTCGTGACTTCCGCAAGAATGGCAATGGGGGCCCTGGCCCCTATGTGGGGCAAGCAGGCACTGCTACCCTTCCCAGGAACTTTCACTACCCTCCTGATGGATATAGCCGCCACTATGAAGATGGTTATCCAAGTAGCAGTGACAACTATGGCAGTCTGTCCCGGGTGACCCGCATTGAGGAGCGGTATAGGCCCAGCATGGAAGGTTACCGGGCACCCAGTAGACAGGATGTCTATGGGCCCCAGCCACAGGTTCGGGTAGGTGGGAGCAGTGTGGATCTGCATCGTTTTCATCCAGAGCCTTATGGGCTCGAGGATGACCAGCGTAGCATGGGCTACGATGACGTGGATTACGGCATGATGTCTGATTATGGCACTGGCCGTCGGACTGGGACACCCTCTGACCCTCGGCGACGCCTCAGGTAGGCAAGAAAAAGGGAAGAAAAGGGTCTTTCAAAGACAGCAAAAAGGGGTTGCTCTTCCTTCTCCGTCTAAGTGCTTTTTGGGATCAGAGGTAGTTGTGGCCCCCTCCTCTGCCTGTTTTTGTGGAAGACCACCCTTTTCTTCCCTTTTCTGATTTTACTAAGTATTGACATGCTTTTTTGTCTCTTTTTCATTGTAGAAATCATATATTCTAGTGATAGAAAACAACTTGTGATGGTTTTTGGTCTGTGTTCTGAAGAGTGGCCTTGGTTTCTGTGCCAAGAGTTTCTATATTTTCTGCCTAAGATTTGACCCCCTTTTGGAACCTGGTGTCTGAGGCTATGGACTATTTGTTCTTGTGAATTTCTTCAGCTTCTGGTTTGGTGTTAAGAACAAGGTTGAGGGTTTTAGGCCAGAATAGATAGTTAAGGGTATATATAAGAACCTTCGCTGTGATGGTTTTAATCTCAAGTAAAAACAAACCTTGATCTCACAAAAACCCTGACACTTTGTGCTTAGGTTCTTACGTTTGATTGTAAAGTGAAATGGGGGTGGCTTCCTTAGAGGGTGGTACATTATTGACACTCTGAAAGGTCACTAATTCCGACTTTACTGTTTATCCCTGGGGATTCTTTGGTGATGTGAAAAAGGTAGTAATTGACTACCTTTTGGACTGGTAGATGGTTTGCCTTGAAAAAATGCTTTAGAATGCGAGTTGGCAAACCTTTTCTGTAAAGGACCACATAGAACTAATTTAGACTTTGCAAACAGTATATCATTTTTGTTGTATGCCGTTGTTCTTCTTTTTACAACCTTTTAAAAATATAAAAACCATTCTTAGTTTAGTTTTGGGACTGTACAGAAAACAGGTTTGGCCCATGGGCTGCCAATCCTGCTTTAGAATAAATCAGAGACTGTTTTCCAGGCAAAGAGAAACGATAAAGAATTAAGGGAGAAGATTTATGGATGTCTTAATGGTAAGGATATCCTAACAGCTGTTGCTGAATTTCTGTATGAGGTCATGACTTTCTAAAACAAATGCCTTGGTGCTCATTTTACTCATATTACGTAGCTTTGGTGAACAGTAGACTGGGCCGGGCCCAGGGGTAGAGGCCTCATCACCTAAGCCTGAGTCACTCACCTTTCAGGTGTCTTTTGGACAGCAAATCCAACTCCCATGTGACTCATCTTTTATTCCTGGGGTGGGGGTGAGGGGGCACATCAGGCCTTAGCTGGTGCAACTTGGAGCAGTGGTAGATAACAGCTATCACCAAAGGAGTCTGCCTAGGGTGTTGGCTTCTTCTCTTTGTTGACAAGTCTGCTTTTTCTGACTTCCTCATTAGTAGAGGGATTGGATCTAGGTGGGTGCTGGTGGCCAGGTCATTCTCTGTTGTCCCTTGCTGTGGCAACTGACATAAAGAAAGAGGGTTTGGGCTTGGTTCTTGGGTTTATTCCAGGGTGATACTGGACTTGGAAACCTGCTTGACCAGCAAGAACATTTGCTGCTTCCTGTTCTGGGGCTAGGAGAGTAATACAAGGTCAAACGAAAACAGTAAGGCAGAATGATTTGTAGAAAAAGCACTGAACTAGAAGACCTTGGTTCTAGTTGTGCCTTTGCCGCTAGCTATGTAGCCTTAAGCAAGTCATTTAATCTTTCTGGGCACAGCTTTGTTATTTGTAAGACAAAGGAAAGAATGTCATGATCCCCTTGTAAAAATAACTTGAGTGACCAAAATCTTCGTTATGGTAATTGTTTTGTAATTGCTTACATTAAAATAATAATAAAAGTAAAAACATCATCACTACAAAACTAGGTAAGCACACCATCCATTGATAAAGAACTACTGTTAACATTTTGATGCTTTTCCTTTGAGTTCTTTTTCTTATACATGTAAAGACACTCTGACTTTATTTTTTCCCTACTAAAATGGAATCTTACTTAATATGCTGTTTAGTTGCCTACTTTTAAAACTCAGCTATATAACCTGCTTATTTTGTTTCACTGATATTGAAAAATAGTGATTTTTTTACTAACTGCTTTGTCCATTTAAATCACTTTTGAGTGGTTGATGTTGACAGCTATGAGGCAGGCCCTCTGCTCAGGCTAAAACCTTGAGGGTTTGGTGACAGTGGGAGTGGTTTTGCGGAACAAACGACGGGCTTATTTGGAGAGTTCCACACAATGGATTCTCCTCTCTCTTGTGGGAGCCACAGAGTGAGATGAGCTCACTGATAATGGGTCTCTTCCTTCCTGGTGGTTATGAATAAATAATAGTGTGACAGACTCACCCTCTAGTGGTCGTTGGTAGTACTGAAATAAGAAGCAGTGTCTCTGGTTAGATGTTTTTCTTTACCTTCAATTGCTCTGTCTATTCCTTTTCATAGTGACTGGGTATCCCAAATGTGATGGTGGTCAGTAGTGTCTATTTTGACAGAATCGGAAGTATTGTCTTTAGAAATTGGAGACTAGAAATTATGTCTCAAACACATTTGTTGAGTAGCAGAGATGACCTTGGGATGAACTAGTGCAAACTAATGTTCAAGCTTATACCTCATCAATACCAAAGCCAAGTCCTCACATGAGGCATTAAGACATCCTTTACTGCTTTTACTCTATCATCTCTTTATTAATAATTTCCAAAATAGGGTAAGGAGAGACTTAAATGTGAAATGTGTTTAAGGGTCTTATTCCACCAGCTCTTTCCTGTGTGTAAATGCCTTATTTTCCCTTTAGCCTAAGACCTTATGAGAGCTGTTCTCAGACATCGTTCGCTAATTTCTGTGGTACCAAGTCAGTTGGTTTCATTAACTCTGCTGTCTGAAAGTTTATTTTAATCTCTATCTGGAGAAGTTTAGTAGGTGTCAGGTATCATTCAAACACTAAGCAGTCAGGATTTGGTTCTTTTTTGTGATTAACTATCCGAATGCTTGTTGATCCTCCAAGCTAGTAAACTTCACAGAAAAAAATGGCAGTTTTAATCTAATTGCAGATGCGTTTAAGATTATTGCCTTATCTCATTAAGAAAAATTTTTTATGCAAAGGAGAGATAAGATCTAGTGTGCTAGAGCTGGGGTTGCTCATTCCTTGAAGATGAGGGGTAATGGGAGCCCTCCAAGAAACCAGGCTTAACAGCTTAATGTATTCCTTTTTTCTTTTTGGTTCTTCCAACACTGCAGGAGCTATGAAGACATGATTGGTGAGGAGGTGCCACCAGACCAGTACTATTGGGCTCCTTTGGCCCAGCATGAACGGGGAAGTTTAGCAAGCTTGGATAGCCTGCGCAAGGGAGGGCCTCCACCCCCAAACTGGAGACAGCCAGAGCTGCCGGAGGTTATAGCCATGCTAGGATTCCGTTTGGATGCTGTCAAGTCCAATGCAGCTGCATACCTGCAACACTTGTGCTACCGCAATGACAAGGTGAAGACTGACGTTCGGAAGCTCAAGGGTATCCCAGTACTGGTGGGGTTGTTAGACCACCCCAAAAAAGAAGTGCACCTTGGAGCCTGTGGAGCTCTCAAGAATATCTCTTTTGGGCGTGACCAGGATAACAAGATTGCTATAAAAAACTGTGATGGTGTTCCTGCTCTTGTGCGATTACTCCGAAAGGCTCGTGATATGGACCTCACTGAAGTTATTACTGGTGAGTTCTAGGCCCAAGGGAAACTGCTAGATTAGGGTCACTGTTATCCCTCAGAGAGATTGAGAACTAGAAGGATTTCTAGTCCTTTGACTTTTGATTAAATGTTGTGGCCTTTGGGTCAAATCCGTCTCACAGATTTGGATCATGCAAGGTTTTCCAAATTTTAAAGCATTGTTTGCTTACTGTTTTAAACGCAGAAGATTTCACTTAAAATTCCAGATTCTTGCCTTCTATTTTAAACGTGTGGGAACTGGTAGCAATGGATCTATTTTGCTACCTGGCATTGGTTGGTCTGAGCTGATTGGGGCATGTGCTCTCCAGTTCTCAGTAATTTCCAACATGTTATCTCTGACCAACTGCCACCACCTAGGAAGTTGTCTCCCCAGAATTGAAGCTGAGTGTCAGTTGGCACTTAACCCATATTCTTGTAATTTCTTTTAAATATCTGCTTGTCCTGACTCGCCTGCCTGGCATGTATAGGCATTTGTGCTTGTGGTCCTTGCTTATGAAGAGTGGTTTTTCAGATTGTGGGTCATACTCCATTAGTGTGTATTGAACACAGCTTTGTGGATCACAATCAGCGTTCCAAGAGAAAGAAAGAAAGAAAAAGAAATAGCATAGATCATTAGTTCTCAATTGGGGGTGATCTTGCCCCCCAGAGGACATTTGCAATGTCTGGCGGTATTTCTGGTTGTCATAACTTGGGGAGGTTGGGAGGGAGTGCTATTAACATCAAATGAGTAAACGCTGGACATACACTAAACATTTAATGTTGGGCAGGACAGCTCCCCACAACAAAGAATTAGCTAGCCCCAAATGTCAGTGGTGCTGGGATTGAGAAATGGGTGTAGATAGCTTAGAGGGTATGGCTTATAATAAGTATTGTTTTATGAAACCTTACTTCATGGTATGTATGTTTGTATTGAGCCATAATGTACAATATATTATTGTGGGTCACAGACTAAAGCTTGAATATCATTACAAGGTATTTGGTCATTGGGGAAGACTGAGAAATGTTGGAATAGGGGATTCTCTTTGGCCTTCTTCAAACATACTGTCTTGGGTGCTGGAGAGCTATCTGATGAGTTGTCTCTGCCAGGAACCCTGTGGAATCTCTCATCCCATGACTCAATCAAAATGGAGATTGTGGACCATGCACTGCATGCCTTGACAGATGAAGTGATCATTCCGCATTCTGGTTGGGAGCGGGAACCTAGTGAAGATTGTAAGCCACGCCATATCGAATGGGAGTCTGTGCTCACTAACACAGCTGGCTGCCTTAGGTAACATAAGGGTTCTGAGAGTATGAAGATTGAATTTTTGAAGACTAACTTAAATTGCTTTTAAAAAAGTTCAAATTCCTTAGCCTGTCACTCAGCCTCCATTCCTATTTGTATTGCATACTATGACTTCAACCTGTTTTTCTACCTTTGTCACTGCTCCCTTGCATACCATATATGCCTTATGTGGGGAATGGCAAGTAAACCGCATATCTTCCTCACTTCTATGCCTCTTTGGCTTTGTTCATATAATTTGGTAAACATTTGTTCAGTACCTGCTGCACGTAAGGCAGTCGTCTAGTCCTAGGCTTGTGTGTACCTGTGTTCTTGCCTTCAAGTATTTGTATTTCAAGTCAGGCTGCAATAAATGCAACAAATGGAGTACAAACTACTAGACAGATAGAGTGAGGGAGAGCTCTTCCTCTGTCTGCAGTGCCTTTCTCTGCTTATTTATCTTTTGAAGCTAAACTCAAGTGCTTTTATTTCATGTAAGTTTTCCTGATTTCTTTTTCTAATACCCTGTAAATGTGCAATGTATTCTTTCCCTCTTTGGAATATACCCCTATGTGCTCTGCCCCTATTCTTCACTTGTACTTCCATACAAGAAGTATCTATTCTGTCTTAAATTATTGTTGTTGGTATACTTTATTTATACACCCCCCTCCCTGGCCTGGTTATAAATGTCCTGAAAGCAGGAACTGTTCTATTCAACTTTCTGTCAACTCCAGTGCCTTCCTTGTAACAGGTACTCATTTGTTACAGTGAAAAGAAAAGATATTAAGGAGGCTTGTAGATGTTAAGGATATTAAGAGAGGGTTTCTAGATTTTAGTCATCTTGAAGCCTCTCCTTTTTGCCTCAGGAATGTCAGCTCGGAGAGGAGTGAAGCTCGCCGGAAACTTCGGGAATGTGACGGTTTGGTGGATGCTCTCATTTTCATTGTTCAGGCTGAGATTGGACAGAAAGATTCAGACAGCAAGGTAGGTTAATGGGTGAGAATTCCATTCACAACAACCATGAGGTACCCATAGTGCAGACCTATCATCTCAGGCTTTCAAATAATATTAGATACCTATTCCAGCCCCCACTCCTTAAAGTGGGTGTTCACCATAGACGAAAACTTTTTCTTTAGAATTTCCTTCACCTATGTATTTTAAAGCTGTTTAGCCATACTTGCATTTTTTTCTAATTAGGAAAAAAGTCAGAGTGGGCCTGAGTTTTTGTGTTAACACACCAAATGGTAGCAGAAACCTTCTGTTAGCCTGAGGCTACAAGAATTCTGAGAAGCGTGGGCACTTGAGGTATTGTGAGAGATGATGAATTGGGCTGTGCTTTTGAGGATCAGTGTTTTAATACGTGAATCATGGAAGCCTGTACTTGCTAGGAAATCACTATACTTGTTCTCTTCTCTCATTGAACCTTGTATTTTGTGATCCCAAGCTTGTGGAGAACTGTGTTTGCCTCCTTCGGAACTTGTCGTATCAAGTTCACCGAGAAATCCCACAAGCAGAACGTTACCAAGAGGCACCTCCCAATGTTGCCAGCAGTACTGGGCCACATGCTGCCAGTTGCTTTGGGGCCAAGAAAGGCAAAGGTGAGTCTTGATTCCTTGTTCCTTGCTCTTTAATGTAAGGATGGGGAGAGGAAGGAACACTTTTAGCTTTAGGTACAAAATACTTGCTGAGCAGGTACAGGAATCAGCCTAGTCAAGGATGTCTTTTTGCTCTGCTGCTGCTCCCCCTGTGTCGTGTGCTTCATGGTGGTGACGGTGGTGGTGGTGGTGGTGGTGGTGGTGGTATTGATATCAGTAATTGGGCAGTGAAGGCCGAGAACTCAACTAATCTGGGGCCTTCTCCCCCATTCCTCCTTTGTGTTTCCTGTGTTTTTCTTTTCCTCTCTGCTTTCCTGCTTATTTTCCCATGATCCTGTTGACATCTCTCTGCTGCATTTTTCTTCCTTCATTTCTCTCCTCTACTTTCCACCTTGGGTGATGCACTGGAAGATGAGTGGTTCTCCAGAGGTGAGTGGAATCTTTTAAGGCGCTTACCTACTTCTAATTTGCATGTTTTGGTTTTAGCTTCCCTGGTATTTCTTTGCCTAACCCTTCCCTGTGGATGCATGTAGGAAAATTCAGTTGAGGATGGCCACTGAAACAAGTTTAGCTCTTCTGAGCTAATGGCTCATGGCATGCTATTTCTGGACAGCAGCCCCAGTTATCAGAACTCAGGACAGCAGCAACAGTAGCGGTTATCCTTATCTTACCCATATGCTGCCTGTTTTCTGTTCTTGTATCTGATAGGGACAAGCTGGGGATCCTGGTTTTTTGTTTGTTTGTCTGTTTTCTTGTTTTATGCCCCTCTTGATGCATCTCTGATCCAAAGATTTTGACTGAAGAATAAAAAAATATACTGGGTGGACTCTTCCCTTTCTCAGACTTTTTACCCCTTCCCCCTTTTTTTAATTTCCAAAGGGAAAAAACCCACAGAGGATCCAACAAATGATACAGTGGATTTCCCTAAAAGAACTAGTCCTGCTCGAGGTAAGTTATCTTTTTCTTCTCAGGCTCCATAGAGCTCATAAACATAGTCCACAGATAGGTGTTTGGCAGCCTAACAGTAGGCTATGCAGTACGTTCACTGTTCTGTCTTCTCTGACTTAAGGATTTGAAGTGATGACAAAAGTATTTGGAAACTAATAACAGTAACTTTCAAAGGACTTCTTGTTATGGCAACTGTTCAGATTACTTGAGGATAAGGACCTGATGGTAGTCTAGGCCAGAAACTTAAGTACCCTAAGTAGCCACTAGTTCTTGGGACTCAAACTTTACTTGTTATAAGAAGTCTCTTTATCACAGTTTGGATCTTTATATTCATCAATATGGTGAGTCCAAAATTCACAGCTCTCCATGGATATAAAAATTCAGATGTTATTAAATTTGAGCCCCTTTCACTTAATCATAGTTCAGGTGGGCAGAATGACTCAAGTTAGAAATAATTCATCTGAGATGAGGAATCTTTAACTCTGAGTACTCTCGATGAGTAAGTGAATCCCTTGAGTGCCAAGCAAGGTCAAAGTAAACTATGGGAGAGAAGAGGCTAGGAGGAGAGAGAGACAGGAGTTGCATACGAGTTGATAATCTGTTTTGCTCTTGCCATGGTTGATTTATTCTTAAGGCTACATTCTTAAGGCTACATCTGACTACATCAGATGTAGTAGTCAGATCTCTTGAGTTTGCTGTTGGGTGGGTGGGAGGGTTTAGAGTGTCTACTGGTATAGGAGCATAAACCCATTAATCCAGGGTACTAACACTGGAGTTCAACCAGCCAGAGCCTGGTTTGTAGGTACTGATAAGCATCCTCTGCTTTCTTGTCCTTTCTTGTGCAGGCTATGAACTTTTATTTCAGCCAGAGGTGGTTCGGATATACATCTCACTCCTCAAGGAGAGCAAGAATCCTGCCATCCTAGAAGCCTCAGCCGGGGCCATCCAGAACTTGTGTGCTGGGCGCTGGACAGTGAGTACCTTTTACAAAATGGATTTGGAGATGGGAGGACTTAGCTAACTAGTTTGCTACCATTTGTAATCTGTTCTACTTCTTTCCATGTGCTACTTGTAGTATGGTCGATATATCCGCTCAGCTCTGCGTCAAGAGAAGGCTCTTTCTGCCATTGCTGACCTCCTGACCAATGAACATGAGCGGGTCGTGAAAGCTGCCTCTGGAGCACTGAGAAATCTGGCTGTGGATGCTCGCAACAAAGAATTAATTGGTGAGGAGCTGGATGTTAGCCGTTACCTTAGCATCTAGTACAGCACTGTTAATCCAGCAGGTGCTAAATAATTTATTTGTTGAAAGGGCTGAGGAAGAATCCTAGTCCTCCATAGTTTGTGAATCTGGGGGTCGGAGAAAGTTATAGTTTAATGGTTCTTGGAAAGACAAGAGGGGCTGACTCTTCAAAAATAGAATAATAATATCTATCGAGCATGTACTTTGTTACTAGGGATTGTTAAACATGTCTGTATATTCTCATTTAAATGTTACCACTTTACAAGGGTCCTTTTTTTTAAAATTTTTTATTAGAATAAGGAAACTGAGGGTCAGGGAAGTTAAGTAATTTGTCCAGAGTTAATGTAGCTCATAAGTGACAGAGCCCAGTTTTTGTTTTTTTCAAATTCACAATGACTCTTCTATTAAGCTATAATAGTAGTATAATATTCAGTAGTATAGTATTCAGTATACTGTTTTCATTAGACTCTCTGAATGGACTGTGTAGCATATTTGATATAAAGTATTCAGATTGTTTTAATGTGACTGAAAGAATAAATAAAAGAATAGGAAGGACAATATATCCATGGCTATTCCAGGTCCTTTGCTCTTTTGAAATGATAATCCTACAGGAGAATGAAGTTGATTCATATGGATAGTATCTATGCTTGATGTGAACAATGCGATTAAGTGTAGTGTTCGGCTCCTAACAACCTGACTCAGCTTGTTCTCCATGCACACATTCCTCCTGTCTTACCGCTATAGGTAAACATGCTATTCCTAACTTGGTAAAGAATCTGCCAGGAGGGCAACAGAGCTCTTCCCAGAATTTCTCTGAGGACACTGTGGTCTCTGTTTTGAATACCATCAATGAAGTTATTGCTGAGAACTTGGAGGCTGCCAAAAAGCTTCGAGAAACGCAGGGTATTGAGAAGCTGGTTTTGATCAACAAATCAGGGTGAGATTAACACTTAAAATTACAACTGGAAAAATTTGAATATGAGAGAGGGGTTGCTGGGAAGGGGCTTTCCCCTTTTGCTTTTTAAGGTCATTTTCCCTTATTTACATGGAAAGTATGAAGAGGTATTGCTCTTTTTTCTGTCTTAATGTTGATCCATAAATTGATAACACTCTTACATCAAACATTTCTTTGTGTCACCGTTTGAGTTAAAATATGGGACTCGGTGAATACTTGATCTTGCCCGTTTGGGGATTTATATTCTTACGTTACATTATATTAGAGAATACAGGTTTTCAGCTTCTTCCCTCGTCTTACATCCAAATTCCATCTGGTGTTCCTTTCCTCAAAAGGAACCGCTCAGAAAAAGAAGTTCGAGCAGCAGCGCTTGTATTACAGACAATCTGGGGATATAAGGAACTGCGGAAGCCACTGGAAAAAGAAGGATGGAAGAAGTCAGACTTTCAGGTAGAATAACTCTTGGGACTGAGACGTTCACCTTTTTTTCCCCTTGGTCTCAGATAATGCTTTTGTCTTTGGTTCTTCTATTTCACTGTCACACTGAGTCTACTTTTTTGTTTTTTTTCTTTTGTATTTTGGCGGCATGTGGGATGGTTCCCCAACCAGGGATTGAACCTGGGCCTCCACAGTGAAAACACTGAATCCTAACCACTAGGCCACCAGGGAACTTCCCCTGAGTCTACTTTTGCCCCAAGTCTCTGTGTGTAAAGAAATCATTTATTAACTTTTCCCCCAAAATGGTGCCTATAGTTCAGTTGCTGCTGAAATAGCTCTGGTCTTCCTCTGTGTCATAGCACAGTGTAAACGCCAGTGGTAATGAAGGATGATGGCCTTTTTTGACTTTTCTCCGAATCTGCCTTAGCCCTTTGAAGGAGTTTGCCATTTTCTGAATTGTCATTTTCTGAGACTGTATCTCCTTGATAGCGTGAGTGTTTGATACCTTTGTAATCTGTTCAGAACATAAATGGAAGCCTAATATCCTAGTTTTTTTTTGTTTTTTAAATTTATTTATTTTATTTTTGGCTGCATTGGGTCTTTGTTGCTGCAAGCAGGCTTTTCTCTGGTTGCGGCGAGCGGGGGCTACTCTTTGTTGTGGTGTGCAGGCTTCTCATTGTGGTGGTTTCTCTTGTTGGGAGCACAAGCTCTAGGCTGCATGGGCTTCAGTAGTTGTGGCACCCGGGCTCAGTAGTTGTGGCTCGCGGGCTCTAGAGCTCAGGCTCAGTAGTTGTGGCACACAGGCTTAGTTGCTCCGCGTCATGTGGGATCTTACCGGACCAGGACTCGAACCTGTGTCCCCTACATTGGCAGGCGAATTCCTAACCAACTGTGCCATCAGGGAAGCCCTAATATCCTAGTTTTGTTTCACTATATAGGTGTTTATTTAACTCTTACCGAGTTACCTTTTGGTAAGAATCGTATTAGGGAATAAGGACCTAAAAGTCTGAGCCCATTAAGGAATAAGATAAGGGTGAATTCAGTACTCTGTGACATTATTTATTGTGTTTTGTTTGCCTCCAGGTGAATCTAAACAATGCTTCTCGAAGCCAGAGCAGTCATTCATATGATGATAGCACTCTCCTTCTCATTGATCGGAACCAGAAATCAGGTACAGTAATCAGGGGACATACCCCTCTGCTTTTATTCCACTTCTGCTATTCTCCTGCTGTTCTTTCCTTAGATGGCTTACCATCTAGTGAAATAGGATATACATTTATTTCTGAATGAGCTTGTCTTTTGGTGGAGGAAGAGTAATACTTCACCTCAGGATTATAACCCAGAAGCTGGTAGACCTGAGCATTAGAAAATAAGACAGGCAGTTAGCCTGCGTGTGATTCCCCCATCTTTGCTTGTGGACTTAAAATGACCAGGGAGTGAACCCTACTCTGTTTTCTGTATTTAAGCTATACTTGGCGTATAACATTGTATAAATTTAAGATGTACAGCATGATTTGACATATGTGTATAGATAGTGCCTGACTTAACGATGGTTTGGCTTATGATTTTTCGACTTTGTGGTGGCGCAAAAGTGATGTGCATTCAGTAGAAACTGCATTTCAAATTTTGAGTTTTGCTCTTTTCCCTGGCTAGCGATAACATGGTGGGACAGCGTCTCATGCTGCAGCATCGGCTGCAGCTCCCAGTTAGCCATGCAGTCATGAGGGTGGACACCCGATACACTTACAACCATTCTGTTTTTCACTTTTAGTACAGTATTCAATAAATTATATTATGAGATATTCAACACTTTATTATAAAGTAGGCTTTGTGTTAGATGATTTTGTTCAACTGTAGGCTGATGTAAGTATTGTGAGCACGTTTAAGGTAGGCTGGGCTAAGCTATGATTGGTGGGTTAGGTGTATTAAAATGCATTTTCAACTTACATTTTCAACTTATGATAGGTTTATCAGGATGTAACCCCGTTGTAAGTCTGAGGAAGATCTGTATATTGCGAAATGATTATTTTTCCCTTTTAAATTTTCATATAATACCAAGTAGTATGTGTTTACTGTTGAAAAATTAGAAAATACAAACCAGAAAAATGACAACAAAAAAGTCACTTATTTCTGTTATCCAGAGATAACCACTCCTATATCTTTTAAACACTGCCATGTGAGCAGATACATTTTTCTTCAAAAGACAAATCATATATTTAGTGCTTATTATAACCCTTTTTATCTTAATGACACTTGGGTTTTGCCTCAGTCAGGGTTCTTAAAATGTAGTCTGAGGATCACCAAATCTGTTGACATTTGTGCTGATGGTGCAGAAGCAGCAGTGGTGCTTTATTGCTGGAGGCTGAGTGTAAACCAGGGCGATGACACCAAACCAAACTAGTTGTTGTAGTCTTCGTTGCCATGTACTCGCAGTTATAAGAAGGGCCAGTTTTGGGAGGGTAGGGGGAAATAAAGGAGCCAATTTCACTTAAGAATGTACTTGATGGAACTGCAACAATATTAATTTTATTGTTTCTGCTCTTGAGTACACAGCTTTTTAATATCCTGTGTTGATGATATAGGGGGTACTCATAAAGCACCCTGCAGCATACCAAAGCATGATGGTTATCTTGAGGAAAAGCACTTGTGCTATTGTTGGAGTTAGTAGGTACACTAACCACTTTTTTTTTTTTTTTGGAACACTATTTTTACTTTAAAAAATAGCAGACATTTTCTTGAAAATGAACGCAGTGAGCTTGTCAGTTTGAGGAAAAATAACTGCCTGAATTTTCAAGTGAAAATTTTATTTTTATTTTATTTATTTAAAATATTTATTTATTTATTTATTTATTTATGGCTGTGTTGGGTCTTCGTTTCTGTGCGAGGGCTTTCTCTAGTTGCGGCAAGCGGAGGCCACTCTTCATCGCGGTGCGCGGGCCTCTCACTATCGCGGCCTCTCTTGTTGCAGAGCACAGGTTCCAGACGCGCAGGCTCAGTAGTTGTGGCTCACGGGCATGTGGGATCTTCCCAGACCAGGGCTTGAACCCGTGTCCCCTGCATTGGCAGGCAGATTCTCAACCACTGTGCCACCAGGGAAGCCCGAAAATTTTAATTTTGGAAGACTTGTGTCTGTCACTGTGAGCCTGGTAACATCCCAATAGTTAATATACTTTTAAATGAAATCAGTGGCGATGTTAATGAATGTGATTTTTTTGATATTATATCATGAAATGTGTTAACATTTAGAAAATCTGTATAACTCTGTGAACCAGTATTTTCCAAGTGACCAGTGCATGATTTTCAAAATCATGCATGAGTAACTGATCCATTCAAAGTGTAAGACAGACCAATAGATACTAATTTAACAGACTGAAGAGGGCATTAGTTTGGATTCAGATTCCTTATTGCACTGACCTTAAAGAAACTCTGCTTGTCGAGTATTATACTATCAAAGAATATCCACAATTATCTGAAAAGACTAATAAAGTTCTCCTCCCTTTTCCAGCTTCTTAACTGTGTGATGCTGGATTTTCTTTATATAATTCATCCAAAATAACATCACAACGGATTGAATACAGAGGCAGATATGGGAATCTAGCTATCTTCTCTTTAAAGATGTGCAAAAATGTAAAACAGTGCTTTTTATTTTTTTTAATAAGTGTGTACGTTTTATAAAGCCATCTTGAACAATTTGGTACACTGTCCACTGTGATGCTACTAAATAAGAATCAGTTTGATTCTTTTCTTTGTGTTTTTACTTTCTGGTGAGAAAAAAACATTTTTAATTTTTATCCTTTTTTTTTTTATTGGAGTATAGTTGACTTACAATGCTGTGTCAGTTTCTGCTGTACAGCAGAGTGAGTCATTTATGTTCATCCAAAATAACATCACAACAGATTAAATACAGAGGCAGATATGGGAATCTAGCTATCTTCTCTTAAACCAAACTTTAAATATGTGCAAAAATGTAAAAAATGCTTTTTTTAAAAAAATTAAAAGTATTTATGTTAACGGAGTAAGTTTATTGTTTTTTTAAATGAAATAAATATTTAAAATAAATTTTAAATAAAATAAATATTTAAAAGCACTGTAGCTATTAATACATGTAATCTATACCAGTGAACATTCTTTGGATCCTCATAACTTCTAAGAATATAAAGGGGCCCTGAGACCAAATAATTTGAAACCTGCTGGCTTAGAGTGAATTGTTTCTTATGTTAGAGTCTGTAGGAAAGGGATCTCTTTTAAGTCCCATGAGGGCTTTGTCTAGAGCCTGGCACTTGTGGGGGGTGCTTAGTAAAAGTTTGATGGGAGGGACGGGGAAGGGAGGACAGACTAGAGAGCAATTTTTATGAGTTTAGATTTTGAAGAGTTGGTTTTTGACCTGGATAACTTTCTGACTCCCTGTAGATAAGAAACCTGATCGGGAAGAAATTCAGATGAGCAGTATGGGATCAAACACAAAATCATTAGGTAGGTGATTAATTCCTGCCTAAGGATATGGAGTAATCCATATTATTATATGGGATGAGGAGAACTATCTAGCTCTGCAGCTCTTTCCAGCACCTGCACCATTCATCTTCCTGGAAGAACACTGGCTGGACATTCCATTGGGAAGGATTCAAGGAAATGTAGTAAAACCTGATCTGTCTACCTTTTTCCACATTCCCAAATGCTCAAAGGTTAAAAAAAAAAAATCTTCATATGCCTCCCCCATTAATACAGAATCAAGTGTGTGTCCCTAAACTGTGGCTCACAGCCTTTCACAGTCTGACGCCAGGTTCGCTCTGTCTTACTCTCCATATACTCTGTTTGAGCCCACCTAGTCTACTTGCTATCCTGTCTCTTCACTCTATACTTTTTCATTTTGCTCTTGTAATACCTCCTATTGGAATGTCCTTCCCAATTGCTTTGTAAATGGTCTTCATCCCCAAAGGCTTGGCTGAATTCCTGTCTACTTTGTTAGGTCCTTCCTAACTATTGCAGCTCACCTCACTATCTTCTCCTAATTCCAGTACCCTTCATAGATCTCTTCAGTTTAGCTTTATTATCATATATGATATATTTTGCCTTCCCAGTTAGATGTTTTTTTATGTCAAGGACCACCTGACCGTAATGCCTTTGGTAAAGCTCAAATGCTTTACTAAAGAGGTGCCTAAATCACATTTATCTGCTTAATACATATTTTACACTAGAGGGGAACATCATGTCTCTGTACTTCTTTTTTTTTTTAAACTAGATAACAACTATTCCACACTGAATGAGAGAGGAGACCACAATAGAACACTGGATCGATCCGGGGATCTAGGCGAAATGGAGCCATTGAAGGGAACGCCCCTGATGGTAAATTCTCTTTATATACTATTGTCCTTCTGAGGCTAGTTCTGTTTTGAAGCCTGCGTGTTCTGTGAAATAGGAAAAAAGTACTTAGTGAAAGACAGCACCTTTTCTTGTAGGGGTTTTCAGGGAAAAAGTAGGAGTTTTGATTCACGTTGGGATTTCTTGTGCCATTATTCTGTGATGGTCGAGATGGGAGAAAGAAGGCTATAAATGTGTTGCTTATGTGACTAATGCCAACTGGTCTATTCTCGCATTACTCTCTTTCTGTTCCTGCCTGTTTTTGGATACCTTGCCCTTCACTTACTATGACCTTGTTTTGTTTGAGTTTACAAATTTGGGGATTTTCCCTAGATCTGGCACGCACTCATGAGGTTCCTGTTTTCTTACTCTCATACTAACACGTTGCATGTGTTCACAGCAGGACGAGGGGCAGGAATCTCTGGAGGAAGAGGTGGATGTGTTGGTTTTGGACGATGAGGGGGACCAAATGTCTTACCCCCCCCATGGTACGTCCTTCAGCCACCCCCAAGATCATCCTTGAGGAAGGTGGTCTCTGTGTGCCAGCAGTTTTCCAATCATGCTGATCTGATCAGTCTCAGCCACACGGGGCTTGGGGGTGCTGCTTCTGTGATTGTTACCTCTTAAGAGGCCGGGACATGCCACTGGTGATCTGATTCTCCATTATGTGCTACTTTCTTCCCTTCAGATTTGCTCGACTCTCTTTTGGTTCTCCTTATTCCCAACCCTATTAACATCTCTTTCTCTTTTTTCCCTA
>NW_006783088.1:1138356-1177228 GCF_000442215.2 Lipotes vexillifer | reverse complement strand
TTCCCTACAGCAGAAGATTTAGCACCACTCTCTCCGCTACATCTGGGCTTATAATATATGTACTTTTATTTTTTGGTGGTGAAATGGACTGATGATTTTTCCCTTTCTTCGCTGGACTGTTGTGCCCACTGCCACACTGCCTCCTGCCCTTGTAGCCCTAAGTGGCTGCCTTCTTTCCATCAACTCCCTAACTTCTTCCAGTGAAGCTTAATTGTCCCTCCTCCCCCCTCCAGATCCCCTGCAATTACTCCCAAGAAGCCTGACTCAGTTATATGCATATCTTGAGAAACTGCTGCAGATTAGCTCTTTTTGCCAGCTCTCCCTGGAACTCTTGGCCTTGTGTGGAGGGAGGGAGAGAGTGGGAATCCTCACTGGAAGCTATGGGAAGAATTGGAAGTTATATGCTATATATGCAGTGTCCAGCAATCTGATAAACCGATGATTCCTAAGCAAGATTTTTTTTCTCTTGGTGGGGAAGGGACCTTTACTTTTTTGGAGAGTGGAGGGCGTGAGCTCTTCCTTTGTTCCTAATGACTATTTTTGAAGCAAAGACGGCCGGCGACATTGGCACATACCACTTGGCAAGGACCCTTGAGAAAGTGAAGGTTTCCTAGAGTGGAGATTAAGAAACCTTGCCCTCCTCATCTCCAGGGCAGGGACCATCAAGGACCTACAGACTCCATCTCTTCTCCAAGCCTCTTGCCAGCCCTGGGCTGCAGCTGCTGCCCCTTCCTGAGGCTGTCCTTAACCCTCCTCTCCCATCCTGTGATAATAATGTCTGCTGACTTGGCCTGGCCATTTGCAAGAGGCTGTAGAAAGAGGAGAATATGTCAAGGAAGACTTTCTGGGTGAGAAGGAGCAGAAATGTCTTCTGGCGAGGAGAAGGCCTCTAGGAGGAGCGAGTAGGAATGTACATGAATCATTTAGTCTGAAACTGTCAGGAAGCTACAAAGCTGGCTTCCCCCTGCCCTTATTTCTCCTTTTTCTCAACCTTATAGCCCCATCCTCCCCTGCTTCCTCCCTGGATTGGTTGGCTGACTAAAGGACTTGATGTACATACTCCTGCCCCCTTTACCCTTAAAACGGTGGGGTTCGCCCCTGGCTTTGCCTCTTCTTTGTGCCTTTGGCCTGGGGTGCATCTCCTCCTTCCCTTCCATGTGCCTTTCTTTGCCTCTGCAGTCTCATTTCTCATGATTTTGCAAATTATATTTGGTTGCTTTCTTACCTACTTCTTGGCCCTAAGTAGCAGAAAGAAGAGGAGAGGTGACCTAGAGAACCTCAGTCTCTCCACTGGGAATTGGAATAGCCTCTAATTTTAGCCATAGAAGGTTTTTCTCAACTGTATATGTTGGGATTTTGCAGAAATCCTGTTCTGATGAACCTCCAAATGAGATTGGTGGGAGGAGTGAGTGGTGTGGCTCTTACTCCTTAGTTGCCCAGAATGATTGTCGTCTCTGAAGGGGTTATAGGGAAGTCGTGTCCATATCCCCCTCCCCGACCCCCCACCACCCCTGTTCCTCCTCCTTTTAGTTTAGTGTATATTAGCAGGTTGGGCTAGAGGAATCAGCTGCTATGCGGTTGATTTTTTTTTTTTTTTAAACCCTTTCCCTTATTTGCCTTTTACTCCTCCCCTGGAAAGAAGTTGTTTCAGTTTTTTTTTTTTTTTTTTTTTTTTTTTTTTAAACCCTTTCCCTTATTTGCCTTTTACTCCTCCCCTTAATCTAAAAGCTCTGTTTAATGCAACTGGAAATCTTTATCCTCCTCTCTCCCCCTTCCTTTATATATTGAGGCTTTGGGGTAGGAGAAAAGTGCACAACCCACCACCCCCCTTCCCCTCTGCATTAAAATTCCTTATTTACCCCCTTTTCCCCTTCACATTTCATCCCACTCCTTTTCTGGCAAAAAGGAGCCTTTTCCTCTCTGTGACCCTAAGAGCATACTGCACAGGGGAAATCGCCCCCATCCAGATGTGGCTCCACTCTTGGTTTCTCTTGTCTTCTTCTGCTCTTTTCCTGGTGCTCTTTTTGTCGGTGGGGTGTGGGTAATAGAACAGCCATGGGCTTTTGGGGACCTGTAACCGTTTGTTTTTTCCTTTTCATTTATAAAAACACTAAACGTTCAATTTCAGAGAACCAAAAATCCCACCGTCCCACCGAACACTACTAAGGGGCATGTCTTCTGCTCCATACCTTTTCTGTTTTTCTTTCTCTCTTGTTAATGCTTTTAAAAACAAATGAGTTTTTTTATATAAATAAAGTTTTTAAAGTGTGTATGCGGGGGGTCTGTGTCATTTCTTCACTTTAAGCTGTATCTCTTCTCTCCTTTTCATCTTGGTTACTTCCTTATGTATCAGTGTCCTTTTTCTCTGCAGAGCAGCTAGAAGGGGATTGTACCAGGACTGATTTACTTTGAGCTCAATCCCAACTCTTAACAAGGAACATTCTTTTTAATTATATATGAAACATTTTTCCTCTGAAGATTCTTAAAAATTAAATGTGGCTAAGTAGAGCACGGGAAGCTTATTGCTAACTTAGAGATAGGAAACTGAAGTATAAAGAATAAATCACTGGGATTCTTCTGCGACATTTGACAAAACTAACGTTGAATAAAGCTCATTGCAATTCATGACCCTCTTGAGCATTTATGGGTAGAAGATTAGAAACTACCAGCTCCAGCTATCATCCTAATAAGTCTGAATCTGTAGAATTAAAAGGCTCACTAGGCCATAATGTTGCTTCTCAGGCTCTCTGCAATCTTTTAGTAAAGATGATAAGGGGCAGGCCTATAGCTGCTTCCTCTGTGTCCTCCCAAGTAATATGTGGGTGGGTAGCAGATACTCATTGGATTACCAGGGGTTGTCTTTACTGTAGAGGCCAAGGATTAAGACCTACAGAAAGGGGCTTATTTGGGGCCCATATTTCCTGTTACATTATTAAGACTCGAGAATTTATGTAAAATGCTTTCTGTATGCCCGGTCTTTAGATTAAAAATATATAGCTGCTTCTGGTAATGCTCATGTCTCAATTTTGTTGAACTAGGTCTTGGGTATGAAAACTTTTCTTGGGCTAGTAAGACCAGGAAATCTAAGCATTGTAGCTGATGACCTTTTAAAGCTTGATTTGTGTCTGACAGTTGTAGTTTTAGAAGGATGAAGCACAGAGCCAAAAAGCTATTTGAGTTTGCTTTACAGAGAGGTTTGGCAGACCTGCTTGAGTTTTTTTTTTTTTTAATGTAGAAAAACCTGGCTACTGGTGAATAGCCTTTATTTCTGTCATATTCCTTATTATGCACTGGCATTGAGCTACATAGAAACCTTACTGTTCTCTCGATTGGTCCATTTGTTTTATCTCATTCAATAAGTATTTCCCCAGCATCTTCCATATGCCAGGCATTGTTGTGTATGTTAGGTTTAGATTAGAGAATGAAACAGATGGACCCTTTCTCATATGCAATCCATGAGAATTCTATGCAGCTGAGATCTGTGGTCTTTTAAAAACATTTTTCTGCCCTTAACTAAAACAAGGTGTTAAAAAGGATCTGTAAAGTCCCTGTATCTCGTTTCTTGACACTGATTTAGTAATGCTTTTGAAGGCTCTTGGTATCTCTTAATACAAACTTTAGGAATCCTGTGTATTTGGTCAAGATTTGCCCATTTGTTCCCAGATACTTTAGAGCCTGAGTTGTTTTTTTTTCCTGGAGGCGGTTATAGATTATGCTCAACCACTCTTCTGCCTCAGTGAGCCTTTTTCGTGAACATGTTTGTGAAATAGCTGCAATGAGTCTTGCTGTGACATACTTTCTGACAGCTCAGAGCTATGACCTCACTTGGCCACTTGTTCCTTCTTGCTGAACTAATGCACTTTGTTACAGACTAGAAGTATCTCACCCAGGAAGAACTAAGGACCAGTTACTCTAGATCGTTATTTTTCATTTTGTCTGTATCTGAAGTACAGGAGAGTAAAGGTTTATCTTGGTATTTTCATAGATAGAGTTACAGACGAACTACACCCAGCCTTATGGATCTGAGCAAGTACACAGGAATTACCTGGGAAGCTTGTTAAAAATGCAGATCTCCATGCTGCGTTTCCAAAAATTGCTTAAATAAGTGGGACTCAGGAATCTGAAATCTTAAGTAACCTAGGTTATTCAAATGCCTGTGGTGAGTTAATTGCAACTTGAGACACTAAAGACTTGCTTAAGAATTCAGCTTCAAACTAGAATCCAGGATGACTGGCTTTGACTCCCCTGGCAGTGATACTAGTTTCATGGTGGGTGTGGTGATAACCGCAATAAAGGAGTGTTCATATAGGAAACAGTGTTTATCTCAAAGGAATGAATGATTGCTGTAGAACCTGAAATGACAGTGACAGGCTGACATGTAGCATGTAGGTAGGAGAAACTTCTTTTGTAAATCATGTCATCTATATAATGCCCAAGCTGATGAGAGGTGAACTTAGCCCTTGATATGGGGCCCCTCTAGGGCAATAGAGAATTCCCTAGAGCCGATGGCTCGAACTAAAGTGTCACTTCTGGCTACAAAGGGTACCTCAGCCGGGAAGCAAGTGGCCCCATTGGCCAAAGCCAAGGAGGTGTGTCTAGAAATTTAAATCACTCCTGAGGGACAGCCTATGCCAAGAAAGCAAGAAAGCGCGTGCCTGCATGTGCCCACACGCACGACAATGTAGGAGCTAATTTTTTTTTTTTGGCTGCGCCCTGTGGCTTGTGGGATCTCAGTTCCCCACCCAGGGATTGAAGCTGGGCTATGAGAGTGAAAGCCCGGAATCCTAACCACTAGGCCACCAGGGAACTCCGCAAATTTCTTTTTCATGTAAATTTATGAAGTTTTTGTTTTGTTTTGTTTTGGCCGTGGCGCGCGGCATGTGGGATCTTAATTCCCTGACCAGGGAGCAAACCCTCGCACCCTGCAGTGGAAGTGCGGAGTCTTAACCACTGGAGCGCCAGGGAGATCCCAACCTATGACCTCTTGACTTTGCTGCTGTCTATATCACTTAAAACATTAGTTCTTCAGCTGATCCACCCAGAATTTAGGGGCAGACGTGGATGGAGAGGAAGCTGGGGGAAATGAGGTAGGGAAAGCATAAATGAAAATAGTCATTTTGGTCTGTCTGTATTATATCCTGACTATTTTTTCCCTTTTTATGTAGTATGAAATGTAGCCATGAATGGATTGAGTCAAGAGCATTATACCTGTTAGTGTAATTGTAGGAGCCATAAATATTATTGTAAGCATGTGGCAGCTAGCTATTTTATTTTTAGCTGAGGAGAAACTGCTAATGCTTCTCACTGTATACATTTCTATCTTTATTGTTGAAAAGGACAGGTTCTTCCACTTTTATTTAGGATACAGAAGGGATTACTATCTTGCTATCTTTGCTCAGGTATTTGTAGTGCTAATGGACAAATAGTCTGATGCCATAAGGCATTTGTGCCTGAGGAAAAGAAAAAGAAATATGAGATATTCACCGTAAGGTGCCAGGCACTTACACTCCTCTCGTCTTCAGTTCTTTTTTGCTCCATCCTTAAGGCAAAGTTAGCATCGGGCTTATGCAAACTTTGCACTCTGGGCCTTTTTACAGCCCAGTCTGTTAGAATCAAGGGTGAGGGGAGTATAGTGTGTATAGTTGGAACTAATTCAGACTTCTGTTTTTTGGCATTGTGGTGGATTGGATACTCTGAAAAGTAATTTCAGCAGAAACAAGATGCTGGGTAAAATGTATTTATTTAAAAAATAGTTAAAAACGTATTGCTGAACAAGCACAAAAGTAAGGAATCCATAGATCTTCAAAAATGAAGTGAAAACTGGAATTGTAGGAAGTAAGCAACTGCTAGAGCTCGCTTTTACTCAGCTTTTGCCAAACTCAGCAGGCTTTCAGCATCTATTTTAGTGACTATGCAGGGTATGGGAAACAAAATGAAGGTGACTCCAGGTAAAGCCAGGATACCCTCAGTGTAAAGGTGAACAAGAAATCAACTCTGTGGAAGAGGGCAGCAAGGAATTTTATGTCTCAACCTTGATATTACCCCAAAACTGGGCTCACCTCTTGGTGGGTGTCAAGCCAAAGACACAGCCAAGCCAAAGATCAGGAGAAAGAAAGGTTTATTACTTGCAGCAAGTAAGGAGAACACCAGGGATCTTTCCCAAAGCAGTGTCTCTCCGGATCAGCAAGATGGGGGAAGTTTTAAGCTAAGGCTACATGCATATTTATGAAGGAGCTTGGGCTGAGGAGAATTCACCATAGAATTGGGGCTAAGGTTGACAGACTACAAGCTTTAGTTGATTGAAGCCAGTTGATCTGGTGGTTGAGTGCCCAAGGGGATGTTTAAATTCTGAAAAACAGCTCAAGAAAGTGCTTCAGACTAATCTTTACCACGAAAACAGAACCGGGAGTCTCTACAACTCATTTATTAGCCTTTTGCTGTTGTTACTTCTCTTGCCCAGTAACAGTTTGTTCCCTTAAGATCATTATTACTGAGACCTGTTCAAGGGCAGGCATTGTGGCCAGGCTTAGATCATAAAACGGCTTAGGCCTAAAATGGCTTCTCTTATGTCAAAAAGCTATATCTGGTTCTTTTCTGGGCCCCCTACTCTATCTGCTTACAGTTGGTCATGCCTTCAGGTGATTTCCAGAAGCAAATGCAATCCCTTGAAGGCCTCAATTCCTATATATAAACTCCCAAAGCAAATCCTGCTTAAAAATGTTAAGATGCACAAAGAAATAAGATGCCACAAATGGAAAAGGGGCCGAAAATTCACAGAAGCTGATCCTTAAATACTTCCGATGATAGCATTGTCACACAGACTAATGAAATAACTTTTTGGTTAATGAGCTAATGCAAGTTTGAAGCTAAGAGGTGACAAAAAACAACCCAGCAGATTTTTTGGGGAAAAAAAAGCCTTTCTGAATTAGAAATGAGAAATACAAATTTGAAGTAAAAACTCAGATTAAATTGATTGGAGAAATTGAAGGGGTTCTAGTGAATTGGAAGATCTCAAGAAATTATACAGAATGCAGTCCAAAGAGAATGAAAGGAAGAATGGAAAATGGCAAAGAAGTTGAGAAGCAGACAACAGAGGACAAGAGAATGAGAAGATCTAATGTACAAAGTTATCTGGAGCTCCAGGAGGAGACAATAGGAAGAGACAATATCCAAGGAGGTAACCACCGATAAATTTTCAGATTTGATGAAAGCCACTAA
Organism: Lipotes vexillifer; assembly: GCF_000442215.2. Lineage (NCBI taxonomy): Eukaryota > Metazoa > Chordata > Mammalia > Artiodactyla > Lipotidae > Lipotes > Lipotes vexillifer. Next base: position 1,170,010 of record NW_006783088.1, on the reverse strand, counting down.
ACTTCAGATTTAGGAATCCCAATGAATTTGCCAAGCAAGATAAAAAGCAACTCGTCTCTAGAGACACTGAGGTAAAATGCTATCTTGAGCAGCTAGAGATAAAATGCAGACGAACATTAGAAAACAGCCTAGATGGGTGACTTGTCAGCACCAACAATGAAAGCCAGAAAACAGTGGAATTCTTTCGCTGCATCCCATTAACAAAAGAAGTTATTGTGGAAATTGACACTTGGTAAAAGTTTTTTAAGAAAGAGGGCTAATTGGAAACATTTTCGAACAAAAGCAGAGTTTGCCGCAGGTAAGTCAGGATTCCTGAGGCAGAAGGAAAATGGTCTTAAATGGAAAATCTGATTCAAGAAGGAGCACTGAACAAAGATACTGGTAAATAATGTTGGTAAGAGTAGGTAAGCATTAAGTGTAAAAACTGTGTAATTTGTGGGAGGGAAATATGAGCTGGAATTAAAATACTGGACAACAATAGCATGTAACTTGGGGTGACTAGAACACTAATTTTCATGTTCTTATATTCAGGAGGAAAGTGAATGTATTGATTAGCTTAAGACTTCTGTGAAACTGTACATATTAGCTAGAATAACCACTAGAGAACAGAGCATATCACCTTCAAGCAAGTAGAGAGGGAAGAAGGCAAGAGGAGGACGGGGGGATCAGATCTGGTGCTACCTCTGACAGAACAATCTAAGCTCCCAGGGTACCAGTTATAGGAAGTGGTGAGGAGCCTACCTGTGTATCACAGAACTGGGACATAGTGGATGCAGAAAAAGAACAGTGAGTGAAGTGTAGGAGGGGGCAGAGAGAAGAGGCCCAAGATAGTTTCCATTAAAGCAAAGTTAAAATTTAAATAAAAGTTATTTGCTGGGTTGTGTGTGAATTGGTCAGCCTGACTTAAAGATAGGTTAGGACAGAATATTTTCATATCTTGCGCACTGAATTGCTGACTCCTGGAGTCCTTCAGGACATGGAACCTTAGTTTTACATCAGAGGAAGAAGAGTTAAATGAAAATTGAATCCATGCCCTCTGTGTTTCCAGGCCCCAGACCCCATACCAACATCCAAATAAACACTATAGGAAGATGAGAAAAAAATCCAAACATGAAACATCCAAGCAAACCCTACTCTCTTTGCTGCTAGTTACTTCTCTTTGCACTAGGAAACCATGCAGCTTCTTAAAAACAAAACAAAAACAAAAACTGCTCCCAAGCCAGAGAGTTCTCTAGTTTCATGCCCCTAGTGACATCACCAACATTCTAGGGAGAAAATTCTCTCCTCCTCTTAGTCCTCCTTTTCAGGACCTCCTTTCCCTTCTTAAATACTGATGTACCACCAGGGTTCACATCTAGCCTGCTTCTGACTTTTTACTGATGGAATTCCTAGGAAGGACCTGGGTTCAACCTGATTCTCACCATGTCTTCGTAGTTTTGAAAAGTCAGGCCCCAGGCTCTCTTCTCAGTCTGGTTAAAGTCTGATGGTGGACCCTTGGTAACTCAGCTCCTCCATCTTGTAAAGTGTCTTGAATTCTGGTAACTTCTTCTAGTGATGGTTATCTCATTGCGAGTTGCTTTGTAACTTGTATTTTACATAATGTCACTTAAGTGATACTGACTTTTCTAAAGTGAAATCCTACACATATTTGTTCAATAAATACTTTATACAGGTGCTAGGACCAAAGGCCATTTCTGTTTTTGAGCCCCAGGGATAGAGGCATTAAATTTTTGAGTCAGTGAGATGAGCGTTATTATAATGATACGTTTCTAGCATTAGAAGAAGGGTGAAGTCTGCTTGGAGTGAGGGCAACTTCACTGAGGTGATATTTTGGTTGGTTTGAAAGTATAGCTATAGCATTTCATCAATTGGAGAAGATGTGTCATGCAGGACAGATGGCACAATGTGAAAAATATTGAGGTGTGGGTATCCTCATAGGTGAGGGGAAGTTTATTTTATAAAAACATTTCATCTAATAAATGCGGTGATTGAAATATCACCATTTTGCCATCCTTAATAAATAGATCTTAGGCACTGAGAATCAACAGCTGCTAACATCACAAAAAGAGACAATCAGATACCACCTACAAAGTGGTTTTTCAAAAAAAAAAAAAAACCTGATTCTGATCAAACCTCTATATCCAATTACTATTTTATAGGAAATACAGAGGATGTGGGAAATGTTGGAGTACACTATGGGGATGCAATTAGCAAAATGGGGCAAGAATTACAAAACAAATGACCTAATTTTTAAAATAAATTAATTGCAAGAAGATAAAAGGTGGAAGGATACTTATAGACTGAAAGATATCAGTCAATCTCTACAGATTAAAAGACATCAACCAATCACAATGCATGAGTTTTATTTGGTTCCTGATGTAAGCATAACATTTTATGAGAAAATTGGAAATTTGAACACTGGATACTTGATTTTACTAAGGGATTATTATTTTTTAGATGTGACACTGGTATTGTTGGTTATAATTAATTCCTTGTCAGACTGAGCAAGGTGATGAAATTCTAGTGGATGGAATGTTATGAGGAAATTTGCTTCTAAGTAGTGTGGGGTAAGAGAGGTTAGAGAGGTATAAATGAAACAAGATTGGCTGTGAGCTAATAATCATTAAAGCTGGATTATGGGTATATGGAGGTTTATTATTATATTTGATTTGATTTTTATGTATATTTGGAATTCCCCATAGTCAAAAGTTTTGAAAAATGGTGAAAAACAATTTGGGAGCTAGTTGTTCCAGGTATGGGACTAGGAAGGGGGGATGGTGGCAGCAACTATAATGTTTGGGTTATAAGTACTTTTACTGCCGTAAGCAGGCCAGTGGGATTCAAACCACTAGAGCTCCGTGGCGTTGCCTCCAGAGCAGCCACAAGGATGGGAGAGGGGTGCTGAACAGAGGGGACAGCTACTGTGTAGCTCACCTACACATTTTAATAAGAACAGCTTTGCTTCTAACTTTTATTAAATTGGACTTGTCAGTGATATTTCATTTAAAAACAGGATTCTGAAGCTTTAAAAATTTTCACTAACTATTAGGGGAACAACTGAATATTTCAAAGACTATCCCTTGAGCTGTTGTCCAGAAGATTGGAGGCAGGGAAATCAGCTAAGAGAATGTTGTGATATCACAAATGAATGAGAAGTTTGTTTTGAGAGGAATGTAGCTAATGAACATTTGGTCTAGGAGGTAAACCTTTTATGAAATTTTTTTTTTTTTTTTTTTGGCTGCGTTGTGTCTTCGTTGCTGCGCGCGGGCTTTCTCTAGTTGCAGCGAGCGGGGGCTACTCTTCGTTGTGGTGCGCGGGCTTCTCAATGCAGTGGCTTCTCTTGTTTCAGAGCACGGGCTGTAGGGTGCACGGGCTTCAGTAGTTGTGGCACGTGGGCTCAGTAGTTGTGGCTCACGGCCTCTAGAGCGCAGGCTCAGTAGTTGTGGTGCACGGGCTTAGTTGCTCCGCAGCATGTGGGATCTTCCCGGACCAGGGCTCCAACCTGTGTCCCCTGCATTGGCAGGCGGATTCTTAAACAGTGCGCCACGAGGGAAGTCCCTATGATAATATTTGTAATAGTTGTTTCCCAGTCCACAAAGGACAACAAAGAGGGTGTGGAAATATGCTCACTCTTCTAAGAAAGTCAGTCTCTCTGAGCACCTCCTAGAGTACGGGCTGGAAGCCAGCTCCCTCTCCTACCCCATTCTTAGCAAAACACCAGGAGAACTCGTCCTCCTTGCTGCAGTCTCAGCATCTTTGATCACAGTCTCTATTCTTGTCCTCCTGTGCACCATGACTGATCGTATAGGGAGGTAGGGAATGGTGACCACTTCTATCATCACTGCACCATCTCGACTACAGCTGCCTCAGGTATGCCCCAATCACATCTACCTGACAGTACTCTAGATTCTTATAGCAGCTGAACTTCAGATTGTAAAACCCAAGAGTTAACTACCATTTCTTCCCTTATCTCCACAACCTTGGAGTCTATCTGCCTAGGAAGATCCACTGATCCTATTACTGTCCCCTGGAGCTGATGTCTTCCTGACCCCTGTGCCTTTAAGCCACGCATCCATCCACCAAGTTCCTGTGGCTAATAAAAATAAGCTATTAACATTCCAGACTTATAGGTGAAAATGATTTAGGTACCTCCTCAGGGTTTTCCACCTCACTGGCTTTCACTTCACTCTGCCTTGGTTCTGCTTGGTTTCTCAGAGTTTGTAGGTTTTTGTTCTTTTTTGAAAACGTTGCCCCTGGCCCCCTGACTTGACGCTTGAGTGAAGCTTCTCTAGTTCTCTTTGTGCGCATCAACACAGTTCTTAGCCGTCTTGAATTATGGAACTCCTTGAGAATCTGATGATAGTAATGGACTTTCTCCAGAAAAGTGCACACACACAGTATTTTGCCTATAATTTCAAAGTGTCTAGATTTTTAAAGCTGTGCTCAGTGCATCAGGAAACCTTTTGGTGGTGGTGGTGGGACTGCTTGATAAAAACGCAATGTTCTTTGGCTCTACCCCAGACCTATTAGATCAGAATTTCTGGCGGTAGAGCCTAGGAATCAGCAGTGTAAACAATCTCCCTGGTTGACTCTTAAGTACACTAAAATTTAAGAAAGTGTGCTATAAATACTCAGTTTATCTTCGCAGTCTATCTCATCTTCCCCTCCCAGCCACTTAACTATGGTTCAAACTCCGGAGTCCTGGTCCTCTAGGGCTATAGTGAAGCCCCCTGTAGGAGAAACTCTAGAGTCTGACAGTGGGGTTAGGTCTCTTTCATTTCCAGGCATAGTTCTAAATTTAGAGAGCCAAGTCATGTCTAAGAGAGCCACATTTCCCCCCTTCCTTTGATCCATCTTGCATCCATTCTTTATGTATTCACTTTCCCCAATCCAGAGTGGAAACTCCCTTCTACTGGAGACACACATTCCCACCGAAAGCAAGATGTCTTGTGCTTCTGCATGTTTGCCTCATCTCATGTGTATTAGTCCTGTGGATTGCCAGTGGTTCAGAGTTAGAGGGCCTTGTAATTGGGGTAGAAGGATACAGTAAACAGGTTTGTGGGGTTAAATCTAAATGCTAGCAGGTCCAGGTACATCCTTGAGGTTCCAAACTGATGACAGAGTAGAGAAGGTCACTGAGTAATTTCCTTTTAATTGATTCTTTTTACTGGCTATAAGCATTTTTTTAGATGTAATAACTAAAAACAATTTAGCAAGTACACAAGTATAGTTTTTTTGTTTGTTTGTTTTAAAGCAGAAGATAAGTCAGTTATAATCCTGGGTCCTGTCATCCAGAGGCAACTACTAGTAACATTTTGGCATCCTTCCATCTAGAATTTTCCTATTAAAAAAAACCCATAATAGAGCTTATACAATACAAACAACACAGTTACCTGCTTCTCTTGTCTAACATTGGTTTATAACATTTCCCAGTTAATTCTTCAAGACCATAATTTTTTTTTTCATGGCTGTATGATATTTAATCAAATGGATATACCATTATTTATTTAACTTTTGCTCAGTTGTTGGATACTTAGGTATACTACTTATGTATGGTATTATAAATATGCTGTAATAAACATCTTTGTGCATAAATCTTTGTCATCTGGATTATTTCCTTAGAAGAGGAATTTCTGGGTCAAAAGTTAAGAACATTTTTTTTTAAAGAACATTTTTGAGGCTCTTGATATACTGTACGGAACTATTTTCAAGAACGGTTAGCTCCATGGGAATGTCTTACCACACGTGGAAGTTGCACTACATAACAAAAGGTACTTCAAAGGGTTCAAAGGCACACAAGCAAGATATTACAATGAAGTGTGGGTGAATAGGATTGAGAGGAGAGGGTCAATGGAAGCAACTCCTGGAGGAGGTCTGTTTTGTTAATACCAGAGGAAAATCCTGTACCACATCCTCTCAGAGACTTCAGGCTTGAGTAAATATTATGACAGAGTTTTGGACTATGAACCCCAACCCAGTTTGCCATTGGTATTCTAATCTCTCAGGAGACTTGACTCCTTTGTTCTTGTTCTTTCTGCTGTGGCTACTGTTATTTCCCTTTTGGCGCCTCTGCTAAGACTACTGCTGTCTTTTTCCTGTGCTGTTCCTGCCTTGAAATGGGAATAAAATTTTCTTCCTTTGATAAGTAGAAGTCCTTGTTGGCCAGCTCTGGATCCTCAGCTCTAGTGACCACCCCACACACTCCCATCCCTGCTCAAGAGTGGCTTTACCCACTCTTTCAATTTCTTGTAGTTCCCTTCATTCAAGAACTTGAAACATGTTCCCCAGAGACTGGGCTGGGGAAGCATCTCATGCAAATAGAGGTCCAGTGTTCTGTCTTATCCTAGATTTCCTGAGGTTCACTTGCACACTGGGTCCCCCTTCCCCAATTAATAAATGAACACATCTCTGAGATTTTCTAACGTTAAACCATTTGAAAAATTGGAAGATTAGATTTAGATTATCTTCTGACATAGGTGAAAAACACTTGGGTACTAGTCCTATTTCTTCCTTTAACCAGTTGCATGACCACAGGGTAGTCTATGTACTCTCTGGGCCCCAATTTCCTCATCTATAAAATGAGTCATTTGGGTATTGTCATATTTAGGTTCCTCTCAACTCTGATAGTCTATGATCTGAAAGGAAATCGAGTTGTTTTTAAAGTTCACTGCAGAAACAAGCGACACAGAAAGCTAAGAATAAAGATAAACTTATTGGGTGATGATCATTTTGATCATTTGTAATTCAAAATGTTATATGGGTTAGCACAGAAATAGGTCCTTCTACATAAGACTATGATAAAGCATCACAAATCAAAGAGGGAAGAAAAGTCAGTAGATGGTGTAGGGATGATGGAGTTAACAAGTAGGAAGAAAAAAATCTAAGAAGATTTTTTCCTCCCATACCACATAATACGTTTATTTAGACTTTAAAAGTTATATTTAAAAGGGGGAGAAAAACAAGTGAATATTAGATCTTAGGGAGAAGAGCTTGCAAACTCTTTGAAAAAAGTTATAATATGTTTTTATGGTGCAGTTACAAAAAAACTGAGTGGAAAGTACAGAGAGTTTCCATATATCCCCTTACTTAGTGTCTCCCTACCCACCCCTGAACCAGTTCCCCTGTTATTGATATGGTGTATTCATGAGCCAACATTGGTTGATACATTGTTATTAATTGGCATCCATAGTTTACATTAGGGATCACTCTTTGTGTGAGTTTCTCTTTATGTGGGTTTTGACAAATGTGTAATGTTTCCACCATTACAGTATCATACAGAATGGTTTCACTACTTTAAAAATCTTCTGTCTTCCTCTAATTAATCCCTTCCTCCTCCCTAACCCCTGGCAAGGATGTTTATTTATTTATTTTTTTAATATCTCCATAGTTTTGCCTCTTTCAGAATGTTTATAGTTGGAATCATACATTAATGTAACTTTTTCAGATTGTCTTATTTCGCTTAGCAATATGCATTTAAGGTTCCTTCACGTCTCTTAATGGCTTGATAGCTCTTTTAAAAATATTACTGAATAAGATTTTATTTTTTTAATTTATTATTTATTTATTTATTTATTAAATTTCTTGTGGTAAGCGGGCCTCTCACTGTTGTGGCCTCTCCCGTTGCGGAGCACAGACTCCGGATGTGCAGGCTCAGTGGCCATAGCTCATGGGCCCAGCCGCTCCGCGGCATGTGGGATCTTCCCGGACCGGGGCACGAACCCGTGTCCCCTGCATCGGCAGGCGGACTCTCGCCACCAGGGAAGCCCTGTTTTGTTTTTAATTTTTAAATTTTATTTATTTTTTTATACAACAGGTTCTTATTAGTCATCAATTTTATATACATCAGTGTATACATGTCAATCCCAATCGCCCAATTCATCACACCACCCCCCACCCCCCCGCCACTTTTCCCCCTTGGTGTCCATACGTTTGTTCTCTACATCTATGTCTCAACTTCCGCCCTGAAAACCGGTTCATCTGCACCATTTTCTAGGTTCCACAATTATGCGTTAATATACGATATTTGTTTTTCTCTTTCTGACTTACTTCACTCTGTATGACAGTCTATAGATCCATCAACGTCTCAACAAATGACCCAATTTCATTCCTTTTTATGGCTGAGTAATATTCCATTTTATATATGTACCACATCTTCTTTATCCATTTGTCTGTCGATGGGCATTTAGGTTGCTTCCATGACCTGGCTATTGTAAATAGTGCTGCAATGAATATTGGGGTGCATGTGTCTTTTTGAATTGTGGTTTTCTCTGGGTATATGCCCAGTAGTGGGATTGCTAGATCATATGGTAATTCTATTTTTAGTTTTTAGTTTTTTGGGTTTTTTTTGTGGTACGCAGGCCTCTCACTGTTGTGGCCTCTCCCGTTGCGGAGCACAGGCTCCGGACGCGCAGGCTCAGCAGCCGTGGCTCACGGGCTCAGCCGCTCCACGGCATGTGGGATCTTCCCAGACTGGGGCACGAACCCGTGTCCCCTGCATCGGCAGGCGGACTCTCAACCACTGCGCCACCAGGGAAGCCCTATTTGTAGTTTTTTAAGGAACCTCCATATGTTCTCTATAGTGGCTGTATCAGTTTACATTCCCACCAACAGTGCAAGAGGGTTTCCTTTTATCCACACCCTCTCCAGCATTTGTTGTTTATAGATTTTCTGATCATGCCCATTCTAACTGGTGTGAGGTGATAGCTCATTGTAGTTTTGATTTGCATTTCTCTAATATTTAGTGATGTTGAGCAGCTTTTCATGTGCTTCTTGGCCGTCTGTATGTCTTCTTTGGCGAAATGTCTATTTAGGTCTTCTGCCCATTTTTGGATTGGGTTGTTTGTTTTTTTTAATATTGAGCTGCATGAGCTGTTTATATATTTTGGAGGTTAATCCTTTGTGCATTGATGCGTTTGCAAATACTTTCTCCCATTCTGAGGGTTGTCTTTTCGTCTTGTTTGTGGTTTCCTTTGCTGTGCAAAAGCTTTTAAGTTTCATTAGGTCCCATTTGTTTATTTTTGTTTTTATTTCTATTACTCTAGGAGGTGGATCAAAAAAGATCTTGCTGTGATTTATGTCAGAGTGTTCTTCCTATGTTTTCCTCTAAGAGTTTTATAATGTCTGGTCTTACATTTGGTTCTCTAATCCCTTTTGAGTTTATTTTTGTGTATGGTGTTAGGGAATGTTCTAATTTCATTCTTTCACATATAGCTGTCCAGTTTTCCCAGCACCACTTATTGAAGAGACTATCTTTTCTCCATTGTATATCCTTGCCTCGTTTGTCATGGATTAGTTGACCATAGGTGCGTGGGTTTATCTCTGGGCTTTCTATCTTGTTCCATTGATCTATGTTTCTGTTTTCGTGCCAGTACCATATTGTCTTGATTACTCTAGCTTTGTAGTATAGTCTGATTCCTCCAGCTCCATTCTTTTCCCTCAGGACTGCTTTGGCTATTAGGGGGTCTTTTGTGTCTCCATGCAAATTTTAAGATTTTTTTGTTCCAGTTCCGTAAAAAATGCCATTGGTAATTTGATAGGGATTGCAATGAATCTGTAGATTGCTTTGGGTAGTATAGTCATTTTCACAGTATTGATTCTTCCAATCCAAGAACATGGTATATCTCTCCATCTGTTGGTATCATCTTTAATTTCTTTCATCAGTGTCTTATAGTTTTCTGCATACAGGTCTTTTGTCTCCCTAGGTAGGTTTATTCCTAGGTATTTTATTCTTTTTGTTGCAATGGTAAATGGGAGTGTTTCCTTAATTTTTCTTTCAGATTTTTATCATTAGTGTATAGGAATGTAAGAGATTTCTGTGCATTAATTTTGTATCCTGCAACTTTACCAGTTTCATTGATTAGCTCTTGTAGTTTTCTGGTGGCATCTTTAGGATTCTCTATGTATAGTATCATGTCATCTGCAAACAATGACAGTTTTACTTCTTCTTTTCCAATTTGGATTCCTTTTATTTCTTTTTCTTCTCTGATTGCTGTGGCTAGGATTTCCAAAACTATGTTGAATAATAGTGGTGAGAGTGGACATCCTTGTCTTGTTCCTGATCTTAGAGGAAATGCTTTCAATTTTTCACCATTGAGAATGATGTTTGCTGTGGCTTTGTTGTATATGGCCTTTATTATGTTGAGACAGGTTCCCTCTATGGCCACTTTCTGGAGAGCTTTTATCATAAATGGGTGTTGAATTTTGTCAAAAGCTTTTTCTGCATCTATTGAGATGATCGTATGGTTTTTATTCTTCAGTTTGTTAATATGGTGTATCACATTGATTGATTTGCGTATATTGAAGAATCATTGCATCCCTGGGATAAATCCCACTTGATTATGGTGTATGATCCTTTTAATGTGTTGTTGGATTCTGTTTGCTAGTATTTTGTTGAGGATTTTTGCATCTATGTTCATCAGTGATATTGGTCTGTAATTTTCTTTCTTTGTGACATCTTTGTCTGGTTTTGGTAACAGGGTGATGGTGGCCTCATAGAATGAGTTTGGGAGTGTTCCTTCCTCTGCAAGTTTTTGGAAGAGTTTGAGAAGGATGGGTGTTAGCTCTTCTCTAAACGTTTGATAGAATTCACCTGTGAAGCCATCTGGTCCTGGACTTCTGTTTGTTGGAAGATTTTTAACCACAGTTTCAATTTCATTACTTGTGATCGGTCTGTTCATACTTTCTATTTCTTCCTGGTTCAGTCTTGGAAGGTTATACCTCTCTAAGAATTTGTACATTTCTTCCAGGTTGTCCATTTTATTGACTAGAGTTGCTTGTAGTAGTCTCCTAGGATGCTTTGTATTTCTGCAGTGTCTGTTGTAACTTCTCCTTTTTCATTTCTAATTTTATTGATATGAGTCCTCTCCCTCTTTTTCTTGATGAGTCTGGCTAATGGTTTATCAATTTTGTTTATGGTCTCAGAGAACCAGCTTTTAGTTTTATTGATATTTGGTATTGTTTTCTTTGTTTCTATTTCATTTATTTCTGCTCTGATCTTTATGATTTCTTTCCTTCTGCCAACTTTGGGTTTTGTTTGTTCTTCTTTCTCTAGTTCCTTTAGGTGTAGGGTTAGATTGTATATTTGAGATTTTTCTTGTTTCTTTAGGTAGGCTTGTATTGCTATAAACTTCCCTCTTAGAACTCTTTTTCCTGCATCCCATAGGTTTTGGATCGTCATGTTTTCATTGTCATTTGTCTCTAGGTATTTTCTGATTTCCTCTTTGATTTCTTCTGTGATTTCTTGGTTATTTAGTAACGTATTGTTTAGCCTCCATTTGTTTGTGTTTTTTATGTTTTTTTCCCTGTAATTGATTTCTAATATAACAGTGTTGTGGTCAGAAAAGATGGTGATATGATTTCGATTTTCTTTTAAAAATTTTAAATTATTTATTTATTTATTTTTGGCTGAATTGGATCTTCGCTGCTGCTTGCGGTCTTTCTCTAGTTGCAGAGAATGGGGGCCACTCTTCACTGCGGTATGCAGGCTTCTCATTGCAGTGGCTTCCCCTGTTGCGGAGCATGGGCTCTAGTTGCTGTGGCCCACGGGCTTTGTTGCTCCGTGGCACATGGGATCCTCCTGGACCAGGGATTGAACCCGTGTCCCCTGCATTGGCAGGCAGACTCCCATCCACTGCGCCACCATGGAAGTCCTCAATTTTCATAGATTTACTGAGGCTTGATTTGTGCCCGAAGATGTGATCTATCCTGGAGAATGTTACGTGCGCACTTGAGAAGAAAATGTAATCTGCTGTTTTTGGATGTACTGTCCTAGAAATATCAATTAAATCTATCTGGTCTGTTGTGTCATTTAAAGCTTGTGTTTCCTTATTAATTTTCTGTCTGGATGATCTGTCCATTGATGTAAGTGAGGTGTTAAAGTTCCCCACTATTATTGTGTTACTGTCGACTTCCTCTTTTATAGCTGTTAGCAAGTGCCTTATGTATTGAGATGCTCCTATGTTGGGTGAATATATATTTATAAATTGTTATATCTTCTTCTTGGATTGATCCCTTGATCATTATGTAGTGTCCTTCCTTGTCTCTGTAACATTCTTTATTTTAAAGTCTATTTTATCTGATATGAGTATTTCTACTCTAGCTTTCTTTTGATTTCCATTTGCATAGTATATCTTTTTCCATCCCCTCACTTTCAGTCTGTATGTGTCCCTAGGTTGGAAGTGGGTCTCTTGTAGACAGCATATAGATGGGTCTTGTTTTTGTATCCATTCAGCAAGCCTGTGTCTTTTGGTTGGAGCATTTAATCCATTCATGTTTAAGGTAATTGTCGATATGTATGTTCCTATGACCATTTTCTTAATTGTTTTGTGTTTGTTTTTGTAGGTCCTTTTCTTCTCTTGTGTTTCCCACTTAGAGAAGTTCCTTTAGCATTTGTTGTAGAGCTTGTTTGGTGGTGCTGAATTCTCTTAGCTTTTGCTTGTCTGTAAAGCTTTTGAGTTCTCCATCGAATCTGAATGAGCTCCTTGCCGGGTAGAGTAATCTTAATTGTAGGTTCTTCCCTTTCATCACTTGAAATATGTCATGCCACTCCCTTCTGGCTTGTAGAGTTTCTGCTGAGAAATCAGCTGTTAACCTTATGAGAGTTCCCATGTATGTTGTCATTTTTCCCTTGCTGCTTTCAATAATTTTTCTTTGTCTTTAATTTGTGCCAATTTGATTATTAAGTGTCTTGGCATTTTTCTCCTTGGGTTTATCCTGTATGGGACTCTCTGCACTTCCTGGACTTGGGTGGCTATTCCTTTCCCATGTTAGGGAAGTTTTTGACAATAATCTCTTCAAATATTTTCTTGGGTCCTTTCTCTCTCTCTTCTTCTGGGACCCCTATATTGCGAATGTTAGTGCATTTAATCTTGTTGCAGAGGTCTCTTAGACTGTCTTCATTTCTTTTCATTCTTTTTTCTCTATTCTGTTCCGCAGCAGTGAATTCCACCATTCTGTCTTCCAGGTCACTTATCCACTCTTCTGCCTCAGTTATTCTGCTATTGACTCCTTCTAGTGTAGTTTTCATTTCAGTTATTGTATTGTTCATCTCTGTTTGTTTGTTCTTTAATTCTTCTACATCTTTGTTAAACATTTCTTGCATCTTCTCGATCTTTGCCTCCACTCTTTGTCCAAGGTCCTGGATCATCTTCACTATAATTATTCTGAATTCTTTTTCTGGAAGGTTGCCTATCTCCACTTCATTTAATTGTTTTTCAGGGGTTTTATCTTGTTCCTTCATCTGGTACATAGCCCTGTGCCTTTTCATCTTGTCTATATTTCTGTGAATGTGGTTTTTTTCCCACAAGCTGCAGGACTGTAGTTCTTCTTGCTTCTGCTGTCTGCCCTCTGGTGGATGAGGCTATCTAAGAGGCTTGTGCAAATTTCCTGATGGGAGGGACTGGTGGTGGGTAGAGCTGACTGTTGCTCTGGTGGCAGAGCTCAGTAAAAGTTTAATCTGCTTCTCTGCTGATGGGTGGGGCTGGGTTCCCTCCCTGTTGGTTGTGTGGCCTGAGGCAACCCAACACTGGAGCCTACCCAGGCTCTTTGGTGGGGCTAATGGCAGACTCTGGGAGGGCTCACGCCAAGGAGTACTTCCCAGAACTTCTGCTGCCAGTGTCCTTGTCCTCACAGTGAGACACAGCCACCCTCCGCCTCTGCAAGAGACCCTCCAACACTGGCAGGTAGGTCTGGTTCAGCCTCCTATAGGGTCCCTGCTCCTTCCCCTGGGTCCCAATGCACACACTACTTTGTGTGTGCCCTCCAAGATTGGAGGCTCTGTTCCCCCCAGTCCTGTAGAAGTCCTGCAATCAAACCCCGCTAGCCTTCAAATTCTGATTCTCTAGGAATTCCTCCTCCCCTTGCCGGACCCCCAGGTTGGGAAGCCTGACTTGGGGCTCAGAACCTTCACTCCAGTGGGTGGACTTCTGTGGTATAAGTGTTCTCCAGTTTGTGAGTCACCCACCCAGCAGTGATGGGATTTGATTTTGTTGTGATTGCACCCCTCCTACTGTCTCATTGTGGCTTCTCCTTTGTCTTTGGATGTGGGGTATCTTTTTCGGTGAGTTCCAGTGTCTTCCTGTTGATGATTGTTGAGCAGTTAGTTGTGATTCTGGTGCTCTCGTAAGAAGCACCAGAGAGCATGTCCTTCTACACTGCCATCTTGAACAAATCTCACTTGTGCTTTGTATTTATTGGAGAAAAATTGCTTAGAAGTGGACCGGCTGGGAATTCCCTGGCAGTCCAATGGTTAGGACTTGATGTTCTCACTGTCTTGGGCCTGAGTTAGATCCCTGGTCACGGATCTAAAATCCCATAAGCCTCACGGTGCAGTCAAAAAGTAAATAAGTAAAATATAGATTAAGAAGTGAAAAAAAAAAAAAAGTGGACCGGCTCAGTTCAAACCCATGTTGTTTCACATTAGTCTCTAATAATTTTACACATTTAAAAAGTACAGATAGATTATAAGCCTTTAAAAAATATTGAAATATGGTTGACATACAATATTATGTTAGTTTCTGGTGTACTACATAGTGATATGACATTTGCATACATTATGAAATGGTCAGTGTGGTAAGTCTAGTAGCCATGTGTTGCCATAAAAAGTTAGTAAAATATTATTACCCATATGCCTTATGCTGTATATTACAACCCTGTGGCTCATTTATTGTACAACTGGAGGTTCATACCTCTTAGTCCCCTTCACCTATTTTTTTGCCCCACCCCATTCCCTTCTCCTCTGGCAACTACTCATTTGTTCTTTGTATCTATGAGTCTGTTTTTATTTTCTTTTGTTTGTTTTGTTTTTTAGATTCCACATACCAGTGACATCATGCAGTATTTTTCTTTCTCTGACTGATTTCACTTAGCATAATGCCCTCTAGATCCATCCATGTTGTTGAAAGTGGCAAATTTTTTTTTTTTTTTGGTGGCTGAGTAATATTTCACACCTTCTTTTTCCATTCATCTATCCATGGACACTTAAGTTGCTTCCCTATCTTGGCTACTGTAAATAATGCTGCAATGAATATTGGTGTGTATATGTCTTTTCAAATTAGTTTTTGCTTTTCTTGGGTAAATACCCAGAAGTGAAATTGCTGGATCAAATGGTGGCTCTCTTTTTAATTTTTTGAGGAATCTTCAAACTGTTTTCCATACTGGCTGTACCAATTTACGATCCCACCAACAGTGCATGAGGGTTCCCTCTTCTCTACATGCTCACCAACACTTGCTAGTTGTTGTCCTTTTGATGACAGCCATTCTGACAAGTGTGAGGTGGTATCTTATGTAGTTTTGATTTTCATTCCCCTGATGATTAGTGATGTTGAGCATCTTTTCATGTGTCTTTGGCCATCTGTATGTCTTCTTTGGAGAAATGTCTATTCAGGACCCCTGCTCATTTTAAAATCAGGTTTTTTTTGATGTTGAGGGTTTTTTTGATTTTTTTGTTTTTCTGGCCATGCCTTACAGCTTGTGGCATCTTAGTTCCCTGACCAGAGATCAAACCCAGGCCCTCAGAAGTGAAAGCACAGAGTCCTAACCACTGGACTGCCAGGGAATTCCCTAATGTTGAGTTTTATGAGTTTTTTTGTATATTTTGGATATTAACCTCTTATTGGATATATAATTTGCAAATATCTTCTCCCATTCAGTAGGCTGCCTTTTTGTTTTGATAGTTTTCTTTGCTGTGAAAAACTTTTTAGTTTTATGTAGTTCCATTTATTTATTTTCACTTTTGTTTCCCTTCCTGAGGAGACAGAACCAACCCCCCCCCCCCCCCCACCCCAAATTGCTAAGACCATTGTCAAAGAGTGTACTGACTATGTATTCTTCTAGGAGTTTTATGATTTCAGGTCTTACATTTAAGTCCCTTTAATCCATTTTTAGTTTACTTTTGTATGTGGTTTATTTCTGCGCTCTCTATTCTGATACACTGATCTATGTGTCTGCTTTTGTGCCAGTACCATACTGTTTAGATTACTATAGCTTTGTTGTACAGTTGAAATCAGAACACATGATACCTCCAGGTTTGTTCTTTCTCAAGATTGCTTTGGCTATTTGGGGTCTTTTATGTTTCCATACAAATTTTAGAATTATTTGTTCTAGTTGCTTTCAAGTTTTAACAGTTCCGAATAAAGCTGCTATAAACGTTCATGAAAGTTTTGTGTGGACTTAAGTTTTCAAGTCATTTGGGTAAATACCAAAGAGTGTGTTTATTGAAACGTATGGTAAGAGTATGTTTAGTTTTGTAAAAAACTGCCAAACTGCCTTCCAAAGTCTCTGTACCATTTTGCATTACCATCACAATGAGTGAGAGAGTTCCTGTTCCACATCCTCACCACCATTTGGTGTTATCAGTCTTTGGGATTTTACTCATTCTAACAGCTGTGTAGTGGTATCTCATTGCTGTTTTAAGTTGTAATTCCTTAAATGCTTATCTTTTCATATCCTATCTGCCACTTGTATAACTTCTTTGTAAGGTGTCTCATCAGATCTTTTGCCCATTGTTAAATTAGGTTGTTTGTTTTCTTATTGTTGAGGTTTAAGATTTCTTCTTATAGTTTGGATAATAATCTTTCTTCAGGTAAGTGTCTTGCAAATATTTTCTTTCAGTCTGTGGCCTGTCTTAATTTTTTTTTTAACTTACAAAGTTTTAAGTGATAGAATAAATTAAAAAAGGAAAAGACATATTCGACTACACAGATATTTAAAAGTTCTCTACATAAGTAACCAAGATAAAATGAGATACATGCAAAATGTGAAAAATACAGCAAAGATGACAAATGGTTAACGTGTTTCTTATACAAAAAGTTCATACAGTATATGGTCAGAAGACTTGAGCAAATTAACCATTAGAAATGTTATAGAATTAATAAATATATGGAAAACTGTTTATTCAATAGATTTGAAAGGATTGAAATTATTCAGTGTTCTTCAACCGCAATGAAATGAAATTAGAAATCAATAACTGAAAGCAATTTTGGAAATTAACAGATAGATGGAATTAACACACTGAATAATCAATGAGTCAAAGAAGAAATCACAAGAGAAAAGAGAAAAATTGAAGACACAATATAACAAAATTTATGGGACACAGCTAAAACAATAATTTGAGGGAAATTTATAGCTATCAGCACCTGTATTATAAAAGAAGAATGATCTCAAATCAATAACTTAACCTTCCACTTTAAGATATTTGAGGAAAAAGAAGAACAAGCCAAAACTAAAGCAAACAAAAGAAAGGAAATAATAAAGACTAGAGTGGAAATTAAACTCAGAATAGAAAAACTACAGAGAAAAATAAACAAGCCAAAAGTTGGTTCCTTGGAAAAATCAACAAAGTTGACAAACCTTTTAGCTAGACTGACCAAGAAAAAAGGAGAGAAGACTCATATTACTAAAATCAAGAATAAGAGAGGGGACATTATTACTGATATAATATAAATAAATAGATGCAGAAAGAAACATGTGAGAAAAATCCAACACACTTTCTTTATAAAAACATTCAACAGGGCTTCCCTGGTGGCGCAGTGGTTGAGAGTCTGCCTGCCAATGCAGGGGACACGGGTTTGTGCCCCAGTCCGGGAAGATCCCACATGCCGTGGAGCGGCTGGGTCTGTGAGCCACGGCAGCTGAGCCTGTGCATCCGGAGCCTGTGCTCCACAATGGGAGAGGCCACAACAGTGAGAGGCCCGCGTACCGCAAAAATAAACACCCCAAAACAAAAAAGCAAAACATTCAACAAATTAGGAATAGAAGGAAATTTCCTCAGTCTGATAAAGGGTATCTATGAAAAACTCATGGCTAACACAATACTTAATGGTGAAAGACTAAATGATTTTCCCCTAGAATAAGGAAAGAGAAAAGTATGTCTGCTCTTACAACTTTTAAAAAAGCTTTTTTTAAAAAAAATTAATTTATTTTATTTAATTTATTTTTGGCTGTGTTGGGTCTTTGTTGCTGTACACGGGCTTTCTCTAGTTCTGGCGAGCTGGGGCTGCTCTTCGTTGCTATGTGCAGGCTTCTCATTGCAGTGGATTCTCTTGTTGCAGAGCATGGGCTCTAGGCACGTGGGCTTTGGTAGTTGTGGCTCGTGGGCTGTAGAATGCAGTCTCAGTAGTTGTGGCACATGGGCTTAGTTGCTCCGTGGCATGTGGGATTTCCTGGACCAGAGATCAAACCCATGACCCCTGCATTGGCAGGTGGATTCTTAACCACTGTGCCACCAGGGAAAGTCCCTTCTCTTTACAAAATTTAAAAGAGCATTGAAAAGTCATTTTCATAGTTACACAATTTCTAACTCCATTATTTGCATAATTACTATTAGCAGATCTTTGTATTCAACAATAAGATTAAATCTCCTTTCAAATAAACCAAGTGAATAAGGATTTTTGAATTGCAAAGTTACAGTATAATTGCTTTACAATGGTGTGCTAGTTTCTGCTTTATAACAAAGTGAATCAGCTATACATATACATATATCCCCATATCCCCTCCCTCTTTTTTTATTGAATTTTTGAATTCTAATCAGTTTTGAATGAGGATAAAGAGTAACATGTTTTCTTACATCTTTAACAACACTATATCATCTTCTGCATGTGGTTGCAAACAATAGAAAATTACATAATAATCTGAAGCAGAAAGGGAACATATTGGAATGATATTAGAAGATTGGAGGACCAAGCTTGAAAACTTGACAGGTACCAAGTGAGTTCTGGAGGGCTACGCAGAAGATAACCAGGGAAGGACACACAATGCTAACGGGTCATATTGTGCTATCACTTGCTCAAGATTCAAAGTCCTACAAGATAATACCTGTTGGCCAAGCCTGTGTCTTAGCTTTACCACCTGATTTTACTGGTATGAAAAGAGAAAGGAGATATATCTCCTTCAGTTCATACAGTAGGATATAAGTACTGCCTTCAAGCAAAAGGTCTCCAAATTAATATGAGTACAACTAAGAAGATTGCCTAGACGGTGAACATCCCCAAGATGGCTAAATTATTTTACCACAAATCAAACCCCTCTATGACAGCTTTAAAAAAACTGTCTTCCAATTATATTTGGAAAATCATGTATGACCCAGTCATTAATCAAATTTATATGCACATTCTGTTAAGAGGGTCATTATAGCGAAATCTTGGGAATTGTAGATGAAGGGGTACTTCCCTTGACTTTTGAGACTAATATCATAAAAGCAAAAAAAAAAATGCTCTTCTCCAAGATAGAACATTGGTCTAAGTGGACCATTTTTTGACATGTAATGGTGTTTTTAAAGTTTCATTAATTATTTATTCCACAGGCATCTATTTAGTTTTTATTTTTAAACATCTTTATCAGCGTATAATTGCTTTACAATGGTGTGTTAGTTTCAGCTTTATAACAAAGTGAATCAGCTATACATATACATATATCCCCATATCTCCTTCCTCTTGCATCTCCCTTCCACCCTCCCTATCCCACTGCTCTAGGTGGTCACAAAGCACTGAGTTGATCTCCCTGTGCTCTGCAGCTGCTTCCCACTAGCTACCTATTTTACATTTGGCTGTATGTATAAGTCCATGCCACTCTCTCACTACCTCCCAGCTTATCCCTTCCCCTCCCCGTGTCCTCAAGTCCATTCTCTACATCTGCGTCTTCATTACTCTCCTGCCCCTAGGTTCTTCATAACCATTTTTCTTTTTTTAGATTCCATATATATGCGTTAGCATACGGTATTAGTTTTTCTCTTTCTGACTTACTTCACTCTGTATGACAGACTCTAGGTCCATCCACCTCACTACAAATAATTCAATTTCGTTTCTTTTTATGGCTTAGTAATATTCCATTGTATATATGTGCCACATCTTCTTTATCCATTCATCTGTTGATGGACACTTAGGTTGCTTCCATGTCCTGGCTACTGTAAATAGAGCTGCAATGAACATTGTAGTACATGACTCATTTTGAATTATGGTTTTTTCAGGGTATATGCCCAGTAGTGGGATTGCTGGGTCATATGGTAGTTCTATTTTTAGTTTTTTAAGGAACCTCCATACTGTTCTCCATAGTGGCAATATCAATTTACATTCCCACCAACAGTGCAAAAGGGTTCCCTTTTCTCCACACCCTCTCCAGCATTTATTGTTTGTAGATTTTCTGATGATGGCCATTCTGACTGGTGTGAGGTGATACCTCATTGTAGTTTTGATTTGCATTTCTCTAATGATTAGTGATGTTGAGCATCCTTTCATGTGTTTGTTGGCAATCTGTATATCTTCTTTGGAGAAATGTCTATTTAGGTCTTCTGCCCATTTTTGGATTGGGTTGTTTGTGTTTTCGATATTGTGCTGCATGAGCTGCTTGTAAATTTTGGAGATTAGTCCTTGGTCAGTTGCTTCATTTGCATATATTTTCTCCCATTCTGAGGGTTGTCTTTTCGTCTGTTTGTAGTTTCCTTTGCTGTGCAAAAGCTTTTAAGTTTCATTAGGTCCCATTTGTTTATTTTTGTTTTTATTTCCATTTCTCTAGGAGCTGGGTCAAAAAGCATCTTGCTATGATTTCTGTCATAGAGTGTTCTGCTATGCTTTCCTCTAAGAGTTTTATAGTGTCTGGCCTTACATTTAGGTCTTTAATCCATTTTGAGTTTATTTTTGTGTATGGTGTTAGGGAGTGTTCTAATTTCATTCTTTTACATGTACCTGTCCAGTTTTCCCAGCACCACTTACTGAAGAGGCTGTCCTTTCTCCATTGTATAGTCTTGCCTCCTTTATCAAAAATAAGGTGACCATATGTGTGTGGGTTTATCTCTGGGCTTTCCATCCTGTTCCATTGATCTATATTTCTGTTTTTGGTGCCAGTACCATACTGTCTTGATTACTGTAGGTTTGTAGTATAGTCTGAAGTCCGGGAGCCTGATTCCTTCAGCTCCATTTTTCTTTCTCAAGATTGCTTTGCCTATTTGGGGTGTTCTGTGTTTCCATACAAATTGTGAAATTTCTTGTTCTAGTTCTGTAAAAAATGCCATTGGTAGTTGGATAAGGATTGCATTGAATATGTAGATTGCTTTGGGTAGTATAGTCATTTTCACAGTGTTGATTCTTCCAATGCAAGAACATGGTATATCTCTCCACTTGTTTGTATCATCTTTAATTTCTTTCATCAGTGTCTTATAGTTTTCTGCATACAGGTCTTTTGTCTACTTAGGTAGGTTTATTCCTAGGTATTTTATTCTTTTTGTTGTAAAGGTAAATGAGAGTGTTTCCTTAATTTCTCTTTCAGATTTTTCATCATTAGTGTGTAGGAATGCAAGAGATTTCTGTGCATTAATTTTGAATCCTGCTACTTCACCAAATTCATAGATTAGCTCTAGTAGTTTTCTGGTAGCATGTTTAAGATTCTCTATGTATAGTATCATGTCATCTGCAAACAGTGACACTTTTACTTCTTCTTTTCTGATTTGTATTCCTTTTATTTCTTTTTCTTCTCTGATTGCTGTGGCTAAAACTATGTTGAATAATAGTGGTGAGAGTGTACAATCTTGTGTTGTTCCTGATCTTAGAAGAAATGCTTTCAGTTTTTCACCATTGAGAACGATGTTGGCTGTGGGTTTGTCATATATGGTCTTTATTATGTTGAGGTAAGTTCCCTCTATGCCCACTTTCTGGTGGGTTTTTATCATAAATGGGTGTTGAATTTTGTCAAAAGCTTTTTCTGCATCTATTGAGATGATCGTATGGTTTTTCTCCTTCAATTTGTTAATATGGTGTATCACATTGATTGATTTGCATATATTGAAGAATCCTTGAAATTCTGGGATAAACCCCACTTGATCAGGGTGTATGATCCTTTTAATGTGCTGTTGGGTTCTGTTTGCTAGTATTTTTTTGAGGATTTTTGCAACTATGTTCATCAGTCACATTGGCCTGTAGTTTTCTTTCTTTGTGACATCTTTGTCTGGTTTTGCTATCAGGGTGATGGTGGCCTTATAGAATGAGTTTGGTTGTGTTCCTTCCTCTGCTATATTTTGGAAGAGTTTGAGAAGGATGGTTGTTAGCTCTTCTGTAAATGTTTGATAGAATTCACCTGTGAAGCCATCTGGTCCTGGACTTCTGTTTGTTGGAAGATTTTTAATCACAGTTTCAATTTCAGTGCTTGTGATTGGGCTGTTCATATTTTCTATTTCTTCCTGGTTCAGTCTCAGAAGGTTGTGCTTTTCTAAGAATTTGTCCATTTCTTCCAGGTTGTCCATTTTATTGGTATATAGTTGCTTGTAGTAATCTCTCATGATCCTTTGTATTTCTGCAGTGTCAGTTGTTACTTCTCCTTTTTCATTTCTGATTCTATTGATTTGAGTCTTCTCCCTTTTTTTCTTGATGAGTCTGGCTAATGGTTTATCAATTTTGTTTATCTTCTCAAAGAACCAGCTTTTAGTTTTATTGATCTTTGCTCTTGTTTCCTTCATTTCTTTTTCATTTATTTCTGATCTGATCTTTATGATTTCTTTCCTTCTGCTAACTTGGGTTTTTTTTTTTGTTCTTCTTTCTCTAATTGCTTTAGGTGTAAGATTAAGTTGTTTATTTGAGATGTTTCTTGTTTCTTGAGGTAGAATTGTATTGCTATAAACTTCCCTCTTAGAACTGTTTTTGCTGCATCCCATAGGTTTTGCGTCACTGTGTTTTCATTGTCATTTATTTCTAGGTACTTTTTGATTTCTTCTTTGATTTCTTCAGTGATCTCTTGGTTATTAAGTAGTGTATTGTTTAGCCTCTATGTGTTTGTATTTTTTACAAATTTTTTCCTGTAATTGATATCTAGTCTCATAGCATTGTGGTCGGAAAAGATACTTGATATGATTTCCATTTTCTTAAATTTTCCAAGCTTGTTTTGTGACCCAAGATATGATCTATTCTGGAGAATATTCCATGAGTACTTGAGAAGAAAGTGTATTCTGTTGCTTTTGGATGGAATGTCCTATAAATATCAATTAAGTCCATCTTGTTTAATGTATCATTTAAAGCTTGTGTTTCCTTATTTATTTTCATTTTGGATGATCTGTCCATTGGTGAAAGTGGGGTGTTTAAGTCCCCTACTATGATTGTGTTACTGTCGATTTCCCGTTTTATGGCTGTTAGCATTTGCCTTATGTATTGAGGTGCTCCTATGTTGGGTGCATAAATATTTACAATTGCTATATCTTTTTCTTGGATTGATCGCTTGCATTATGTAGTGTCCTTCTTTGTCTCTTGTAATAGTCTTTATTTTAAAGTCTATTTTGTCTGATATGAGAATTGCTACTCCAGCTTTCTTTTGATTTCCGTTTGCATGGAATATCTTTTTCCATCCCCTCACTTTCAATCTGTATGTGTCCCTAGGTCTGAAGTGAGTCTCTTGTAGACAGCATATATACAGGTCTTGTTTTTGTATCCATTCAGCCAGTCTATGTCTTTTGGTCGAAGCATTTAATCCATTTACATTTAAGGTAATTATTGATATGTATATTCCTACTACCATTTTCTTAATTGTTTGGGTTTTTTTTTTTGTAGGTCTTTTCCTTCTGTTGTGTTTCCTGCCTAGAGAAGTTCCTTTAGCATTTTGTAAAGCTGGTTTGGTGGTGCTGAACTCTCTCAGCTTTTGCTTGTCTGTAAAGGTTTTAATTTCTCCATCAAATCTGAATGAGATCCTTGCTGGGTAGAGTAATCTTGGTTGCAGGTTTTTCTCCTTCATCACTTTCAGTATGTCCTGCCACTCCCTTCTGGCTTGTAGAGTTTCTGCTGAGAGATCAGCTGTTAACCTTATGGGGATTCCCTTGTGTGTTATTTGTTGTTTTTCCCTTGCTGCTTTTAATATGCTTTCTTTGTATTTAGTTTTTGACAGTTTGATTAATATGTGTCTTGGCGTATTTCTCCTTGAATTTATCCTGTATGGGACTCTCTGTGCTTCCTGGACTTGATTAACGATTTCCTTTCCCATATTAGGGAAGTTTTCAACTATAATCTCTTCAAATATTTTCTCAGTCCCTTTCTTTTTCTCTTCTTCTTCTGGAACCCCTATAATTCGAATGTTGGTGCGTTTAATGTTGTCCCAGAGGTCTCTGAGACTGTCCTCAGTTCTTTTCATTCTTTTTTCTTTATTCTGCTCTGCAGTAGTTATTTCCACTATTTTATCTTCCAGGTCACTTATCCGTTCTTCTCGGGCACTTAGGTTGTTTCCATCTCCGGGCTATTGTAAATAGAGCTGCAATGAACATTTTGGTACATGACTCTTTCTGAATTCTGGTTTCCTCAGGGTATATACCTAGTAGTGGGATTGCTGGGTCATATGGTAGTTCTATTTGTAGTTTTTTAAGGAACCTCCATACTGTTCTCCATAGTGGCTGAACCAATTCACATTCCCACCAGCAGTGCAAGAGTGTTCCCTTTTCTCCACACCCTCTCCAGCATTTATTGTTTCTAGATTTTTTGATGATGGCCATTCTGACTGGTGTGAGATGATATCTCATTGTAGTTTTGATTTGCATTTCTCTAATGATTAATGATGTTGAGCATTCTTTCATGTGTTTGTTGGCAGTCTGTATATCTTCTTTGGAGAAATGTCTATTTAGGTCTTCTGCCCATTTTTGGATTGGGTTGTTTATTTTTTTGTTATTGAGCTGCATGAGCTGCCTGTAAATTTTAGAGATTAATCCTTTGTCAGTTGATTCATTTGCAAATATTTTCTCCCATTCTGAGGGCTGTCTTTTGGTCTTGTTTATGGTTTCCTTTGCTGTGCAAAAGCTTTTAAGTTTCATTAGGTCCCATTTGTTTGGTGGTGCTGAATTCTCTTAGCTTTTGCTTGTCTGTAAGGTTTTCAATTTCTCCATCAAATCTGAAGGAAATCCTTGCTGGGTATAGTAATCTTGGTTGTAGGCTTTTATGTTTAATCGCTTTAAATATATCCTGTCACTTACTTCTGGCTTGCAGAGTTTCTGCTGAAAAATTAGCTGTTAACCTTATGAGGATTCCCTTGTATGTTATTTGTTGCTTTTCCCTTGCTGCTTTTAATTTTTGATAGTTTGATTAATATGTGTCTTGGCGTGTTTCTTCTTGGACTTATCCTGTATGGGACTCTCTGTTCTTCCTGGACTTGACTGACTATTTCCTTTCCCATATTAGGGAAGTTTTCAACTATAATCTCTTCAAATATTTTCTCAGTCCCTTTCTTTTTCTCTTCGTGTTCTGGGACCCCTATAATTCGAATGTTGGTGCTTTAATGTTGTCCCAGAGGTCTCTGAGACTGTCCTCAATTCTTTTCATTCTTTTTTCTTTATTCTGCTCTGTGGTAGTTATTCCACATTTTATCTGCCAGGTCACTTGTCCATTCTTCTGCCTCAGTTATTCTGCTATTGATTCCTTTAGAGAATTTTTTAAAAATAAATTTATTTATTTTGTTTATTTTTATTTTTGGTTGCATTGAGTCTTCATTGTTGTGTGCGGGCTTTCTCTCGTTGTGGCAAGCAGGGGCTACTCTTCGTTGCGCTGCCCAGGCTTCTCAATGTGGTGGCTTCTCTTGTTGCAGAGCATGAGCTCTAGGTGTGCAGGCTTCAGTAGTTGTGGCATGTGGCTTCAGTAGTTGTGGTGCCTGGGCTCTAGAGTGCAGGCTCAATAGTTGTGCCTCACGGGCTTAGTTGCTCCATGGCATGTGGGATCTTCCTGGACCATGGCTCGAACCCATGTCCCCTACATTGGCAGACGGATCTTAACCACTACGCCACCAGGGAAGCCCCCTTCTAGAGAATTTTTAACTTCATTTATTGTGTTGTTCATCATTGTTTGTTTGCCCTATAGTTCTTCTAGGTCCTTGTTAAACATTTCTTGTATTTTCCCCATTCTATTTCCAAGATTTTGGATCATCTTTACTATCATTACTCTGAATTCTTTTTCGGGTAGACTGTCTATTTCCTCTTCATTTGTTTGGTCTGGTGGGTTTTTACCTTGCTCCTTCATCTGCTGTGTGTTTCTCTGTCTTCTCATTTTGCTTAACTTACTGTGTTTGGGGTCTCCTTTTTGCAGGCTGCAGGTTCATAGTTCCCGTTGTTTTTGGTGTCTGCCCCCAGTGGCTATGGTTGGTTCAATGGGTTGTGTAGGCTTCCTGGTGGAGGGGACTGGTGCTGTGTTCTGGTGGATGAGGCTGGACCTTGTCTTTCTGGTGTGCAGGACTGTGTCCAGTGGTGTGTTTTGGAGTGTCTATGACCTTATTATGATTTTAGGCAGCCTCTCTGCTAATGGGTGGGGCTGTGTTCCTGTCTTCCTGGTTGTTTGTCACAGGGTGTCCAGCACTGTAGCTTGCTGGTTGTTGAGTGGAGCTGGGTCTTAATGTTGAGATGTAGATCTCTGGGAGAGCTTTCGCTGTTTGATATTATGTGGAGCTAGGAGGTCTCTGGTGGACCAATGTCGTGAACTCGGCTCTCCCACCTCAGAGGCACAGGCCTGACACCAGGCCGGAGCACCAAGACCCTGTCAGCCACACAACTTCAAGATATATTTTTGAGGTGATGTCAGCAACATGACAAGTATAGCAATTTCTAGCGCTTGTCCTCCCCCAGAAACATCAATTTGAACAACTATCTGAGCCCAAAAATACCTTCATAAGAGCCAAGGATTCCAGGTAAGGTATTATAGCATCTCAGTGTGAGCTGGCTCCTGCAACTGGGGTTCAGTGGCTCCAGAAACAAGAAGCTCCTGAGAGGCTCCCTCTAACCCAGGATCCTCACACATCCTAACGTCAGCCAGCTTTTGTTACCAACCAAGGTCCTTGGACTCTGTAATTGATAGAAATTGATGACAGGCCAGATGAGAAATTCAGGCAAGGCTTTACTAGGACTCCTACTGTATCATGAGGGAGTGAAACCAAGTAGCAGGTGCCCTCGCTCACCCCATGAGAGGGGCTGTTTAAAATTAAAAAAAAAATTTAATACAGTTTTAAAGTTTACTTTCCATTTACAGTTTTTACAAAATATTGGCTATATTCCTTGTGTTGTACAATACATCCTTGAGCCTATTTTACACCCAATAGTTTGTACCTCTGACTCTTCCACCTTACAGTACCCCTTGCTCTCCTACCCGAACTGGGAACCACTAGTTTTTTCTCTATATCTGTGAGTCTGCTACTTGTTTTTATAGTCAGTATTTTGTAGTAGTTTTTAGATTCCACATATAAGTGATATCATACAGTATTTGTTTTTCTCTGCCTGACTTATTTCACCTAGCATAAAGTCCTCCAAGTCCATCCATGCTGCTACAAGGGGCAAAATTTCCTTCTTTTTTATGGCTGAGTAGCATTCCATTGTATATACATACCACCTCTTCTTTATCCATTCATCTGTGATGGTACAGTTGTTTCCATACCTTGGCAATTGTAAATAATGCTGCTATGAATATTGGATGCATGTATCTTTTTGAATTAATGTTTTTGTTTCTTTTGGATATATACCCGAGAGTAGAATTGCTTGATCATTACCTTACCTCTTTTTGAATTTATACAAATGGAATAATACTGTGTACATTCTTCTGTTGCTTCCTTATTTCACTCAACCTTATGTTTTAGAGGCATGTTCATCTGGATGCATAGACCTGTAGTTCATTTAGTTTTGCTACTGTTTAGTTTCTGAATTGTATAATATGCTCTATTTTATTCATCCATTCCTACTGATGACAGATGCTTGTCTTGTTTCCACTATTTTTGCTATGAGAAACAGTCCTGATATAAGCACTTCTGGTACATGTTTTATAATGAAAATGTGCAAGAATTTCTCTTGATTATATGCCTACTCATAGAATTGCTGAATCATACTGTATATACATGTTCAACTTTTTAATCTGATGCCAAATTGTTCTCAAAAGTGGTCAGTCCAGTTTACACAGAGCCATCACAGATTCTGATTTTGTAGGTCTGGGGTGCGTCCCAGATTCTACAATTCTCAGAAGCTCTCAGGTGATGACAGTGCCACTGGTCCAAGGAAAACAAGAATGTAAATGCCCATCCATTCATTTACTGAGCATATTTATCAAGTGCCTATAATATGTCAGGCATTGTTCTAGACATTGAGGATACAAGAGTGAATGAGACAGGACACTAATTTGCCACTCCTCAGATTGAAAGTATAAATATTTGTTCAACATTTATATAGTTGAGGTGGATAGCAACTGATAGTCAATTTAAAATTGTACAGTAGAGCCATATCATATGCACATTTAACTTGTATTATTTTGTTTTCTGACTTTCATGTCTTCAAAACGCATTCCTTTTTGTAGCTACTTATTCTCTCTTCAGGAAGGTAGATGTTTGTGCGTACCAGCTCTTGGGTGATACATTACAGGGTTTAATCTTAGATGAGATCACTCTTAGTAAATACTACTGTGTTGTGCATTATTTAGTTTTAGAATTCAAGGGAACTATGACCTGCAGCTTCAGGCAACTGTCAACTAACAGGTCTCAGAGTTAGTTTTACTGCTTGTAGTGGCACCATGGACTTAGTCTGAGATTCAAAAAATACTCAACAGAGGTAGTTTAGCACAGGCAAAGGATGTTTAAAAATTTCCACCCAAAGAAACACTCCACCTCAATTATGCAGAAACGTGAGTTAAGCAGCATCTTATTTCAGGTTTAATCTGGTGATGTTTTAGAACTCCATACAGATGATGGTGTAATTACCTGCCCAGATGGCCAGTGACAGAGGCGAAACTATGTGTTTATGAAATCTCATTTAGTTTTCCTATGTCTGGATTTAAAAGGAGGCTATTTTCCCCAGTCTCCTTTTGCAGTTATGTTGAAGCCAGATGAGTAGCTTCAGGCTAATGCTGTGGGGGTTGAAGGAATGTGAGGCAACCTCAGGCCAGGTAATTAAAAGCACTCTATATGCGGCTTCCCTTGTGGCGCAGTGGTTAAGAGTCCACCTGCCAATGCAGGAGACACGGGTTCGAGCCCTGATCCGGGAAGATCCCACATGCCGTGGAGCAACTAAGCCCGTGCACCACAATTACTGAGCCTGCGCTCTAGAGCCCCCTAACCACAACTACTGAGCCCATGTGCCACAACTACTGAAACCCATGCTCTTAGATCCCGTGCTTCACAACAAGAGAAGCCATCACAGTAAGAAGTCCGCGCACCGCAACGAAGACCAAATGCAGCCAAAAATAAATAAGTAAATAAGTGTTTTCAAAATTAAAAGAAAAAAAGCACTCTATGTGACCTTCCCCCAGCATTAAAGTCTTGGAGGGCATTCCAAGGTTGAGATGGTGGCATTGTCAGATGAAAGGGGTTCAAATACTGATGGGTGGATAAAGTTGCCCTGGAGAGTCACCTGATCTGTCTCAAGTTTAGCAAAGGTAAAAGCCTTTGTGATGTTAACTTACTGACATTGTGGGGTTTATTTGTAGCGTAAGCTATCTGACCAATACATGTTCTGACTATTAATCTAGGTAGGGCCTACCACACTGTGCTGTACCTAATTGCCTCATATATATTTTTACAGGTGAGTGAATTAGATTAATTTCTACCAAGTCTCTTCACCATAATGTTCCAGTCCTGACCTCAATTCCAGGCATGTACTAAAAGCTTGGTTTATTAGTTAAAGGAATGTGGAGAATTGGAGGAATTTAGTAAGTATATACTTCCTGAAAGGAATCAAAAGTAAGAAATTTTCACACTTAGCTTGCTGGACAGCAATTTTTAAATTATTCATTTTTAGAATAAAGTATTAAATTGAACATGCTCATTACAAAAGTTTAGTAAAATTTTTGAGAAAAATAGAAAAACATTTTTCCACTGTGCTACCACTGTAATATAACCATCATTTACATTTTTGTGTGTTCTTCCCAGGTTTTTTGCCACTCGTTTTTATCACATTGTTACAATCACTCTAGATGTTCTGACCTGCTGTTTTCCATGTTATTATGTAGTCTTCATAAGCATTACATTTAGTGGTTACATCATAATCCATTTAGGGGGTGGATTTTTTAATCCTTTTCCTTCTTTGAACATTTTGGGTTCTTCTAACTTTTTGTTTTCAAAAATGATGCAGTGATAAGCCTGTTTGCATAGTAAGATTTTCTACATTTACAATAACATCCTTAATATAGATCTGAGAAAAGCCTTTTTAATAATCCAAAAATCTCAGAGTGAGGCCGATGCAGGCCAGGTTAAGACTTTGCCTTAGTTTAAGAGCATGCCTCCCAAGCCCAGCATTCAACCTTGAATTAGGTCATGTTCAGCTTTGTGTGATTCTCTAAAACACATATACTCATCATATTACATGTATATTTAAAGATGTCCAAGCCAAATATAAGTTCTTTTTGAATGTGTCTCCTAAAGCACAGTATCTTATATAATGCTGTAGCTGCCTAAATAACAGACACACACACACACACACACACACACACACACCTCTTGAGAATTATGAGTCATGTACATTACTTCTGGCTAGGAAACAGTTGTATAAGGAAACTGTCATCCTGTGATAGAAAAAGGAAAACATTAATATTCATTGTGGACCAGAGACTCATGGACATTTGCATTTGGGCAAAATTAAACCCCTAAACCAAGAAAGTTAGAAAAGGAAGAGTGAATATTAAAAATACATGGGTCACCTGGGTGGAGAAACTGGAATACAGGGCAGAAAGTTGACCTTGCAGGTTAAACTTCAAGGCTGAATCATGTGATAGGATTCTGCCACACCACCAGGACCCTGACTTTCAGTATTGCATATTTTGGCCTATATTTATAGATACAGGCACAAGAGAATGGGGAAGTAACCTCACATTTATTGATTCTCTACTGTGTTCCAGACATTCAGAGGTTTTACATTTACATCAGAAGGATGACAGCCCCTTTCCCTAGACATACACACACACACACACACACACACTCATACACACACAAGGTCATATTCAGCATTGGGTTTAGGCTGAGCTTCTTGGTCCTGCTTCCCAGTAAATGAAGTTTCTTACCCTCCTCCCCAACTTTCCCTTTTTCCCTTCTTCCCTTGGTCCAGACAGACTGTGTTCCCTCCTAATCTACAACTCTCATCCCACCTCCCAGAGGGCCATTTTATTCCTTCAGAGGGACATCTATCAATAATTCTCAACTGTCCCTGGTGGCACAGTGGTTGAGAATCTGCCTGCCAATGCAGGGGACACAGGTTCGAGCCCTGGTCTAGGAGGATCCCACATGCCGCGGAGCAACTAGCCCCGTGAGCCACAATTACTCTGAGCCTGTGCTCTGCAACGAGAGGCCGCGATAGTGAGAGGCCCGCGCACCGCGATGAAGAGTGGCCCCCGCTTGCCGCAACTAGAGAAAGCCCTCGCACAGAAACGAAGACTCAGCACAGCAAAAATAAATTAATTAATTAATAAACTCCTACCCCCAACATCTTAAAAAACATAAAATAAAATAATTCTCAACTGTGGTGACCTTGACCAACAGCCTTGCAGATGTATCCTGAGGTTCTCAGCTAGTGAAGTACCTCCAGATTTCCTTCATAAACCTGCAAAGCCATCCCTCAGCACGGCTAGCCAGCCTTCCCTTACGCAACTGAATTCCTTTGCTGTGCACTGTTGTAAGCTGGCAGTTGAATTTGACCCACACAGATATATTTAGAATTCTTTAGCAGGGCTTTGTCCATGTTTCCAAGTCTTTCTTTCCC
>NW_006783088.1:1129793-1138332 GCF_000442215.2 Lipotes vexillifer | reverse complement strand
TGGAAGCAGAGGTTTTTTTAAGTTTTTTTTTTTTTTTTGGCCACACCACGTGGCATGCGGGATCTTAGTTCCCCTACCAGAAATCAAACCCATGCCCTCTGCATTGGGAGCCTGGAGTCTTAACCACTGGACCACTAGGGAAGTCCCTGTTCTAAGTTTTGTATCAAGTGAAGAGCAAATATTTGAACAATTACTGTTACCCAAAAGTATTTGACAGTTGAGGTTGTTCAACAGTATTTAAACGACTTCTGTTCAAAATAGCATAAAGCATAGCCTTGGCCATTTAGGATCTTGAAATACTGTTGAGACAAAGTCGCTCCCGTGACACAGGAGTGAAGTTGTGTGGTGCCTACTCTGCAGTGGGAACCATTCGAGTGACCTGTGAGGGCTTCAGAAAGAGGAGGGACGGGGCTGGACATTGGAAAATGAGGAAGGTGGGGCTCGATGGAGGAGACGGGGGCACGCAACAGCCTGGAAGTGGGAATTAATCTCCTCGGTAAACATTTACTGGGCAAAATTGCATTGGAAAGAGTCAGGAGACCTGGTAGAGTTACTCAACTCCTTTGAGCTTCAGTTTCCTCAGTTTCTGTGAGGACTGGAAGACAACGTGTGTCAGTGTACCTAGCACACTTCTGGAAACAGGGTAGACACTTGATGCACATTAACTTTCATCCCACCACAAGTTAGATTATGAACACATAGTGGGTGGGGAGCTGGAAGGGATTGCCTGGGACCCCTGAATGCAGTGGGGTCTCAGGAAATGCTGAAAGGCTGACAGAGTAGGGGATGGGGTGGGTGCAGATTTGGGGGGACAGGAAGGAGAAGAGAACAGGCAAACTCAGCTCTCTGAACCAGCTTTGCTGGATGGAACTCAGTAGGATTTCTGATAGTCAACTATCAACCTTAATGGTGAACCTCCATTGGGCACTCAAGATCCCCGCCAGGCCCGGGGCGTGATTCTGAGAGTCACTTTCATTCCAGCCTGTGTCTTTCAGGTTCTCCTAGAGCTGTTTCTGAGGTGGCCACACATCCAGATCCAATGACAAGGCACACAGCTCAGGCAAATGAGACAATGGCACTCAGGACTGAAGCTGTGGATACATCCCAGTCCTGCCAGAGTTTATAAGGCTAGCTCCGTGCCCTCATGGACACACCCAGGTCCATATCCTCTCCTGGGTTCCTGGAAGCTTCAGGCCTCAGGGAAGAAGAGATTATGCCCTGAGATTTTGGTCACTTGCTTTGGTCTTGAGGCAGAGGGAGATTAGGGTCTCCTTGAGGAGTTGGAGCTTATCGTTCTATCTTGCCAGCAGGAAGACTCAGCAGGAGCACGTAAGAGCCCTTCTGTCTCCTCCCTGGATTCTGGATGAAAAGAAGTCGTCCTCCCTCATTGGGAGCTTGCAGGAACCTGGAGGACAGTTTACCCAGCTATTCTGACTAAAGGACCCAGGGTGCCTTTGCTGGATGCCGAGGACCTATTCTGGGCTCTTATACTGGTTGAAAAAGTTGGTGACATGAGCTCCATGGAGTGTGAGTCTAGGGCTAGATCAGGCTGGGGCTAGGTTCCTTTTCTTGTTGTTTCTGGGTCCCAGCCATGGTGGAGCACAGAGGGGAGTTGGGGGCACAGGGGCAGGCATTCTGGGACCTGATCTTCTCTAGGAAGTTCTCCTGGCTTCAGCCACCAGGGAATCATCTGAGGAGGTGCTGCTGGCCCTGTTAGTGGAATGGGTAGTTTATTTATATTAGCAAGTAAAAAAATTATATTTTCAGAAATGAAGCTAACTTCTAAGCATAGGAAATGCCAATGGGCAAAAGGAAGAGCCAAGGGAATTGTTAACCAGGAACAAAAGCACCCACTGATCATCTCCCAGTTGTGGCTTTACCCCTCCTTTTTGTCTCTCTGACTGTGCTTTGGGGGTGGGGACACGGCTTCCTCCCCTAACCACTGGTCAGCTGACACTGCTCCCCTGAGACTGTCCCTTGCTGGGCTCAGCTGAGGCTACTGGAATGGGGTTGGTTGTGGTTCTGGAATCATGAAGAGAATTACAGAGCATCTAGCCCAGTGCGCTCTCAGCTGAGTGATGCTACAGCGGTGCTGAGTCAGCATGAGATTACCCAATGGAAAGAGCAAGAACATGCTTAGGGCACCAGCAAAGTCTAGGCATTAACATTAAAAAAAAGGGACATAGGGACTTCCCCGGTGGCGAAGTGATTAAGAATCCGCCCGCCAATGCAGGGGACACGGGTTTGATCCCTGGTCCGGGAAGATCCCACATGCTGCGGAACAACTAAGCCCGTGCACCACAACTACTGAGCCTGTGCTCTAGAGCCTGTGAGCCACAACTACTGAGCCCGAGTGCCACAGCTACTGAAGCCCGTGTGCCTAGAGCCCGTGCTCCACAACAAGAGAAGCCACCGCCATGAGAAGCCCGTGCACCGCAACGAAGAGTAGCCCCTGCTCACCACAACTAGAGTAAGCCCACCCACAGCAATGAAGACCCAATGCAGCCAAAAATAAACAAAGAAAGAAAGAAAGAAAGAAGGAAAAAAGGGACATATTTGGAGATTTAAAAAGAGTACCAGGAAATAATATGACATTGGGATTAAAAAAAAATCATCTGGGTGGGTGCATGGGGAAAAATATAAAGGATATTTTGGAGAGTATTGACAAGATATGAACATGAAGGTTCATTAAATAATAGTACCATATAACTGTAAAATGTCCCCGTTCTGATAACTTTACTGGCTATGTAGGAGAGTGACTTATTCTTAGGAACTGTTCACTATTTAGTGATAAATGGTTTGGAAAAAATTTATATATATTGTTACATGAATATTTTATATATTTATTATGTACATATACATATAATTGGGCAAAATATAAACAATTGATGACTATAAAAGCCACATAGAGTTACTGTATTATTCTTGCAACTTAAAAAATTATATTAAAATACATTATAAATATAAAATAAATTATATTAAAAGGTAAGAAAATCTGGGTGGGAGGAGTAGTGATGTTAGAGATGCTATGAACTGTTAATTGTTGAAGGTGAATGATAGGTAAACGGGTGTTAATTTATCATACTCTCTGCTTTGTACATGTTTGAACCTTTTAAGAATATTTTTATTTTTTAAACTGAAATATATTTGACATAAATTTAAGGTGTACAACGTCAATTTGATACATTTATATATTGTAATATGATTGCCATTGTAGTGATAATTAGCACTCTATCATGTCATGTAATTATCATTTCTTTTCTTTTCTTTTTTTTTTTTTTTGCGGTATGTGGGCCTCTCACTGTTGTGGCCTCTCTCGTTGCGGAGCACAGGCTCCGGACGCGCAGGCCCAGCCGCCATGGCTCACGGGCCTAGCCGCTCCGTGGCATCTTCCTGGACCGGGGCCTGAACCCACGTCCCCTGCATCGGCAGGCGGACTCTCAACCACTGCGCCACCAGGGAAGCCCTATCATTTCTTTTTAGTGGTTAGAATAATTAAGATCTAGTCTCTTAGCAAGGTTGATGGTTATAATACAGTATTGTTGTCTGTATTCACTACACTCTGCATTAGTAGATCTCTAGGACTTAGTTACTATTTCATGCAAGTTTGTACCCTTAACATCTCTCCTATCCTCCCGTTCTCCAGCCCCCCATAACCACTTTACTCTGTGTTTATGAATTTGACTTTTTTAGGTTCCACATATAAGTGATGTCACATGGTATTTGTCTCTCTCTGTCTGACTTATTTTCATAATGTCTTCAAGGTCCATCCATATTGTTGCAAATGGAAGGATGTCCTTCTTTCTCATGGCTGAAGAACATTCCATTATATTTACCATATACCATGTATATATGGTATATACTACACACACACACCATATCTTCTTTATGCGTTCATCTGGTGATGGGCATTGAGGTTGTTTCTATACCTTGGCTATTGTGAATGATGCTGCAATAAACATGAGAGTGTTTTAAAAAGCACTGAAGCATCACAGAAAAATAAAACTTTCTTGCAATTCTTTTCACTTAGTTTATAGTTCAAAATTCATAAGTAGGGTGGTATGCACCATAATTTTTCAGTATTTACCTTGGAGGAAACCAAGGTGATATTCAAAGAAAGGAAATTTCCTACCCAGGGTCATGCACCTAATTAGTTTTGGACTCAAAACTTCAACTCATGTCTCCTGGGTCCCAGTGTACAAATCTTTAGACAAGGCTTTCATCCTCTTAAATGGTGTATGGTCAATAATTTGGGATTAATGAGTGCATAGAACTTTCTATCTTGCCCCAAAAAGATGGTTTGGTACTTTACTGCTCTACTTTTTGGGAAAAAAGTTTTTCAGTTGAAAATAGAGACAAATGTAATACCATATGTCCACCACTTTGAGTTAATAACTGTAAATGTTTTTGCTATATATACTTCAGATCTTTTTTTAATCAGAGAAATAACATTATTAATGGTCATTGAAATCCCCCTGTGTTCTACCCCAGTCCCAAGCCTCTCCCTTCTTAGAGACAACCATTATCATAAATTTGGCTTGTATCTTTTAGTCTATGAAAGCATAAAAAACTGTGGGAAATTCCTTGGTGGTCCCATGATTAGGACTTGGTCCTTTCACTGCTGTGGCCCTGGTTCAATCCCTGGTCAGGGAACTAAGATCCTGCAAGCTGCTCAGAGCGGTCAAAACAAACAAAAAACAAACAAAAAACAAAACAAAAACAAACAAAAACCACAACAAAACAAACTGTGACTCATACATATATAAAAGAAACACACATCAAACAGTTTATCTAGGGACTTCCCTGGTGGTGCAGTGTTAAGAATCCGCCTGCCAGTGCAGGGGACATGGGTTCGATCCCTGGTCTGAGAAGATCCCACATGCTGTGGAGCAACAAAGCCCGTGCGCCACAACTACGGAGCCTGCACCCACAACAACTGAGCCCGTGTGCTGCAACTAATAAAGCCCATGTGCCTAGAGCCCGTGTTCCACAGTAAGAGAAGCCACCACAATGAGAAGGCTGCGCACAGCAATGAAGACCCAATGCAGCCAGAAATAAATAAATTAATTAAAAAAAAAAGACCCCAGAAGACTTCTCTGGTGGTCCAGTGGCTAAGACTCCGCGCTCCCAATTCAGGGGGCTTGGGTTCGATCCCTGGTCAGGGAACTAGATCCCACACCCTGCAACAAAGAGTTTGCATGCTGCAAGGAAGATCCCGCGTGCTGCAGCTAAGGCCAGGTGCAGCCAAATAAATAAATAAATATTAAAAACAAACAAACAAACAAAAAGACCCCAGAAAATAACAAGTGTTGGTGAGGA
This sequence comes from Lipotes vexillifer, assembly GCF_000442215.2. Taxonomy (NCBI): domain Eukaryota; kingdom Metazoa; phylum Chordata; class Mammalia; order Artiodactyla; family Lipotidae; genus Lipotes; species Lipotes vexillifer. The sequence goes on along the minus strand of NW_006783088.1, from coordinate 1,133,013 downwards.
TGTAAGAACTTGAAACCCTGGTGCATGGCTGGTGGGGATGTAAAATGGTGCAGCAGCTGTGGAAAACAGTATGGTGGTTCCTCAAAAAGTTAAACATAGAATTACCATATGATTAATCAGATCATGTGGTAATTCCACGTCTAGCTATTTACCTAAAAGATTTGAAAGTAGGGTGTGTTTATTTGCTAGGGCTGCTATAACAATACTACAGACTGTCTGTATAACAATACTACAGACTGTGTTGCTTAACCAGCAGATTCTGGAGGCTTGGAGTCCAAGAGCGAGGTGTTGTCTGCGTTGGCTTCTTCTGAGGCCTCTCCTTGGCTTGTAGATGACTGCCTTCTCTCTGTGTCCTCATGTTCTTCCCTCTGTGTGTTTCTGTATATTAATCTCCTCTTCTTATAAGGACATCAGTCATATTGGATTAGGGCCGACCCACACAATCTATTTTGCCTTAATTACCCCCTTAAAGACCCTATCTCAAGATACAGTAATATTCTCAAATACTGGAGGTTAGAATTTCAACATGAGTTTTGAGGGGGACATAGTTTATTCCATAACACAGAGACTCAAGTAGATACTTATACACCAGTGTTCCTAGCAGTCTTATTCATAACAAGTAAAAGGTGGAAACAACTCAAAAGTCCACCAATAGATGAATGAGTAAGCAAAATGCAGTCTATACATAGAGTAGAATATTATTCAGCCAGAAAAAGGGTGAAATTCTGATACATGCTACAATGTGAATGAACCTTGAAAGTTTTACCTTAAGTGAAATAAGCCAGACACAAAAGGACAAATAGTATATAATCCCACTTACGTGAGGTACCTAGAATAGGCAAATTTATAGATGTGGAAAGTAGAACAGAAGTTACCATGGGCTTGGAAAAGGAGGGAATGGGAGTTATTATTTCATAAATACAGTTTCTGCTTGGGATGATGAAAAAGTTCTGGAAATGGACAGTGGTGATGGTTGTACAACATTCTGAATGTACTTAATGACACTGAATTGCACACTTAAACATTATTACAATGGTAAATTTTATGTTATGTATATTTTACCATAAAAATAAAAAAAACGAGATGGAAGGGTAACGGTATCTGACTTCCATGCTTGCTCTGAGAATTAAATGACATGTTATTTATGAAAGCACCTCCTAGGGCACATAGCAGATGCTCAGTTAAATGCAGCTGCTACTTGTTTCTTCCTCTTCTTCTCCCTCATTTCCTTTGTTATCTTCTCCACCTTCTTTTGACTTGTGTTAATTTCCAAGTTCAGGTTCTGTATGGACTGAATTGTGTGCTCCCCGCCCCAAAATCATATACTGAATTCTTAACCCTCGATGTGACTGTATTTGGAAATACTGTCCTTAGGGAGATAAGGTTAAAATAAATCATAAGGGTAGGGCCCTAATCCGATAGGAATGGTGTTTTTATAGGAAGAGGAAGAGACACCAAATCTCTCTCTCTCCTTCTCTCTCTGTGCATGTGCAGACACAGTAGAGGCCATGTGAGGACACAGTAAGAAGGTGGCCGTCTACAAGTCAGGAAGAAAGGCTTCACCAGAAACCAACTCTGATGGCACCTGGGTTTTAGACATCTAGCCTCCAAAACTGTGAAAAAATAAATTGAGTGTTTAAGCCACTCAATCTGTGGAGTTTTGTTATGGCAGCCCTAGTAGACTAATACAGCACCGGAAGACATGGTTGTGTGGCCAACTTTTCACATGGGCATTACTTTTCAATCTACTGTCATTTCTAATCCTACCAGGTGGTTGCCTTTCTCAGCCTGAGCTTTTTTACTCTGCCATCACTTGGTATTTAGAAAGTTCAAATTTATCTTAGCGTTAGCTTGAAGAAAACATGATTAGAAGGAAAATCTGCTATAAAAACAAATTACCTTGTGGGTTTCTGAGACAAGCATGAGTTATGTTTGGAATATCTGTGTAAACTGCTCTCTCCCCACAGATGCTGATAACCAAGTGTTGACTGTAAATTATACAAATACAGATAGAGAAATGGAAATGCATGTGTGGGTATAGATTGTTCAAACAGCATAAGCCCGAAGGAACCAATTTATGCGGAAGTGAGAGTAGGTGGGAAAGAATGAGGTATAAAGAGTATGGCTTTTGCAATTAAACAGGTTAAGACAACCTGGCTTCATCACTTTTACAAATTGTATAAGCTTGAGCCAGTTACCCTGAGTTTTTCCCTTTGCACAATAGGGGTAAAATACTTACCCCAAAGTGTGATGGTAACAATTCACATGATGCTCACAATGCTCACAAAACATGGATAAACTCTAATCTCCTTCCTTCTCTATTTTGAAATAGAATCAATCAAGCAGATGTTTTCTTATAGACCTATAGAATGTAAACTAGAGGACAGGAAAGACCAACTATTTCCCAGGAAGTAAAGACAGAAGGAAGACTAAGGATATGTCAGAGGATGGCAGATTTAGTGGAAAGTTTGAAGAGAACAGGGCTTAGTTCTTTTTTTTTTTTTTTTTTTTTTTTTGAGGCATGCAGGGCTCTCACTGCTGTGGTCTCTCCCGTTGCGGAGCACAGGCTCCGGACGCGCAGGCTCAGCGGCCATGGCTCACGGGCCCAGCCGCTCTGCGGCACGTGGGATCTTCCCGGACCGAGGCACGAACCCGTGTCCCCTGCATTGGCAGGCGGACTCTCAACCACTGTGCCACCAGGGAAGCCCGGGGCTTAGTTCTTAGTAGGGGCTTAAAATCGTAATCTACTGAATTAAATGGAATTATTAGATGAATATATAGTTTACTTTTGAACAGTGCAGGGGTTGGTTAGGGGTGGCTGCCCTCTACACAGCTGAAAATTCCAGTGTAGCTTTATAGTCAGTCTTCCATATCTGTGGTTCTTCATCCATGCATTCAACCAACTGCAGATCATGTAGTACAGTAATATGTATTTACTGAAAAAAAATCCGAGTATAAGTGAATCTGCACAATTCGAAGCCATGCTGTTCAAGGGTCAACTGTATTACATCTGCCCAGTTATAAATAACAGGAAACTCAAGCAAGGTACCTTAAGTAATAAGGATATTTATTCTTTATTTAATAATAAATTTGGTGGTAGACTTCTTTTAATCAATGAACAAATATCTTCCTCAGAAGCCATCTAGCTAATTTCTCCTGGAAGCTCATTGGCCAAAAGTAGATCACATGTTCATCTCTAACCACAAAGGTGAGGGAAAGA
>NW_006783088.1:1121206-1129708 GCF_000442215.2 Lipotes vexillifer | reverse complement strand
AAAGAGAGTGTTTGGCTTATGAAACCTCTATACTTTGAGGCAGGCAAGGGTGAAGGAGTAGGAGTGGTTATTGGGTCTGTGACACTGGGCTTAGGTTGGCAGGAGAGCCAGGAATGACTACTTAATCCACTGTATTAATGGAGGGTCAAAAAGTGTGACCTGGATGGATTTGGTGTCTATATTTGAACTGTTTTCTCTGTGAAGGAAAAATGGAAACTTCCTCTTATCCCACTTTGACTATCTTCTCTCTTTATTACACATTCAAATCCTTATTTATAAATGCCTACTGTTAACTCATTCATGCATGTGTGTAGGAATTCATTTATTAATTCACTTAATGGCTATCAGTCGAATATCTACCATTTACAAGAAACTGCAAGTTGTTTCTTTGTCTTAGGGAAGTCCTTGTCTTCAATATCTAAAGGAAGCAGGAATAGGTACCTGGTAGGAGCTGAATACAAAGGACTCTAGGAACTCACCAAATTAACGTATGCAAACTAAAATAAAAACCAAGATAAATTTGTTAACTTGTGTTTCACCTAAAATTCTGTGGTCCACACTAATGTGGCCTTGGAAATCACTTAAATCAGACTTAAATCCTGGTTCCGATATTTATTAGTTGTATAGCCTTGTATAAATTACATAGTCTCTATGACTTCCAGGTTCCTCATCTGTAAAGAGAGGTTGAAAATCCCTGCTCACAAGGAATGCTGGGAGAACCAAACGAAATGCAGCACATAAAATGTGTAGATTGGTGTAGTGCCTGGCACAAAGTGTGCTTCTGGTTAATGATAACTTAATTGACTATGGATTGCAGTTTAGATTCACTCATTTCCAAATATACTTTTGTCTGCCTGGAAACAAAGATAAAAAGGGTAACCTATTTGATTCCATCGTGGTGGACTAGATTTTCCTTGGGGTAGTAAATGCTGGCATCTCCAAGGAGGTGTCAGAAATCCACGAAGCAGCCAGCTGAAGATTGTTAAATGGCTGTGATTGGTAAATTGTGATTAGAATGAAGAAGAAAAAGGTGCATCTGAGGTAGAGGTGGAATGATACCACGTACAGACGCTGAGGAAGGAGTGCTGTCCAGTCACAACGGTGCTGAAATGACCCAGGGCCGCGCACAGCAAGTGGCGAGGAGTTTTGTCTGGACGTGTCTCTGCTTTTACTAATGATCATCCCTCAGGCACGCCTCCTCTTCTCCACCTTTCTTACAGTCTGTCACTTCAACCTTCCTCCTCCGTCTACCTTTCTCACTCAAACCTCCACATCTCACCCCACCTTCTCTTCTAGCCAGCTGATTGCCAACCTTCCTGCAAATAATGCTCACTGCTGCCAGCACATGCTTCATTCCTGGGATGGTGCTGAGTGTGGGGAGTAGCTGGAATGAGCCTTTGAGAGCTGATGACTACAAAACACTTTCTCCCTCAGTCATAAATAGCCCCCAGTGTTTACGTGGCTGGATTTCAGCCTCAAGGACTGAAGATGTTGAGGGTGACAGCTTTTAGAAACATTGTTATAGCTGCCTGTTATTCTGTGCTGAACCCTTCAGCTTCCATTCCCATGTGTCTCAGTGTAGGCTGCCCCTGTCCTCCATCCACTCAGGCCTTTACATGTAATGTCCTGCTCTAATTACTGTCTTCTTGTTCTTCAAGCTTAAGATGGCCTTCTTTCTTCTCCAGTTAAGATGCATCTATCCCATATTTAAATGTCCAATTTAAAATTCTCCTACTCCATGGTGAATATAGCCAATACTTTGTAATACCTGTAAATGGAAAGTAACTTTTAAAATTTGTATAACAAATAAAAAATATTTTTTTAAATTCCCCTCCTCCAGACCACCCAAATTGAAAGCTATATTCCTTTTTCTCTGAAATCCTACAGCATTTTCACCACGGACGTGCACTTAGTCCTTGGTTACAAACTGCCTTAAGCTCATTTTGAAAATTACTAAACATGTGGCAGTTTTGCCTCTCCAGCCAAACTCTAGGCACCTTGGAGGGCAGGGACCAAGATGTTTGCATGTTCTGTATTCTATATAGTTCCAAGCACATAGGCAGGATATGCAGTGGTCCTCAATAAATACTTATTGGTTGAATAATAGAAGAAAATGACTTGGGGCAAATGAAAGGAACAGAAAAGTGAACTGAAAATTGACTAATGCCATCTCAGGAAGGGCAGCAGGACCAGAGAATCTGATACTTTCCCCAACAATTAAGCCCGAAAGGATCATTGGGTATTGCACATGGGAATAATTGATTAGATCTGGGGCAGAGCAGGCTACAACAGGATTTGCAAATACAGACTCAGGTGTTTCTGAGCTTAAAATTTGAGTTTCAGGGAATTCAATTCAATCTAATCTGACTAAATTGTCATAGAGATGTAGACTCACAGAGCTGGAAGGGACATCAGGGGTCACTCCAAAAGGCGTTGGCTGTTGTGTGATTCACCTTGTCGACATCCCCACCAGGTGGGCATTATACCTCTGCTCTGACCCCTCTAGTACAGGGGACTTTGCTAGCCATAGAGACAATAAATTCAATGAAATGGAATTCAATCTGGCTCAGTTCAACAACTTAAAATATTTGAGAACTTAATATATACCTAGCATTGTGGCTGATGCTCCTACTGGGAAGGAACAGATGACCTATGACTCTGCATTTATGTGGATCCTAGGGAGTTGTGGGGAAGTTTTTTACAACCTTTTGTCAAGTTCCTCTCTATTTTTCTATCTTCTCTTATGCTTCCTTTTATGTTTAATTCTTTCCCACAACTTTCTTTTCCTATCCTCTCCTTTTCTTCCTCCTACCTATGCACCATGATTTAGCCTTTCAAGAAATGTTAAAATCCTGGGGTAGTTTCTTTGGAAATACTGAGGGCAAAGAAATCGAGCACTCTCTGTTCTAAGAACATATATAATATGGAAGAAATTTGAAGATTATGTATCTAACTCTGTCATGCAAAAAAAGATGCTAAGGGTCAGATTGGAAAAATGTCTCACCTTAATCACTTGATTAAATAGGTAGTGAGGGTGAGTGAGATTAGTGATCAATAAATTTGCACGATAGGTCCCAGGAGAATATTCCCAATGACCAACATTCAACTATATAAAACAAAAGGACTGTAACAATTTGAGCTGTCATGGATGTCACATTTACATATCACTTGCATACACCCACGTCAACACCCTGCAATCTCTTCTCAGTTATTTCTCAAGTGAGAATGTATCATTGCTTCCCTTTTTTGTCATTTTTAGTTTTTCATTTCTCTATTCCTTTCACCCACTCACAGTCTTTGGTCCAGATCCCCTGCAGCATTCAAGGGGAAAAAGTATTCACAGAACATTAAAATTAAACTTCAGACAACTGTGTTTCTCTGACCATCTGGTCCCTTCTAAAACAGCCACTTCTCAAAGACAGGGGCTCTTGGCCTCAATATTCCATCCAGTACCCAGAAATGGGGGATGCTCAGTAAGCGAGAGCAGGTTGGAGAGGCTGATGGTCACAGGCAGAGCCACCCAGGGGTAGTTGGGACACATAGTCTGACAAGGATTTTAATGCAAGACTATATATTCCTTGAGGACAGGGACTTTCTTATTCACCACATTATCTCCAGGACTCAGTCCACGATCAGGTACAGAGTAGACTATGTGTATTTGTTGAATGCATGAAGTTATATAAAATGTTTTATACACTTACGTAAGGGTAAAAAAGCCAGGTGTCAGTTACTTATCTACTGAATAAATCTCACCTACAGAAAATCATAACTTTTTTTTTTTTTTTTTTTTTTTTTGCGGTACGCGGGCCTCACTGTTGTGGCCTCTCCCGTTGCGGAGCACAGGCTCCGGACGCGCAGGCTCAGCGGCCATGGCTCATGGGCTCAGCCGCTCCACGGCATGTGGGATCCTCCCGGACCGGGGCACGAACCCGTGTCCACTGCATCGGCAGGCGGTCTCTCAACCACTGCGCCGCCAGGGAAGCCCATAACATTGTCTTTATCCATTCATTTGTCCATTCTTTATCAATTTCTTTATCCATTCATTTAGAGAGTTTCCATACCTTGGCTATTGTGAATAATGCTGCAATAATCATGGATATCTCTTTAGATCCTGACATTACTTCCTTTGGATATATATCCAGAAGTGGGATTGCTGGATCAGAAGGTATTTCTATTTTTAATTTTTTGAGGAACTGCCACACTGCTTTCATAATGGCTGAACCAATTTCCATTCCCACCAGGGTTGTACGAGGTTTCTGGCTGACATCTTGACTGCAGTCTCATGAGAAACCTTGAGCAGAAACCCTTGGCTCAGTGGCTCTGGAATATTTGACTTGCAGAAACCGTGAGATAAGGAATGTTTGTGATTTTAAGCTACTAACTTTTGGGGTAATTTTCATTTCTGCAGTAGAAAACTAAAACAGACCCTACAGGTAAGGGAAAAGGCAGGAACCAGTAGGCAGGAAAGTAGACACAACTCTTTGCCTCTGGCTACTCTGCCTACTAGCTTTCCCCAGTGCTTCATCCATAGAGAGAAACGTGATAACCCCACGGTTTTTGTGTTTACATGTTACCGTTCCAGGGATACAGAAATCCCAATTCCAAATTTCTTCTTGTTTTTTTTGGCCATGCAGCTTGCAGGATCCTAGTTGCCTGACCAGGGATCGAACCCAGGCCCACTACAGTGAAAGCACTGAGTCCTAACCACTGGAAGTCCCCAGATTCCAAATTTCTGAGTGAGAGAATGTGGGTCAGCTGAGGCAGAGGGTTAGCTGTAGGGACAAGTCCAAGTTTCATGGGGCTTGGAGATTTTATCTTTACAGCGGCGTCATTAAGAAAAAGAATACAAGAAAAAGAAAAAGAATACAAGAATACAAGAAAAAGAATACATACAAAAAATGATTCCTTGGAATGGATGAGAAAATAAATCACAACAAATTAAAAATGTTCTTTAGCTGACACATACCAAAACATTACAATATAAAACAATTGCATGGTATTTGTATTAGTTAAGTCTCATGGTTGAAAGAGGTTTCCAGAGACTATCTTCTCTGCCCATTTCAAACCCACATGCATCTGAGTGCTGTAGGTCACATGAGTGTACTGATCTGAGTTCTGGCTCTGCACTTTCATGCATGATTCTGGGAGAGTTGGTACAGAGGGTGATATCAGTGTTGCTAGAAGCCATTCTCCCCTGGGATGACTACTGATAACTGAACTAAATTCCAAACCATTTACAAATCATATAAATATATTCAATAAACCCAAGCATAGTATATTCTCACCTCAACTAACCCTTAGCTGGACTTCATAACGCCAGCAGTCACTCTAAAGCTGCAGGAGGGTAGGAGGATGGAGGGGAAATCAAGGTGGAAAGATACAGTGTTTTTTGTTTGTTTGTTTATTTATTTTTGGCTGCGTTGGGTCTTCGTTGCTGCTTGCGGGCTTTCTCTAGTTGCAGCGAGCGGGGTCTACTCTTCGTTGCGGTGCGCGAGCCTCTCATTGCGGTGGCCTCTCCCGTTGCGAAACACGGGCTCAAGGTGCGCGGGCCTCAGTAGTTGTAGCGTGCGGGCCCAGTAGTTGTGTGTCCTAGAGCGCAGGCTCAGTAGTTGTGGTGCATGGGCTTAGTTGCTTCGCGGCGTGGGGGATCTTCCCGGACCTGGGCTCGAAGCCGTGTCTCCTGCATTGGCAGGCAGATTCTAAACCACTGCGCCACCAGGGAAGCCCAGATACAGTGGTTTTAACCAATTGTGGCTAAAATACCTTCTTTCTAAAACTTTACAAAAAACACCTGATGATGTCAACACATAGCTATGGCCTTCCCAGGGCCTTGGAAGAGTCCTGGCAGGTAAGGAGCCCTGAAGCCTTGGTTTGTCACCCTCCTGGAAAATTTGCCTCTGGGTAGAGTCTTATAGAACAAAATGGTTGCTGGAGGCTTAACCCGGTGTTTCCTGAGAAAATGAAAATAATTCCATAAGGATAGATAATTATAATACACTGTGAGAAGAAATTGGGTGGACTAAGAGAGCGCAAACGTGAAAGTGGGGGATTGACTCAGGCTTGCAGAGTCGATGCGAGGGAATGCTTGCTGTGGAAGATGACATTTGGGTGAGTGGGAGTGAGGGGGGTAGAATGTCCCAGGTGGATACGCAGCATATGTAAAGGGAGGAGGTGTAAGAGACCATGGCTGACTTGGGGGGCACAGCAGATATGTCAGGGATGTTGACATGAAGGGTGTGAGGATGGGGTTGCCTGAGAAGCAGCCCAGGAAATCAACCCAGGTCAGATCACGAGAGGCCTTGCTACGTATGCTCTTTGGACTCTATGCGGAAGGAAATGGGAATCAATGAAGGGTTTTCAGCCCGAAATTTAGATGATCAGCTTTGCATTAGTACATCAGCCTGGCATTTTCAGTCAGTATGGGAGACTTAGCTGTGTTAAAAGAAAATTTTCCACAGGCAATTTAGTGATCTAGTAGGCTTTAATTCAGCGATTCATGAGTCAGACAGCATCCAGTCTAGCCGATAGAAAGGAGCTCTGAAGAGCTGTACAAGGTGAGAAATTTTCACAGACCCACACGAGCAGGAACAAGGAAGTGAAACTGGGCATTTGCTGATTGGGTAAAGCAGGGTTGCTTTCCTCATATGGAGAAAAGGGAAGTCTTGGATTCTGGTCAGGTAACTTGGGCTGAGCAGGTAAGCAGTGATGGGTTGACCTAGGGCTTCCTTTTCTGTCAGAGCAAAGAAATTTAGTTGAGTTTTTGTTTGCTGACATGGGGCTTAGCACGACTCCATCTTGGGTCTAACGCAGTTACTTTAACAGAGAAAACTGGAAGCCCTTTCTATCTCAAACATAGAAATGCAGAAAAAAAAAAACCCGACTAACAAAATAATTTGAAAGATATGATTGAGCTCAAATCTAAGGAAAGGAAATCCCCAAGAGCCAGAACTGAAGAGGTTCCTAAAAACCAGAAAAGTGAGTGGAACTTGAACAGTGGCCCCAAGGGGAAGGGGACTGGATAAGGGTCTCTACAGTTGGGGATGGGGCTTGAATGACCACGCAGGGAAGTGAGCCTGGAGCACAGGCTTGGCACAGGTAGGATGCTGGAACTGACCTCAGGAGTCATAAATCTAGCTGTCCACCCAATCCTCTGTGGATAAAGGGTCAGGACACTGGAAAACTGTGCAGATAAGGGCTCATTCCTTCCTAAGCTTCAAACATGGAGACCTCTCAGAGACCCCCCCCCCTCCCCCCCAGAGTGTGGGCTGTATTTGCCACCTACAACAAATTCATACATGTATTAATTGAGATCCTACTATATGCCAGGTCTCATGCACTAGGAGTATAAAGATTAAACAAACAAACCTTAAAGCTGCTGAATGATTATCTGGGAACATATCCAGTGAAAAAATGTTTGGAAAATTTTGGGATTTCTTCCCCTTAGCTGGTCTTAGCCTCAGCATTTTTCCATCTTTTCCTATCCAAGCCCCTGCATGCTCTTTGTTTGAGCTGGGATGGGTGGATTTCAGGATGTACATTCTGGCAGAACAAGGACAGGGGAGGATCCCACCCATAATAAGAGGTTATAAGTCTCCAATCGGGGGCCCCAATCCTAGGTCTGGTACCTTAACTAGAAATGAGTTCATCAGGCTTGGGAATTTATCAATCGAACAGAGGCTCTAGGGTCAATGGAGCATGATCTCTGTCTACCAGGAAGCAGATGTGGGTGAAGGGTTGGTGAACTGATCATGACACACAGGGCAGGGTCTGAGGGCCCCATGGGTCTGCAGTCTTGCATTAGGCACACTGAGTACCAGGGGAAGAAGCAGGGTGTGTAAAGCCTGGGTGGAAGTACGTCTATGTGTGGGGTGGGGTTAGGCTAATATACACCCTGAGGATTTATAACTTTCTTCTGACATGGGGCGTGGTGTGGAATGTTTGAGGTCCAAGTCTCTGAAAAGGACCTAACAGACAACCTGCAGGCTGCTTTGTTTATGGGTCCAGGAGTGGGCATTGTTTTGGGTGGGGCAGGGGCCCCTTGAAATGGGTATCTTGTTCCCTAAGTTACAAATATCTACTTGGAGATTAGATTGCCTCACTGTGTTCCTAAGACCTTGGCCTCTGGAAGCCCCCTGGTGCTGGGAGAAGGGCAGGGGTGAACCTCACCCTCTGTAAGGAGACTCAGTCCTGCCATAGCCAGGATGGTAGCCACTAGCCAATGTGGTTATTGAGCTCTTGAAAGGTGGCTGGTCCCACCTGAGATGTGTCGTAAGAGAAAGATACACTTCAGATGTTGAAGACTTACTATGAAAAAAAGGATGGAATACAGCTCATTACTAATTTTAAAATATTGATGACATGCTGAAGTGACTATATTTGTAACATATTGGGTTAAGTAAAACATATATTTTTTTTTGCGGTATGCGGGCCTCTCACTGCTGTGGCCTCTCCCGTTGCGGAGCACAGGCTCCGGACGCGCAGGCTCAGCGGCCATGGCCCACG
>NW_006783088.1:1102207-1120609 GCF_000442215.2 Lipotes vexillifer | reverse complement strand
GCATGAACCCGTGTCCCCTGCATCGGCAGGCGGACTCCCAACCACTGCGCCACCAGGGAAGCCCCGAGTAAAACATATTTTTGAAATTAATTTTACCTGTTTCTTTTAATTAAAAAAATGTAACTAACTACTAGAAAATTTAAATTACATATGTGGCCCATATCTGTGGCTTGCATTAGGTTTCTGTTGGACCACGCTGCCTCAGTCCATCAGGACTTTTGGTTACCATAGGATGGGGACTCCTGGGTCCTGTCCTGGTTCTTCCTTCCCTCTTTAAGCTCAGGGAACTTGATTACTTCTCCATGATCATTACTTACTCCTTTTCATCCACAACCCTGAAAGAAGCAGCCGTAAGTCCTTTGACGAGATAAGGGAATAATATTCAGGAATTGCTAGGAAGAGGCAGTCACGGGAGAGGAGATACGGCAGACTGAGACCCCAGCCCAACCTTCTGTAGAAGGAAGGGAAGGAGAGGCAGGAAGCCCTCTAAGGCTAGTGGTCTAAACCAGGCTCATTTCTTCCTACCCACTGGGGACATTTGGAAACATCTGGAGACATCTTTAGTTGTCACACCGGGTGAGGTGGGGATGCTACTGGCATCTTAGGGTAGAGACCAGGGATGCTGAGAAACGTTCTGTAACACACAGGACAACTGCCACAACAAAGAATGATCCAGCCCCAGGTGTTCATAGTGTCAAGGTCGAGAGACCCTGACCTGCCTAGGAAACGCCTTTGATATCTGTGGCCAAAGACAGGAAGGGAGGCTGTGGACGCTGACACAGTAGAGGGGCCTGCCCCACCCTCTCCCATTCCCTGACTCTTTCTTCATCACCGGTGACTCATGGCCCTTGCCCTGCACTGAATCTGCCTGAACTCATCCTGGTGGAGAGAGAATAAGCTCTCCTCAAGCGTGACTCACATGCCCCAAGTCTCAGGTGGAGACCTCTCCCTGCAGGAGATAAGCCCTCTGGGGGAGAGGGCTAGAGAAGGGATTGGTGCAGAGGGTACATGGTTAGTTGCCACTCTTGTTCCCTTACCTTGCCGGTCTTTTTTTGTTTGTTTGTTTCCTGTTTCCAACTCTGCAGCTGCCCTGAGCTTACAAGAAGCTCCTGGTCAGATCTGACTCTACAGAATTGTTGGGCAGATAGCTATCAGAGTTGTTGGGCTGAGGAGGAAGCTGATGGAAGCAGATAGCGTTTTCTCAGAGAGAATAAAAACTGTGAATTTGCCTCCGGATTTCTTGCAGAAGCCCAGGTCTCCAGGGTCTGCAGCTGGGAGTAGCCCTGCTCGTGTTGGGATAGGTCCATTCTGTAACTCTCCCACCAGCTTTCATGGAGCCCTAATTCCAAACCCCAGCTCTGAAAGGCACACTCCCTGCCCTCAGGGAATTTACAGTCTAGCCGGGGATACAAAGCCTGCATACTTAAAATGATTTAAATGGCATTAAAGGGAACTCAGTGGTAACAGAGGCTTTAAAGGAGCAGCGAGTCAGGGTACAGAGTGATGACAGGGGTGCCCAGAACTGTGGAAAGAACCTGTGCTCTGGACCCCACTGGCTTCAGCTATATCCTGATGCTAAAATTTCCCAGCTACGTGACTTTCTTCAAGAAATGAAGGCACCTTAAAATCTAGGTATAAATGAGATTCTGCTTTCTGCCCCCATTCCCCACACACAGCTGGGTAGAGCCTGTCCCAAGGAGCAGTGCTGGGGGTTTCCCGATTGCCTTCCCTGTGGAAAATGGCTCACGTGTGCAGCTTGCTGATTTGGAGTATCAGCTCCTTACAGAAAGATGCAGCCTTGTAATTTGTAGCAGTTGTATTGGGCTTAAGGTAGAGGCATCCTTTCCTCGTTGTTCTTGGGAGAAAGATTCCTGCCAGTTATTTGGCCTCATGTGTCCTTCCCACAGGAGCTATAATTTACTGAGCATCTATTATGTGTCAGACACTAAGTAGGTACTTTGCTGCATTCTCTTATTTAAGTCAAGCAATAAGCATAATTGAATATCCTCTCTGTATTGAACACTGGGTCAGGGGCTGGGTGACTCGGACATAAGGTTAAAAAAAAAAAAGACAAAACAGGGAATTCCCTGGCAGTCCAGTGGTTAGGACTCCACACTTTCAGTGCCGAGGGCCCGTGTTCAATCCCTGGTCGGGGAACTAAGATCCCACAAGCCACAAGGTGTGGCCAAAAAAAAAAAAAAGACAAAATTCTAGTAGGGGAGAAAAACATGACATTTTCAGTGCTGTGTGTGTGTGCTGGTGTGGAGGTAAGTCATGAGTCTTGACTTGGTCTCCTGGCTGCTGATGAGGTAAGCTGCTAACTGGGTGATTCCCCCTGACTCAGGCACCTCACGTATACGCAGAGGCAGCTGGATAGCACAACCCCAACCCGAACCAGGCACCACATGTGTACCCAGAAGACCACCTCCAACTAAGCCAGATCTTTTCTAATTAGAAACTCAGGTGTAGGGGCTTCCCTGGTGGAGCAGTGGTTAAGAATCCACCTGCCAATGCAGGGGACATGGGTACGAGCCCTGGTCTGGGAAGATATCACATGCTGCGGAGCAACTAAGCCCGTGCGCCACAACTACTGAGCCTGCGCTCTAGAGCCCGCGAGCCACAACTACTGAAGCCCACGCACCTAGAGCCCATCCTCTGCAACAAGAGAAGCCACCGCAACGAGAAGCCTGCGCATCGCAATGAAGAGTAGCCCCTGCTTGCCACGACTAGAGAAAGCTCACGCGCAGCCAAAAATAAAACAAACAAACAAGTAAATAAATAAAAAATAAAACCCAAGGTGTCAGCAACCATTCAGGAACACCCAGGGACTTTGCTTTCCTAACCTGGGAAAGGGACAGTTCATAGTCTCCGGGCTCTGGAAAATGACCTCTTTTCTCCTCCCACATCATCAGATCTGAAGTTTTCCTAGGCTGTGCTAGATTGGGCTTCCTGCTTGAAAGTAAATCTTCCTTTTTTTTTTTTCCATTCAGCACTCAATCTTTGGTTTCTGGTAGTTTAAACATTTTTCTTTAACAAAGACAAACCAGAGCACAGAGGAAGGAATGATGGATTATGTGTGTAGGAGTCAGAAAAGTTCGGAGAAGAGGTTGCATTTAGGCTGGGACTGGAATGATAACAAAAAGATCCGTCAGGGGCTTCCCTGGTGGCGCAGTGGTTGAAAGTCCGCCTGCCGATGCGGGGGACGCGGGTTCGTGCCCCGGTCTGGGAGGATCCCATGTGCCGCGGAGCGGCTGGGCCCGTGGGCCATGGCCGCTGAGCCTGCGCATCCGGAGCCTGTGCTCCGCGACGGGAGAGGCCACAGCAGTGAGAGGCCCGCGTACTGCAAAAAAAAAAAAAAAAAAAAAAAAGATCCATCAGGCTGACAAAGCGATGAGGAAGCACATTCCAGGGGCTGGGAGGACCTGAGCAAAGGAAGACGTGTGCAAATGTATGACCTATTCAGGCCAGGCCAGGTGACTTGTTGGGGCTGCAGGGTAGGTGCTTGGTGGGAACTGTGAGGTGCTCCCTGGAAAGTTAGGGTGGCACAAGCTTGTAAGATAATACTACAGAGTTGAGAATTTTTCCCGTGGCCAAGCGTTGCAAACTCAAATACCTACAAGGACCACTCAGACACCTTAAATGAATGAAAAAGGTATTCTTATACATGGACACACTTTTTTGGGTGTGTGTGTGTGTTAATCTTACACCTATGGGGACATTCTTCACATCCAAAAAATAGATATTATCTTCCTTCATTCAAGGAGTATTGACCAAGCTTCTTCCATGCACCAGGCATTGTCCTAGGCACTGGCTACTTGTCTTGAAAGATGTACATCTCTAAGCCCTTATTTTCTTTTCTTACTTTTGCTAGAGATGTGAATATAATACATTTTCTCTACTATTATGAAAAAACTCAGGGCATGATCAAAAGGCAACAGACACCCCAAGAAGAGTGATGGGGAAGAATGGGGTGGGGAGAACTGCAGAATCTGTGTCCTGTTTAAAAGCGCAGCTCTGGCTCAGCACCAGATGATTATAACTATGCTGAGAATAAGACTGGTGGAATGCTCCAATTCAATTTTTCTTCCCAGAGAAAGTGGCAATAGGGATTTAAAAAATGTGATTGTATCAAAATTTTTATGTTGGCTAAAAACTTTAAACTTACTATATGCTGCCCACACACAACCAGTTGGCAGGGCGTGTTGGGGTCACGGGTGAACCATCAGTCCTCTGCCATCCTCTGCTCTAGGCAGCAGGCAGTGAGGGAATGAATACTGGATAGGCATCAAGAGTACTGGATGTCTATCCAGTGTTCATTCACCCCTTCTTTTTTAAAAACAGGATCCCAAGATTGTCAAGGTGGCCGTGTGCCCAGCTAATAACCATATTTCCCAGCCTCCCTTGCTTAGTCAAGTCATATGACTCCCGTGTGACTAAGTTCTGGCAAATGAGAGGCCAATGGTTGTGCTTGGCTGTTATTGAAAAGGCTACAAAAAGGGGATAGACAGCTGGCAATGTCCCCCATTCCTCCAGCTTTCTTCTTCAAATGGTAAAGTGATGGCTAGAGCTTCAGCAGTCATATTAGGCTAAGGGGCAGCCTTGAATATAGAAGCCATATTAGTGCTTGACAAAATACCAAAGACTGTGTAACTTAGACAACAGATACTAATTTTTTTCCAGAGTTATGGAGGCCAGAAGTCCAAGATCAAGGTGTTGGAAGGTTTGGTTTCTTCAGAGGCCTCTCTCCTTGTTTTGAAGGTGACCACCTTCTTGCTGTGTCCTCACATGGTCTTTTCTCTGTGTGTGCACATCCCAGGTATCTCTTTGTGTGTCCAAATTTCCTCTTCTTATAAAGACATCAGTCCGATTGTATTAAGGGCCCTGTCTCCAAATACAGTTACGCTCTGAGGTACCAGGGGTTAAGGTTTCAACATATCAATTTTGGGGTGGGGAGATAATTCGGCCCATAACAGAAATTATGCATGAAGGATGCTGGGACAGAACGATGCTGGCACCTGGATCTTCATGGAGTGTCCATATCAGTGTGAACAATTTCTAACCTTTTTTTTAAAAAAAATTTATTTATTTATTTTTGGCTGCATTGGGTCTTTGTTGCTGTATGCAGGGTTTCTCTAGTTACAGTTAATGGTGGCTACTCTTCATGGCAGTGCGTGGGCTTCTCATTGCGGTGGCTTCTCTTGTTGTGGAGCATGGGCTCTAGGCGTGCAGGCTTCAGTAGTTGTGGCACGTGGGCTCAGTAGTTGTGGTGCACGGGCTTAGTTGCTCCGCAGCATGTGGGATCTTCCCGGACCACGGCTCGAACCCGTGTCCCCTGCATTAGAAGGCGGATTCTTAACCACTGCCCCACCAGGGAAGTCCTAGCCTTTTTTTTTTTAAGTGGGATTCCATCACAATTCAGGACACATGGGGATTTGTTCTCTCTGATCCCTTTGTCATCCTGAAAAATCTCTTTGTTATCAATCTAGTCCTGGCTTCAACTTAACCTCTTCTGGGAAGCTTCTCTGACTCCTATAGGCAGAAGGCATCATAAGAAACCTTAGAAGTTTAAACCATTATAGTCAGATCTCTGTTGCTAGCAGTGGACGGCAATTCTTAGCAGATTCATGGGGCTTTCTGGAAGAAGGGGGATTTAGCCCAGTGTGTGTTTTCTGGAGGTTTGAGGCAGAGGAGGGATATTTGAGGGCAAGGGAGACCCTATCAGAGAAAACTAAACAGGAACACCAAAGGAGAAAAACTCCTGAAGCCAAAAAAGATCAAGAACTTTCATGTTTTCTGAAATGAAGTTGAGAAGTGTGTTTGGGGGATTCCATTACAATTCAAGTAGCCTGGGTTCTGTGCTCTAAGCTATTTTATGGTCTTCCAGTGAGACTCAGAGCTAGTCAGTTCAACCTCTCAGATTTGTTATTATTTTTTGATTATCTGTAAAATGGGGGTAATAATACCTTACTTATCTTACAATATTTGGTGAAGATCAAATAAAAGAATTAATGTGAAAATATTTTCAAAAATATATATGACCTATACCAGTGTTTCTAAAGTCATTTGTCTACCTCCTTCGTGATATTTTGCCTTGTGTATCACCTGTACTGTGATTTTTCTACAAATTGGACTATTCTAAACAATTTTTTATTAAAAATACTTTTTATCAGGATCATAATAAAAAGTAAAAATAAAAGCAACATAGTATTATTAAATGCTAGCTAGTTACTGTGAAGTGCTAAGGCTTGTTCTTAAAAAGGGAGACTAGATTAAGGAAGGTTTAAAGTCAAACTAGTACCAAGCAGAGACTTTAATTTTGACATAATCACAAGAGTTAAAAAGGAAAACTGGAAAAGGAAGAACTTTTCCATGATTCAGTTAACTGCTATTTAATATCATAGCTACATGATATGGTCTCACTCTTTTTTTGTAATTGAAGTCTAGTTGATTTACAATCTTGTGTTAGTTTCTAGTGTACAGCAAAGTGATTCAATTATACATATGTATATATGTATTCTTTTTCATATTCAATTTCTTTCTTTCTTTCTTTTTTTAATTGCGGTGTAGTTGTTTTACAATGCTGTGTTAGTTTCTACTGTACAGCAAAGTGGAGTTCCCTGTGCTACACAGCAGGTTCTTATTAGTTATCTATTTTATACATATTAGTGTATATATGTCAATCCCAACCTCCCAATTCATCCCACACCCCCAGCCCCGCTTTCCCCCCTTGGAGTCCATACATTTGTTTTCTATATCTTTGTCTCTGTTTCTGCCTTGCAAACCGATTCATCTGTACCATTTTTCTAGATTCCACGTATATGTGTTAATATACAAAATTTGTTTTTCTCTTTCTAACTTCACTCTGTAGACAGTCCATCCACATATCTACAAATGACCCACTTTAGTTCCTTTGTATGGCTGAGTAATATTCCATTGTATATATGTATCACACCTTCTTTATCCATTCATCTGTCGATGGACATTTAGGTTGCTACTATGACCTGGCTATTGAAAATAACGCTGCAATGAACATTGGGGCGCATGTATCTTTTTGAATTATGGTTTTCTGCGGGTATATGCCCAGTAGTGGGATTGCTGGGTCATATGGTAATTCTATTTTTCGTTTTTTAAGGAACCTCCATACTGTTCTCCATAGTGGCTGTATCAATTTACATTCCTACCAACAGTGCAAGAAGGTTCTCTTTTCTCTACACCTTCTCCAGCATTTATTGTTTGTAGATTTTCTGATCATGCCCATTCTAACTGGTGTGAGGTGATACCTCACTGGAGTTTGGATTTGCATTTCTCTAATAATTAGTGATGTTGAGCAGCTTTTCATGTGCTTCTTGGCCATCCGTATGTCTTCTTTGGAGAAAAGTCTATTTAGGTCTTCTGCCCATTTTTTGATTGTGTTGTTTGTTTTTTTGATATTGAGCTGCATCAGCTGTTTGTATATTTTGGAGATTAGTCCTTTGTCTGTTGATTCATTTGCAAATATTTTCTCCCATTCTGAGGGTTATCTTTTTGTCTTGTTCATAGTTTCCTTTGCTGTGCAAAAGCTTTTGTTTCATTAGGTCCCATTTGTTTATTTTTGCTTTTATTTCTATTACTCTAGGAGGTGGGTCAAGAAAGATCTTGCTGTGAGTTATGTCAAAGGGTGTTCTTCCTTTGTTTTCCTCTAAGAGTTTTACAGTGTTTGGTCTTACATTTAGCTCTTTAATCCATTTTGAGTTTATTTTTGTGTATGGTGTTAAGGAGTGTTCTAATTTCATTCTTTCACATATAGCTGTCCAGTTTTCCCAGCACCACTTATTGAAGAGACTGTCTTTTCTCCATTGTATATCCTTGCCTCCTTTGTCATAGATTAGTTGACCATAGGTGCGTGGGTTTATCTCTGGGCTTTCTATCTTGTTCCATTGATCTATATTTCTGTTTTTGTGCCAGTATCATATTGTCTTGATTACTGTAGCTTTGTAGTATAGTCTGAAGTCAGGGAGCCTGATTCCTCCAGCTCCGTTTTTTTTTTCTCAAGATTGCTTTGGCTATTCGGGATCTTTTGTGTCTCCATACAAATTTTAAGATTTTTTGTTCTAGTTCTGTGAAAAATGCCATTGGTAATTTGATAGGGGTTGCACCGAATCTGTAGATTGCTTTGGGTAGTATAGTCATTTTCACAATATTGATTCTTCCAATCCAAGAACATGGTGTATCTCTCCATCTGTTTTTGTCATCTTTGATTTCTTTCATCAGTGTCTTATAGTTTTCTGAGTACAGGCCTTTTACCTCCTTATGTAGGTTTATTCCTAGGTAATTTATTCTTTTTGTTGCAATGGTGAATGGGATTGTTTCCTTAATTTCTTTTTCTGATCTTTCACTTTTAGTGTATAGGAATGCAAGAGATTTCTGTGCATTAATTTTGTATCCTGAAACTTTACCGAATTCATTGATTAGCTCTAGTAGTTTTCTGGTGACATCTTTAGGATTTTCTGTGTATAGTATCATGTCACCTGCAAACAGTGACAGTTTTACTTCTTCCTTTCTAATCTGTATTCTTTTATATCTTTTTCTTCTCTGACTGCTGTGGCTAGGACTTCCAAAGCTATGTTGAATAATAGTGGCGAGAGTGGACATCCTTGTCTTGTTCCTGATCTTAGAGGAAATACTTCCGATTTTTCACCACTGAGAATGATGTTTGCTGTGGGTTTGTCATATATGGCCTTTATTATGTTGAGGTAGGTTCCCTCTATGCCCACTTTCTGGAGAGCTTTTATCATAAGTGGGTGTTGAATTTTGTCAAAAGCTTTTTCTGCATCTATTGAGATGATCGTATGGTTTTTCTCCTTCAGTTTGTTAATATGGTGTATCACATTGATTGATTTGCGTATATTGAAGAATCATTGCATCCCTGGGATAAATACCACTTGATCATGGTGTAAGATCCTTTTAATGTGTTGTTGGATTCTGTTTGCTAGTATTTTGTTGAGGATTTTTGCATCTATGTTCATCAGTGATATTGGTCTGTAATTTTCTTTCTTTGTGACATCTTTGTCTGGTTTTGGTAACAGGGTGATGGTGGCCTCATAGAATGAGTTTGGGAGTGTTCCTTCCTCTGCAAGTTTTTGGAAGAGTTTGAGAAGGATGGGTGTTAGCTCTTCTCTAAACGTTTGATAGAATTCACCCGTGAAGCCATCTGGTTCTGGACTTCTGTTTGTTTGAAGATTTTTAACCACAGTTTCAATTTCATTACTTGTGATCGGTCTGTTCATACTTTCTATTTCTTCCTGGTTCAGTCTTGGAAGGTTATACCTCTCTAAGAATTTGTACATTTCTTCCAGGTTGTCCATTTTATTGACTAGAGTTGCTTGTAGTAGTCTCCTAGGATGCTTTGTATTTCTGCAGTGTCTGTTGTAACTTCTCCTTTTTCATTTCTAATTTTATTGATATGAGTCCTCTCCCTCTTTTTCTTGATGAGTCTGGCTAATGGTTTATCAATTTTGTTTATGGTCTCAAAGAACCAGCTTTTAGTTTTATTGATATTTGGTATTGTTTTCTTTGTTTCTATTTCATTTATTTCTGCTCTGATCTTTATGATTTCTTTCCTTCTGCCAACTTTGGGTTTTGTTTGTTCTTATTTCTCTAGTTTCTTTAGATGTAAGGTTAGATTGTTTACTTGAGATTTTTCTTGTTTCTTGAGGTAGGATTGTACTGCTATAAACTTCCCTCTTAGAACTGCTTTTGCTGCATCCCATAGGTTTTGGATCATCGTGTTTTCATTGTCATTTATCTCTAGGTATTTTTTGATTTCCTCTTTGATTTCCTCATGATCTGTGTTCATCTCTGTTTGTTTGTTCTCTAATTCTACGTCTTTGTTATACATTTCTTGCGTCTTCTCGATCTTTGCCTCCATTCTTTTTCTGAGGTCCTGGATTGTCTTCATTATCATTATTCTGAATTCTTTTCATGGAGGTTGCCTATCTCCACTTCATTTAGCTGTTTTTCTGGGGTTTTGTCTGGTTCCTTCATCTGGGACATTATCCTCTGCCTTTTCATTTTGTCTATTTATCTGTGATTGTGGTTTTCATTCTGCAGGCTACAGGATTGTAGTTCTTCTTGCTTCTGCTGTCTGCCCTCTCCATATTCTTCTTCATTATGATTTATTATAAGGTATTGAATATAGTTCCCTGTGCAATACAGCAGGACCTTTTAGTTTATCTGGTATGGTCTCACACTTAAAAAACGTTGATGTACAAGAATTTGGCTTTATGGAGAGGTTTCCCCAGGGAAGAAAAGAACACAATGGTCTGAATTATTGTTTGTGCCAGACCCCATGTAAACACATTTTGTCTTAATGAGAACCTTATGATAACCAGTTGAGATGGGCGTTAGTGCCCCATTTCAGTTGGGAAAACTGAGGGTCAGGGGGTTGTGTACCTTGACTTGACATCACACAGTTGCCTAAAGAGAGAATCACTCAGAGGCAGCATGACTCAGGTGTGCCAAAGTCCATATTCTGCCCATACCACCTTATAATTCCATGATCTAGCCCCTCCTTATGACATATGGAATTTAGGAATAACTGTGCCCATTATCTGCTTGTAAGATGCATTTATCAGAAAAAGGCAATATAATGTATTGGTTGAGAACATGGTCTCTGGAGCCAGACTGCCTGGATTCAAATTCTGACTATGCTTCTTATTTGCTGTGTGACCTTGGGCCACTTACTCAGCCTCTCTGTGCCTCAGATTCCTAAGGGACAATAATAGTATTTATTTCAACCTCTTGTTGTGAAGATTAAATGGATTGATATGTGAAAGGTATTTAAAATAGTGCTGGCACATAATTCCTTCTATCCAAGTGTTAATATTATTCAGGTTTTATGTTGTCTCTACCATGGTATGGCTTAGGATAGAATGTTCCACTCTCTGTTAGGAAGGCAGCATGTCAAGGCATCCCCTCTTTAGAGCAGGCTTCACATCTTTATTCCTCAGGCTGTAGATCAGAGGGTTCAGCATGGGGATGATCACTGTAGAAGACAGACACGACCTCGTTCTGTTCCATGGAACTGTGAGAGCTTGGCTGAGCATACATGAAGGTGATGGTGCCATAGAAGAGGCAGATGACTGCGAGGTGAGAGGCACAGGTGGAGAGTGCTTTGCTCTGAGCCTTGAGGGAACGCATCCTGCAGATAGTCACCAGGCTGTAGGCATAGGAGACCAGGATAACGATGATGGTAAAGAGGATAATCAAGGCAGAAGATGAGAAGACAATGGCCTCAGCCTTGGCAACGTCTGCACAGGCAAGTTGGAGCACAAGGGGGATGTCACAGACATAGTGGTTAATGATATTGGGGCCGCAGTAGAGCGGCTTGAAGATGTACCCAGTCAATAAAGCTGAATTGGCAACAGAAGCCATATAAGTGGCTGCCACCAGTTGGACACGCCGCAGACGTTGGGACATGCTGGTGTGGTAGAGGGTGGTAGATGGCAGCAAATCGGTCATATGCCATAATGGCCAGGAGCAGACACTCAGCAGTACCGTGGAGAGTCATGAGGGTCATCTGCACCAGGCAGCCTGCAAAGGAGGTGGACTGGCTTGAGGTGAGGAAGCTCTGCAGCAGCCTGGGGGTGTTTAACGTGGAGAAGGAGGAGTCTATGAAGGAGAGGATACTCAGCAAGAATTACATGGGCGTGCGGAGCTGCGGGTCTGCGTGGATCAGGGTGATTGTGGCCAGGCTGCCTGTGAGGGTAACTGAGTAGATGAACAGGAAAGGTGCAGAGGATGCCCTTGAGCCCTGCCTGCTCTGTGAGCCCCAGCAGGAGGAACCAGGTGACGCAGGTGCAGTTCTTCGCTGTGGTGCCCCTGTCACTGCAGAGACACCAAGTAAGACATGCTTGTACCCTAGAGGCAGACCCTGGGGTCAGTGTCTGAAGCTCTTTTAATTCCTCCAGAATGGGTAGTGCTAGAGGAACTGGGGAGGGGACACTGGCATGAATTGATCACCTACTGTGAGTCATGTGCTAACTCATTTCCTAAACAGCTATTGAAACTTCATAATACTTTCTCATTTAAATATTATGCCCATTTAAGTATTCACAATAGCCAAGACATGGAAACAGCCTAAATGTCCATCGACAGAGGAATGGGTAAAGAAGATGTGGTACATGTATCCAATGGGATGTTAGCCATAAAAAAGAACGAAATAATGCCATTTGCAGCAACATGGATGGACCTAGAGATTATCACACTAAGTGAAGTAAATCAGACAGAGACAGACGGATAATATATGATATCACTTATATGTGGAATCTAAAATATGACAAATGAACTTATCTACGAAACAGAAACAGACTCACAGACATAGAGAACAGACTTATGGTTGCCAAGGGGGACAGGGCAGGGGGAAGGATGGATTGGGAGTTTGGGGTTAGCAGATGCAAACTATGAATAATCAACAAGGTCCTACTGTATAGCACAGGGAACTATATTCAATATCCTGTGATAAACTATAATGGAAAAGAATATGAAAAAGAATGTATATATACGTATAACTGAATCACTTTGCTATATAGCAGAAATTAGCTCAACATTGTAAATCAACTAGACTTCAATAAAATAAATTGTAAAAATGTATAGAACATCAAAAAACATTATGTCCATTTATATTTAGTGAGAGTATCAATTTGTCCAAGGTAAAAGAGCTAGTACATAAAGAACGTGGGATTAGAACTCAGTCCAAGTAACAATCGTATGTCTATTATATAGTTATAATAATTTTCTCTTCCCCAACTTTCCTGTTCCATGGAGAACTGGCATCACTAAGTGAGTGTTGGAGGCTGGTATGTTGGTCTGGAGAGGGAATACATGAAAGTGTTAATTTGTAATTTATTTGGGGGCAAAGCCTCCAACAGTACTAGTCCCCAAGGCCAGGGACATGGAAATCAGGCCTAATGTCATCATTAATATAAGGTGACTCAGTAGAGCAGTGATTTCTCCCAGTGTTGTAGGTTGAATTGTATCTCTCAGGAAGATTTGTTCAAGTCCTAACCCCTGGTACCTGTGAGTGTTACCTTATTTGTAAATAGGGTCTTTGCAGAAGTAATCAAGTTGAATCATATTCGATTAGGGTGAGCCCTCAATCCACTATGACTGGTGTTCTTATAAGAAAAGAAAATGGAGATACAGGAGATGATATGGGAGAATGCCATGTGAAGCCA
The DNA here is from genome assembly GCF_000442215.2 of Lipotes vexillifer. NCBI lineage: Eukaryota > Metazoa > Chordata > Mammalia > Artiodactyla > Lipotidae > Lipotes > Lipotes vexillifer. The sequence goes on along the minus strand of NW_006783088.1, from coordinate 1,107,395 downwards.
CAGATACAGATGCAAGGTGGCCATGTGAAGACAGAAGCAGAGATTGGAGTGATGCTGCCACAAGCCAAGGATGTCTGGGGCTTCTGGGAGCCAGAAAAGGCAAGGAAAGATCCAGCCCTTGAAGCTTCTGAGGGAGCACATCTCTGCCAACACCTTAATTTTGAGCTTGCAGCCTCCAGAACTACGAGGGAATGTATTTTTCTTGTTTTAAGTCACACAATTTGTGGTACTTTGTTACAGCAGCCCTAGGACACTAATACACCCAGCTGAGGACACTCCTGGCTATTGGTACAGGCCTCCTGAGCAGTTGTCAGGAGACTGGGCTTTCTTTTTTTTTTTTGGCCATGCCACATGGCATGTGAGATCTTATTTCCCTGACCAGGGAGCAGTGGAAGTGCAGAGTCTTAACCACTGGACCGCCAGGGAAATCCCTGAGACTGGGCTTTCAGATCCCTCTCTATTGACAGAGCTAATAATCCAAGGGGAGAAAATTAAACGCAATAAATTAAAACAAAGTCATTTGTTATTTATCACTAACTAAGAAAAATATTGGTATGGGAGAATAGGCAGCTACATTAAATATGAAAACTCCAGTTCGACAAAACCATGACCAAAGAACCAAAGTCTTGTGTTTTAGCTATAAATAACTAAAGGCAGTAAGATATGCCAGATTTGTGGTATTGGGGTCCAGTGCAGGGCATGGTTCTGAAGACAGACCTGGAGGTGAGCTCTTTCACCAGAGAGCACAGGTCAGAGTGTTCACACACCTAACCTCCCCAGAGGAGCCCTCATGTTTATGTAAGTTTTCTCAGCTGTTGTCATGCTCCCAAGAATTTGCCTCTAAGCATCCTCGCTTTTGGGGTTTTCAGATAACCAAGGCTGCTGTTCTGAGGGGAAGCCCTTGTATGGGATACTGGCCAGGGCCTTCTGTCACTGGTTGGACATCATTGGTTGGACATCAGTTCTGATTGGTTGAGTGTAGGTTCTGATTGTTGGAGCATCTGTTCTGATTGGTGCCCATGGCGTTCTGGTTGTTAAATATTTGGAATTCTGTATCATCTGGATGAGGCTGGGAACAAAGTAGGAATAAGGCAAGGCCTCTTCAGAGTATTTCAGGATAGCTAGAAATAAGTGGCGTCTGATCAAAGCTGGTAATAGGGCTTTGTGCTATCAGTATCTATTGGCATCTCGGCCTCTTGAAATATAAAAAGTATGTACAGATTTTACCTATGGAGAGCACCAGTGGGGTTGCTTCTTCTCTGCTCATGATGTTTCCTTTCTTAAAGAGGGATATCCATTGTGTAATGCACCTGACCCCCTCTTTTCCTGGAGGAGGGATGCCTTTTGTGATCAATGGGTTTGGCACAAGGCACTGAAAGTGTGTAGTTCTGCTTTGCTCATTGGAAGCACAGGTTCTGCTCTGCTCTATTTCTCCGTAATGTAGACCTTAAAACTAGGTCATTGTCTGTCTAATTTTTAAGAAGACCACTTACAAGGATGAGTCATGTTCTGCAGTACCAAGTTGCATCAGTGATGCAGGTGGTATTTTGCTCTCTGTCTGCGTTGCCTCTACCTCATCTCTCTTAATTGGTTCAGAATTAGCACAGAGAGGAGAGATGTTAGTTATTGTGGTCCTTAAAGACCTCAGCACAGAGAAAACCAGAAGGAAGCTGGCAGGGGTGCGTTGCTTGGCCTGTCTCTTCAATAATTCCATGACCTGGGCTCACTCATCTCTAGCACACTGACAGAGTTAAGGGGTGAGTTGGCTGAAACAATGGGTGTGATTGAACCCTGGAGCACCTGGATTCACAGTAATAAATTCCTGGATGAGAAAGCAGAAGGACAGCCTCCTCCAGTTCCTCTGCTAAGATGTTGATGAGGGGCTGCCATGGCAATGAGAGTGCATGAATGAGAATGAAGTGTCCTGACATGAAAGAAAAGAGAAGGCTTATCAAGGTCAGAAGAGGGGCGGCTCATGAAGGTGGAGGTCATCTCAAGATGAGAAAGTCCCTGAGAGTTTCTGAAGATCTCCTGTTCCCATGGATACCTTACAGAGCCAAGGATGGGTTCCACTTCTCTTGGGTACAGGAACTTGCCACTTTTGGCTATAACTTTAATTGCTTGATATTTGTGTGTAAAGTACAGTGATCAGTAGTTTGGAGTCTCAACTAATTTCATAAACAAATTTTTTTTTTTTTAAAATTTTGGCCATGCTGCATGGCTTGTGGGATCTTAGTTCCCTGACCAGGGATTGAACCCGTGTCCTCAGCAGTGAAAGCGAGGAGTCCTAACCACTGGACCACCAGGGAATTCTCAATAAATACATTTCTTTTGATAGAAAGAGCTTTAGTGAATGGGTGAAGAAACTGGAGTTTTCAGACCCCCAGGGTTAGTCCAGGTACATTTATTCCTTGCCTTTTACGGTGCACCACACCTACTGAGCTTGCGTGCCTCAACTAGAGAGCCTGCGTGCTGCAAACTACAGAGCCCACGTGCTCTGGAACCCTTGCGCCACAACTAGAGAGAAGCCTGCCCGCAGCAAGGAAAGATTCCCGCATGCCTTAACGTAGATCCCGCGTGCCGCAATTAAGACATGATGCAGACAAATATTAAAAAAAAAAAAAAAAGCTCAGGTCCCTCCCAGCCCACTTACCTGTGGTTGAGCAGAGACCATCCATCCATGAGCCTTGTTTTTGCAGACCTCTTGGGGTGTTCCTCTCTCCTTTTCATTAATTGCCTCTGACCAGCTTTCTCAAGAGAACTTCTCAACCAGTTGTAACAAAGCTGGTTTTGTTTGGGAAGACTTTTGCAGCAACATGGATGGACTGGGAAGACTCCCGTCTTAAGTTTCGTCTAGTTTTTTTCATCATGACCCCTAGAGTTAAGAAATGTGCCAATGGGAATTCATGACTGGTCCCCCCAGGAGCAGTCCTAGAACTGCAGGTTGTCTCCAAGGTATGCTGGAGAGGTCTTGGGGAGGGTTGTCTGGGAACCGCTGAGGAGCAGGGATTCTCCATCAAATGCCAGGACAGATGCTCTTCATTTACAGTGTCCATCCCTGGTGGGCTTGTCTTAAGGTTACTGAGACTCAAAAGGCCGAGATGTGCACAGGGGCACAAGTCCACATAATCCCCAGGTCTCACAAGAAGTGACTGAAAGTGATAATGACATCAACATATGTGCCCTCTTTGATGGTCTAGATGTGGCTTCCCCAACTGTTATTTCCTTTGATCCTCAGAATGTCCCTGGAAAAGAAGCATGTATGTTTGCTGTAAATATACAATAATGGGATTATATCGTATTTGCTTTATTCACTTAACAGTATTGAAAATACATCTCTCCACCTAAAAAAAAAACACAAGATAATTCTTCCCACCTACAAAATAGCTCTATTGTCTTTGTAAAAATAACACATGCTAGTTGTAAAAAATTTAAACAACACAGAAAAGAACCAAGAAGAGAGCAGAACATCATCTAAAATCCTGCCACCACAGGAAATGGACATTGGTGAGTGTTCGTGTTATAAATTTCTCAATGCAATCATGACCATGATTTTCCATAAACAGAGTCAAACAGAGTTATACTACATAAGATATTCTGTCATTTACTTTCTCACTCATGCCATGGGCATTTCCCTATATCAATCAATAAGTAATAGTCTACATAATTGTATTTAATCACTGCATGTTTTTTATTGTGTATGTGTGGCATCATTTACTTGTCCCCCTGGGTTGACAATAAGGTATTTCCAACTTTTCACTGTTATAAATAACTTTGACAGACACCCTCAGGTATGGGCGCTGGAGGGCCAAGTCCAGTGAGAACAGGGTATAGAAAGACTGCTTTTCCCAGGCCAGGAAGGAAGACATTGGCTCACTCCTTGGGGACTCTGGCACCTTGGATTTCCACAATCCCAGGGGAAATCACCTCATAAAGCAAGAGGCCTTGTTAAGCAAATGACTTGTTTGGGTAAAAGAAATTCAGTCCCTAGACTACAGATCTGGGAGAGAGTCACAGCAGGAGAGCGACTGGATTGCCCATGTTTCCTGCAGGTAAGAGGGGGTTTATTCACTTGGGAAGACCTGCTGAATCTCGCCAGTAGAAGTGAAACAGTGCTGAGTCCTCTGACCTTTGTGCTGCATCCCAACCTGCACAAGGTGTCTGATGCATCTACCCCGCAAATGCCCCCTTCCTGCTGCCAGCCCTCTACTCATGAATGCAGTGTCTCCTTCATGTGCTAGATTTTATTATGATGCCTAAGAGTCAGTGCTCCTCCCTGGAGCTCTCAGATAAGAATTCTTATCCATTCTCTTTCCTCACTTAAATTAAGCTTGGCCACATCACTAGGCGTGGCCCCGTGCGTGTGAATGGAAGTGATTTGTGCCCTCTCTGAGCATACATGCCTCAGGAGCCACCCCATGGTCTCCCATATCCCCTCTCTTCCCTCTGCTATGACACCAGCCATGTCCAGGATATAGGGGCTTCTCTTACATGAGCCTGAATCTTGGAATGAAAAGGAGCAGACTCACTACTGACTCATGATAGACGGGAACACGAGTGAGAAATACACTTTCTGCTGCTGTGAGCCAATGAGATTTGGGTATTGTCTGTTAATACGGCAGCCTCAGCTGCCTGATATCTTCCTCCAGGGCAAACTACTTCTCTTGGTTGTGACCCCAGTTCTATCTCATCTCTCCTAATTCAGATGGTCCATGCTTCTCGGGCCAGGCTCCTTCCTGTTTCCTCTGAGAAGTCTTTTCTTCACACTTACTGAGCCAGCATCTAGCTAATTGACCTAAGGCAACTTCTTAAAACTGTTTTGGCTTTTAGTTAAAAACATTTTTTATTGAGATATAATTGACATACAACATTCTATTAGCTTTAGGTGTACAACATAATGATTTGACATTTGTATATACTGAGAAATGATCACAGTAAGTCTAGTTAACATCTGTCACCATACGTAGTTACAATTTTTTTCTTGTGATGAGAATGTTTAAGATCTACTCTCTTAGCAACTTTCAAATATGCAAGACAGTATCATTAACTGTAGTCACCATGCTGTGCATTAGGTCCCCATGACTCATTTATGACAATTCACTTTTTTAACATGAGAAGGTTCTAGTTGTTAGTAGCAGGTTCTATACAACCCCAATTCTTTTTTTTTTTTTTTTTTTTTTTTTTTTTT
>NW_006783088.1:1097887-1101702 GCF_000442215.2 Lipotes vexillifer | reverse complement strand
GGCTCTCCCATTGTGGGAGCACAGGCTCCGGACGCGCAGGCTCAGCGGCCATGGCTCACGGGCCCAGCCGCTCCACGGCATGTGGGATCTTCCCGGACCGGGGCACGAACCCGTGTCCCCTGCATCGGCAGGCGGACTCTCAACCACTGTGCCACCAGGGAAGCCCTATACAACCCCATTCTTTCAAGCCTGATTGACAAGTGATATGAGCACTTCTTCAGCTGAAACTATTTCCCTATTAACTATCTCTGCTCACTTTGTGGGGTGAGATGGGAGAAACACACAGCGGTATAGCCCAGGCTTAATGTCACTGGTGGGAGGAAGTGAGGTGATGACATTCAGTTTCCATGGGAACAGAATAGAGTCTCATGGTAGTTTAAAAAGTAATAAATTGAACCTGAGCTTGGAGATCATGTATATCCACATAGTTTAACTATTGGGACTGAGAGCTGAGACTTCCTATTTGGCAACATGACTTAGCTAGTTGTTCCCAGAAATTCAGGTCTAGGAAGATATGATTGTAAACCAATAAATACCTTCACTGTTTGCTTCATGAAGTTCCTGCAGGCCAATTTATCGGAACAAATAGTTTGCTTCTCTAGGCAAACATCTCTCCTATTAAGACAATAGATCACTCACTTGGGTAAAGAATTTTCTCAACAAACAGTAGTTTACTTACCAAGATTTGCTTTCAGGCCCTTCCGCCTTCTGTCAATCCTAAACTATAATGTCACAGACTTTGTCCAGAGTCCTGATCTGCTCCTTGATGTGGAAGATCCACCTTAAACCACTTGAATCCAGACCCCCAAAATCTATAAATATTTTCCATTGATTTCCTCCTATTGAGAACTACTAAGATTCTGTATTCTCTCTTATTATAGTAAGTCTAATAAACTTAGCTTTGGTCCAGGAACAAGTTTTCTGGTGGTGTTTCAAAGAGTTATCAATTGACAATCCATTCTTTACCCAGGGTGACTTGGGAGCATTTTGCTTCCTGTTTTTGGGGGAGCCATTTTGCTTTCTGTTTTGGCCACCTGATAATTGAGAAGAAAAGCAGAGTTACATTACCTGTAAGGCAGGTTACCCCATCAGTATATGTTTTATCAATACAAAGGTTCATTTGTACTGCCAAGTGGGTTCAGATTTCATGTGACTATCAGGACCGGAAGTGACCTGCCTTGGATCATATTTTCTAAATACTTCCTTTTGCACAAGGAAAAATTGAGGTCCTGGTTCAATAGACCCTTCTCTGATTTGGGGGAGAGATGCTACTTTAAGCAACATCACTCCTTCTCCAAGCCCCCCATTTATGATTCAATCAGTGAATCACTGCTTGTCCACTCTTGAAACCAGCCTGGACTTGCCTTGGAAGAAAAAGTGGCTTCATTATTTGTTGTGACTCACAAAGAAACTCAACACTAGCATTAAGATGGAACTCAGGAAGGGGATGACGGACAGGTAACTGGCTTAGGAAATTGGGGCTTTCTTTCGTGGCAAAAGGAGTGGGGCCAGAGCAGTGGCACCAAGGGCCCTTTCATTTCCTAACTTTTCCTGCCCCTTCTATCCCATTGCTTTTTTCCTCTTCCAAGTGGCTCTTCAGGTGCTCTGTAGGAACTGAAAACTCCTGGTAGGAATCAAGACTCTATGGGATTAACAGAAAAGCTGGGTCTTGGTGGGAAATAGGGAGAAGTTCTCTGGATTTTTTGGAAGCAGTAGAAATGTAAACTTGTATAATTTTCTGCAAAAACCCAAGGGGTTTTAGACATTCGAGTAGAGCACAGGCTTTGGAATCAGCTGGACCTGAATCTGCCATTGAACTATATTTGACCCTAGATTTCTTGGGCTCTCAGTTTTCTCATATGTGAAATAGGCATAACCTACTCATAGAATTGTTATGAGGGTTAAATGAAATAGTGTGTATGTGGTGCATCCTAGAATTCTTGGCACGTAATATATGTTCAGTAAATATTAGCTATTAATGATCGTTATTGGGCTAATGCCTCCTTCAGGGAGCAGAGTGTTTCATAAAGTCCCGAGCCTTATAGAATAACAACTGGTGTTCTTTTTATCTTCTGCTGTCTAAAAGCCGAAAGTCCAAAGAGGAAGAGGTGAAATATATATAAATACATATGCCTTAATTAATATGCCCTGATTAACTACCCAGCACTGTGCTAGGCTCAGAGGGGGATGAAGTGAAACAGGAGCTTTGGTTCCTGCTTCAGAGAGCCTGCAGTTCAGTTGGGGAAGCGAGATACACAGCCAGATAACAACGGTGAGCAGGGTTTGTAGGAATGTAACTCTGTGGGAATAATTCAGCACTGTCCCAGTGACAAATGTGCTTGTGTTTGTATGCTGTCCTGGGAGTGGAGAGCTCATGAAAAAAAGAGGCTGGTGAGGAAACAGGTGCTGGAACAGAGTACGCTTCACTGCAGCCTCTGAAGTGCTGTCTTTGGCCACTGTCTCTTATCAGGGGCAATAGAGCTGTGGAGGGGAGGTCAAGGTCAGGTGCCAGAATAGGAGAGGATGGGTCTTTAAAAGAAGCTTAACTCCAAACAAATTTTGTACATAAGCAGGAGTCTGGAGGGATCTGAAATACCCCTTTCTGAGTCTGGCTCCTCACAAGTTAGCTTTGACTTCCAATGGCCTTAAGGACAAGGAATCTGATATTTGTCTTGCCCCCAAGGGTACCACCTATTGGTCTAATTTTGTGTCTGACCCTGATTTCACTCATGATGCTGCCTTTCTTATCTTGACCTGGGTTTTGAAATCTTATCCTCCTTCTCCTGGTATTTGGCCTTTGACTCATCCTTGGTTTAGAGTTTACTGTGCTCTGCAAGATCTGATTACTTGTCTTGGCTCCGTCCTGCTACAGGACCTCAGGGTTTAGCCCATTGTCTTGAGACTTCGAGAGCCTGGCTGAGCATATATGAACACGATGGTGCCATTGAAGAGGGAGATGACAGTAAGATGAAAGTCACGGATGGAGGGAGCTTTGCTTTGGGCTTTCAGGGGATGCATCCTTCTGGTCATGACTAGGATGACAGTGACAATGGAGAGGGTAAGCAGAACAATGGAAGAGGATGGCCTCTGCCTTGGCAATGTCAGCACAGGTAAGTTGGAGGTTAGGCAGAGAGGCAGAGGTCGCAGAAGTACTGATTAACGATGCAGGAGCCACAGAAGAGCAAGATGAAGATGCTATTTTGCATGAACACATCACTGATACCAGCAGCTACTGCCCTTTTAATGCCCAGAATGAATAATCCTAGAAGAAGTGGGGAAGCTGGTATCAAGTGATCATCTACTCTAAACCATGCTATATGCTAAGCCTTTTGCCATATAAGTATTTAATCTTTACACAACTTTCTTGTTTACAAATTAAGCTAGATTGTACATGGCAAAGCCAGATTCAGACACCAGTCCTTTCCTTTTTTTTTTTTTTAACATCTTTATTGGGGTGTAATTGCTTTACAGTGGTGTGTTAGTTTCTGCTTTATAACAAAGTGAATCAGTTATACATATACATATGTTCCCATATCTCTTCCCTCTTGCGTCTCCCTCCCTCCCACCCTCCCTATCCCACCCCTCCAGGCGGTCACAAAACACCGAGCTGATCTTCCTGTGCCATGCGGCTGCTTCCCACTAGCTATCTACCTTACGTTTGGTAGTTATATATGTCCATGCCTCTCTCTCGCCCTGTCACAGCTCACCCTTTCCCCTCCCCATATCACCAGTCCTTTCTGATTGCATGACCCATGTAACTTCTGTTTCACCTTATGCTCTCATGAATCTACAATCTTCTGTCTCAGGATTTCTGG
>NW_006783088.1:1080000-1097877 GCF_000442215.2 Lipotes vexillifer | reverse complement strand
TGAAAGAGAAAGAAGGAAATTTGGGAGAGTGATTGGGTGGCTAAGGAGGTAGATTAATTACCCAATAGGTCTGGGTTGTATTTAGGAACATGTGATTTCTCAGTGACAGCTAAGCCTGGGGAAGAGGAAATGAGGGGTGAGCATGGCAAGTGAGTTGGCTTTAACCATGGGTTGTGATGATCACACTGAGTGAAAACTCTGGCTTCCCCCAGGAGCTCCACTGTGGAGACTCAGTGCTGGGGCTGCCAGGGCAGCACCCCACATTTGGGCTGAATGTCTGAGCCCAACTCTTGTGACTGTGGAAGTCAGAAGGGGGAGAGGCATGAAGGGAGCGATGTCAGATAGGAGCCACTAAGAAATTTTAAACATCCCATCCTGCCCATAAGTCCTCAAGTCTGTCTCTGGTCTTCCTTCTTGCTTTGGTCTTCTAGGGCACAGTTTGAGAGCCTGCCTGTTTTGCTCACATCACTTGTTTACTGACAACTTTGTAAATTGAGTGATTGGGTCATTTTTATAAAGAATTGCAGTTTTTTTTTTTTTTGTGGTACGCGGGCCGCTCACTGTTGTGGCATCTCCCGTCGCGGAGCACAGGCTCCGGACGCGCAGGCTCAGCGGTCATGGCTCACGGGCCCAGCCGCTCCGCGGCACGTGGGACCCTCCCGGACGTGGCATCTCCCGTCGCGGAGCACAGGCTCCGGACGCGCAAGCTCGGCGGCCATGGCTCACGGGCCCAGCCGCTCCGCGGCATGTGGGATTTTCCCGGACCGGGGCACGAACCCGTGTCCCCTGCATCGGCAGGCGGACTTTCAACCACTGCGCCACCAGGGAAGCCCAAGAATTGCAGTTTTGAGCTTCAAAGAGCATGTGAGTAGAACAGCAAACTGTCTGTTGGGTGCAATAGTAACACCCAAGGGAAGCTGCACTGTTCAGACCCTGAGGTCCTGCTTCAGATACAGATACAGTGTTTACTGGCCATAGAGTTTTCTGGGTGATAATGACTCTAGAGGGCTGGCCTTGAAACTTCAGTCTCTCACATTATCAAACATCATACTTTATGAGCATCTCAGAGTAGAATAATGGGGCCTGAGATTGACTGGTACCCCTCCATGGAGCAAATTCATCTTTACAGAGCTTATGCACACTGCCTATGAGCCAGGCTTGCTTCCCATCTAACTCAGCTTCTTGGGACTGGCCAGTTTCTCTGAGGTCCCGGAGAGGGTAAGGATGAAATGGGGTCTATGACACTGGTGGGGGGTGTGGACAGCATTCAGGATCCTGGGGAGAAGGCAGGGTGGCCACTCCCTAGCGGGATCCATGAATCTTCTGAAGGATATCTGTCCATCTCCCTCTCCTTGAGATACTAGTTTCCTCTGGCCAGCTCCAGTTGGAGATGCCCTTAGACTGTCTTGGATTCTTTCTCCAAGGGAAGGCCCCTGTCTTATCTAATTTTGGCTCCTTCCATCCTGCCCCAAGTTGTCCCTGGAAGTGATGTCTGGAGAGACATTACGCTTGGTGAGTGAAGTTATCAGCCGCTGGAGAGCTTGAGTTTTCCACTGAAGATCCCAGTGCCAGGGCCGACTCCCCACTTCATTACAATGTCCCTCCCCCAAAGACTTTTAGGGTTAGTATAAATGAGTTTGAGACTCTTGAGAATAAGATGAACATCCAGGAGATTCAAAGTGATTTATCCCCCTTTCCATCTGTAAACAGGAGATTTTAGGGATCATCTCTATTCTACATAGGACAGACCTGAGGCCCAGCAAGGCTGACCAATTTTTCTCAGGTGATGGAACCAGTCGTTGGTAACAGTAAACATTCATTCAACACTGACTGTTTGCTTGGACTGTGATCCATTGTAGCCCAGTGCTTTGGCTGCCTCTCTGGGACCACAGACTGGTCTTCCTTTTAGCACCTGTGGCTTGATCTGCCCCTACCTTTGGCTTCACTTCCACCCAATGGAAAGTTCTAGATCTTCAGGTACTGGCTGGGCTGTGGGTGCTCTAAAGATGTGTAAATAAAAATTTAATTCAAATGCTCTTGAGAGAGGTAACACTTTGACTTAATTTCCAACCAACATTCCAGTGACTCCTATTGGGTTCTGTGCCAGATGGTTTTAGGTGAAGGGAGAGGGGAGAAGAGGGCTGGGTTCTATTTGGGGAGGGCAGTATGTGGGGGGCTGAAGGAATTGGATGCCTTGTCTCTCTGGGGAAATTTTGCCATGTCACCAGCTGTTCCTGCGCTCACACCTCTGCCTTGTCTTCCCTCCATTCCTCTTAGGCTACTCACCTATCAATTTCTGGGGAACCTGTTCACTTCTTAGTCTGTGACTAGGTTGCCTAGGGCAGTTGGCAACATGTGCTCAGGAATTGGTGAAGTTAGGAAGCAGAGTCTGAGCTTACCAGGGCAGTGAAGGAGGGGTTGGCACCTCCCCTTCTCTGTTTCCTGGTCCTCTGCGTCTCCTTGGCCCTAAGGGAAATTATTATTTAAAGAAAACTTTCTCATTAAGCAAATGGCTTATTTTCATGAAAAGACTGCGCTTCCTAACTTCCTGAGTCTGAGATGGAGTATTGCGGAGGTGGTAGGGGACCGGCTGGAGCCTCCTCTAGCCTTAGTATGTGTGATGGTTAATTTTATGTGTCAACTTGGCTGGACAAAAGGATGCACAGAGAGTTGTAAAACATTTCTCAGTGTGTCTGTGAGGGGTTTCCAGAAGAGATTAGCATTTGAATTGGTAGGCTGAGCAAAGAAGATGATCCTCACAGATGTGGGTGGGCGCCACCCAGTCTGTAGAGCGCCTGAATAAAACAAGAAGGCCAAGGAAGGGTGACTTTGCTGTTTTTATTTGAACTGGGACCTCCATCTTCTCCTGCTCTCAGATATTGCTAATCTTGGTTCCCCAGCCTTCAGAATCTCACCACAACTTATGTCGATAGCCCCCTGCATTTTAGGCTTTTGTTCAGACTGAATTACAGCACTGTCTTTCCTAGTTCTCCAGCTTGCAGATGGCAGATTGTGGATCTCAGCCTCCATAACTGCACGAGCCAATTCCTATAATAAATCTCCTCTTATATCTCTCTATCCATATATATCCTGTTGGTTCTGCTTCTCTGGAGAAGCCTAGTACAGTATGTTAAGAAAAATGACCTCAAACCTGTACATAAAGCCAGGAGGTGATTCCAATATCATCACTAAGCATTGATCAACAGGTTCACCCATGGATTAATTAGTTTTCTAGGAAAAAGTTTCACTTTGACATCTGTGAAGTTACAGGTGAATGATTTATCTGACAGAGATGCAATTGCTTCTCTGTCTTCTTCGCAGGCCTCAAGCCCATCTGTATTGCCCTTAACCCAACCTGCCTATACTCCCCTTTTTTCTTCCGCATCAGGACCTAAGACGGTCAGGTTTTGTTTTTCCCTCTTCCCCATTTATATCATCCACATTCTTAATCCCATGCTTTTTCTCCCTCCCTGGCTGATTCATAAACTGAAGTGATTCAGTGGATGAAGGAACTCAGAGTTAGAGGTAAGCAGGCAAATCATAAGACACATTTACAGCCCATCTCCTGTTACCTAGGATTCCCAGGTTGGCAGGGATGTGGGGACACTACCATACATGGAACAGGGTTCAAGCCAGTTTTATTTGAATCCCCAAAAGATACTGAACCTCAGTTGACATCTGGGTTTCACAATAAATTCCACCTCCTTTTCCCCACTCTTAAATTAGTAAGACTGATTTCTGTTACAATACAAGTAGGGTTTTGTCTAAAAACGTAAAGGTAATTTGATTTTGATTGAAGAAAGTTGTATGGTCTTTCAGCCTTTAATTTTGTTTAATTGGCCATTTACATAGAAATAATAGCTCATTACTACTTTAGAGCACATTTTGGGCCCTGGCTAATTGGAGCCTCCACTCTCTCCCACAAAGTCCAGTGACTACTGTCTCCTTCCTATACTCAAACACCACATGGATTATTTCTCCAATATCATGTATTCAGAAGGGCAACATTCCCTATAGAGCCTTGTAGGGAAGGTTTCTCCTGTTGAAATGTGTCGTTTTCACTGTTTGGCATTCAATGATCCTTTCTATATGTGGGAACTCTCAAGACAGGAAGAATATAGAATCTAGCTCCCACTTCTGAAGTGAAAGAAGGTCCTATTTCCACCTCCCAGGGCTTTGTACAACAGAAATGTGGATGTAGGAGCTCAGTGGATGTAAGATATCCATGCTGGATGTAGTTAATATATCAAGAGATGTAGAATAGCTACGTTGCCAGACAGGTGAATGCTCCTGCTTAGGACTTGAGCTTCAGGGAATGATGGGAAGGTCTAGGATCAGTTAGAGATGATACACAGTTGGCTGCTATAGAGGGAGGTGTGGTGGCTAGTGCAGGTGGCTGTGTCCAGCAGCTGAATTGTGTTGAAAGCTTGGGGCAGCAGTGCTATCTGCAGCCATGGAGAGTGCCCAAAGGTGATGCTTCCTATGGTGCTATCCTGCACAGACTACTCTTGTGGCAGGCTCTTAGCTGTGCCTTGCCTCTCTTGGTTCTTGTCCTGGCTGGGTTCTCTAGGCTTCTCTTCTGTCTTATGGGTTACCAGATACTTTTCTAACAAATTACTTTTCTGCTTAGCTTAAGAACCCTAACTTGTGCAGAGGCCTTGACATCTTTATTCCTTAGGCTGTAGACCAGTGGGTTCAGCATGGGGAACACAATGGTGTAGAACACAGAGAGGATCTTGTTACAGGCTGAGGCAGTTTCAGGGCTGGGTTGGACATATACAAGGAACACAGACCCATAGAAAAGGGAGAGGGCAGTGAGGTGGGAGGCACAGGTGGAGAGGGCCTTGTGCTGCGCCTCCAAGGACCTCATCCTACAGATTGTGACCAGGATGTAGGCATTCGAGACCAAGATGACTGAGATTGTGGGGACAGTGACCAAGGCAGAAAAGACGAGCAAGATGACATTGGCCATGGTTGTCTCTGAGCAGGCCAGTTGGAGCATGGCGTGGGGGGGATGTCACAGAAGAAGTGATCAATGATGTTGGGACCACAGTAGGGCAAGATGAAGGCATTCCCTGTCTGAACAGCTGAAATGAACACCCCAGCAGCATAGGTGACCACCACCAGCCAGACACACAAACGTTTGGACATGATGGTGTGGTAGAGGAGAGGGGGGCAGATGGCCACGAATTGGTCATAGGCCATCATGGCGAGAAGTAGACACTCCCCTGTGCCATGGAGGATCATGAGGGCCGTCTGGACCACACAGCCCACGAAGGAGATGGACTGGTCAGTGGTGACGAAGTTGATCAGCAGCCTGGGAGTGAACACGGAGGCACTGCAGATGACAAGGAAGGAAAGGACACCCAGGAGGAGGTACATGGGGGTGTGGAGGGTGGCGCTGGCGTGGATCACATCTATCAGGCCCAGGTTGCCCACCAGAGTCACAGAGTAGATCAGCAGGTAGATGGCACAGAGGAGTTGAGTTGTTTTTGTCTGCCCTGCCCAGCAGGATGAATCCCTTCACTGTGGTGTGCTTCTGACCCCAGGCCATTGAACTGGTGTGTTTCTCGCATGACAATGAAGAAGCGGAGGAGAAACAAGAATGGAGAAACAATAACATTCTCATCAAAGAGGTAGCCTTTAACATCTACTACAAATGAAAAGTCACATCTATCTCTGAGCGGCAGATGGTTCTCCAGATCCCACAGCAATCCCATGATGTCACGATCATGCTTGTGTGCTAAGTGTTCCCTGTCTCTCTTAGGATAATGTCTGAATTCTTTAATCTGCTAGATGTTCTCTTTGAAACACCTCCATGCTCCCCTGCTCTCAGTTTACCCTCTAGCAATGCTGAAAAACTTACTTCTACAAACATACAATGTCATTGCAAATGTCGATGTTTTCACAAATTCAACATTTTCTTCTTGGAATGTCCTTGGGTCTCTCCAAATCCAGCTTAGAGGTCTGTTCCCTTCCTCTCTCCCCTGAATTTCACAAATACTCCTTTAGTTGAATTAATAGCACCATATTTTAGCACAAAGCCCATCCAATATTACTCAGCCGTAAAAAAGAATGAAATAACGCCTTTTGTAGCAACATGGACGGACCTAGAGATTATCATACCAAGTGAAGTAAGTCAGAGAAGGACAAATACTATATGATATCGCTTATATGTGGAATCTAAAAGAAAATGATACAAATGAACTTACTTACAAAACAGAAATAGAGTCATAGATGTAGAAAACAACCTTATGGTTACCGGGGGGAAATGGAAAGGGAGGGATAAATTACAAGATTGGGATTGACATATACACACTACTGTATATAAAATAGATAATTAATAAGGACCTACTGTATAGCACAGGGAACTCTACTCAATACTCTGCAATGACCTATATGGGAAAAGAATCTAAAAAAGAGTGGGGATATATATATATATATATACACACACACATATATATAACTGATTCACTTTGTTGTACATCAGAAACTAACACAATATTGTAAATCAACTATACGCCAATAAAAATTTTAAAAAATGCCCATCCATCTTTCCTATTGCATTTTTTTACTCCTAGTAGGAGAAGAGTTACTTAATATCTCAACAATTTGTGCCCTGATATCTATCACAGGGCCGCATGTCAATGAGTGAATATCAATTAACTATAATTAGATAAGAAAGTCTTCCCACTCAGGTAATGTCAACTCAGTCCTTTCAGTTGTTTTGGCCAAAACCTTCTAGCCATTTTTGACCCTTTTCCCTCCGACCCCTCATCGAATCCCTCAGCAAATCATTTTGGCTCTGCCTTCAAAAGGTATACTGACTTCTCACCCTTTTTTTGAGAGGCGCCATCCTATCTTGCTTGGGTTATTGCAACTGGTCTTAGCTGGTGTCTTGTTTCTTTCTCATGAGGAGCCGCCAGGATGATTCTGTTAACACCTGAAAGTCAGAACCCTCACGATGGCCCTCACAGCCCACTCTGCTAGGCTGGCCACTACTCTGACACTCTCTTCACCTCTCTGGTCTCTTCTCCTACTCTCCCCACTCTCCCTAACCCTGCTCTAGCTACACGTCTCTCCTTACTCCTCTTAGGACGTGCCAGGCATGATTCAGGACCTCTGTGCTAACTGGCCCCTACCCTCGCTTTGCTTCAGTTAGCTGCCACATGGCTCATTCTCTCTACTCCTTTAAGCTGTGGCTCAAATGTCACCTGTTTGTGCAGCCCTCCCTGAGCACCCTATTTAAAGGAAACTCTCTCCTACTCCAGCACTCACTATTCCTCTTCTCGGTTTGATCTTTTTTTTTCGTCGTAGGACTGATTCTCTCCTAACATGCTATATACGCATGACTGATTAGTTTATCATCTCTACCCTGACATTAGGATGCACGAACTGTGAAGCCAGGCATTTTTGTCAATTCTGTTCGTTGCTGTATCTCCAGTGACTGGCACATAGTTGGCCCTCAATAGACTTCCCTGGCGGTCCAGTGGTTAAGACTCTGCACTTCCACTGCTGGGGGCATGGGTTTGATCCCTCATTAGGGAACTAAGATCCCGCATGCCATGTGGCATGGCCAAAAAAAAAAGAACATACGGAGTCTTATCAAGGCAAGTCAGGCTGCAAAGAGGATAGTTACTACCCAGATGGGTGAGTTTGGAAGTCCACTTGCCCAAATCAGGTGACAAACATTGGAGAATGTTTATGATAAGAATTGGGTAAGAAATCCATAGCTTCAACCTAATCATGAGAAAACATCAGACAAACCCAAATCGGGAAACATTCCACAAAATACTTGACCAGTATTCCTCAAAACTGTCAAGAGCAAAAATGACAAGAATGACCGAGAAACTGTCACAGACTGGAGGAGACTAAGAAGATTTAATAACTCAATACAGTGTGGTGTCCTGGATTTAGAGACTGGAACAGCAACGAAAAAGGGACATTAGTGGAAAAACGGATGAAATCTAAATAAAACCTATAGTTTAGTTAACCCTATTGCACCAATTTTAATTTCTGATTTTCAACAGTTGTACTGTGGTCATGTAGAGAAAGATGGATGAAGGGTGGACAGGAGCTCTCTGTACTATGTTTATATCTCCTCTGCAAGTCTAAATTCTTTTAAACTAAAATGTTCAAAAAAAAAAAGAAAAGAATTAGGTAAGAGTAGAATTGAAAGATGATGCACTGGGTTGTGAAACTCAGTATGCCTGGAAGCTGGGGCCTGCGGTACCTTGTTATAGCAGCAGAACCTGACTACAGGAGCTGGTTAACGTGAAGGATGCGCTGAACACTCGAGGGAGGAAGACCCATGTTCCCCTCTTCCAGTCTTCAAGTCGTAGCCCAAATCACTGACTCCACAACGCTCATCTTGAATCTTGGACAATCATTTGTAACTCTAGTTGCTGTGGGAGCCTCAGGATGAGTCTTTTCAGTTGGGTGTATGCTTTGCACCCTGCATTGATAATTGTGTGTAGGATTTATTTGTAAGATGACAAGTTTATGTGGCAATTATACTATTTAATATGAACTTGAATACATATCTGAATATATACGTATTGCATCTGCATACTATTTGAGGTGCTTGAAACAATTAAGAGTATCTGGTTAATTAGACTTGAAATATGGAGAATGATTAGCTAAACTGAATTAACTAAATCTATGTTCGATTAGACGCTGCTAAAATGCAGAACATTTGATTTACCAAAAATAAACATTTTGATTTAGTAATTTTCAGGAGTTGTTGAAATGTTTATGAAGGCACTTGAAGGGCTTGGAAATCAGGTACATGAAATTTGTGATTGTAGTTTAAAAAGTTTAAGAGCATTTAATCAATCATGTTTTATAAATAGTGTTTAAATGTTTAGGAGAATTTGCTCCTATAGGGTTTATTTTTGTGACTTTGCTTTGAATTATTTAAGAGAATTTGATTTTAAACAGCACTTAAGTTATTTGGGGGAATTTAACCTGTTAGATTTTTGGGCAAAGGAAGCATTAACCAAAGATCAAGTGTGATTGTTTAAAAGTTTTTTTAAAATTAATTAATTGATTTACCATTGGCAGTGTTGGGTCTTTGTTGCTGAGCACAGGTTTTCTCTAGTTGCGGCAAGTGGGGCTATTTGTTGTGGTGCAGTTGCTTCTCATTGTGGTGGCTTCTCTTGATGTGGAGCACAGGCTCTAGCCACACGGGCTTCGGTAGTTGTGGTGTGTGGGCTCAGTAGTTGTGGCTCACGGGCTCAGTAGCTGTGGTGCACGGGCTTAGCTGCTCCGCGGCATGTGGGATCTTCCCGGACCAGGGCTCGAACCCGTGTCTCCTGCATTGGCAGGAGAATTCTTAACCACTGTGCCACCAGGGAAGCCCCGATTGTTTTAAATTTTAACAAACATTACTAGATATATAATTAAATTTATTATATTTAGAAATTGCATTTAATGGCCTAAGAGAAACTAGAAATTGCATTTAATGGCCTAAGAAAAACTAAGTTCCAAATTTACAACTCAGTAGAAAAATACTTGAAAAATAAAGAGTGGAAAAAAAGTGAGAATCTCAGGGTCCCAATTCCGTGAGGCCAATTTCTCACCATAGGACAATGTAGATGCTCATTCAGTTTTATTATTATTATGATGTTAATCCACCAAAGAGTTTCAGGTATCAGCTTACTTTAGTCACACAGTGTTTGGAGGCTGTGTGACTCCAGTTGGTGGTCAACTTTTTAGACTTATCAACCAGTAAAGATCACAAATCCACAAAAAATAAATTTACGGATTAAGATATAATCAATTAATAAACGGTTTTAGATAATCCTTTCCATGTACAAAAGATCTGGACATTAAAAAAAGCTGCCTGTAACCCAGCACATTGTGGGAGCTGAAATACTTGTGGATTTGAATGTATCGACGGGGAGAAACAGGAAGGAGCCACAGGACTGAGAACCTAGAGAACCTAATTCCCTGAGGAGTGGCGCTCAGGGAGTTCTCCCGGGAGCTCCTCGATGGGGGTATGGTTCCAGTTCCACACTTGGTGATGTGACACTGGCAAGTCACTTGGAGAAAGCTGGGTCCTACGTACTCATCTGCAAAGTGCAAAGGACAAGTCTTGGCTGGGCTTTTGGGATTCAGAGATGGTAAAAACAGAGGTGC
The DNA here is from genome assembly GCF_000442215.2 of Lipotes vexillifer. Classification (NCBI taxonomy): domain Eukaryota; kingdom Metazoa; phylum Chordata; class Mammalia; order Artiodactyla; family Lipotidae; genus Lipotes; species Lipotes vexillifer. The sequence continues at coordinate 1,087,737 of NW_006783088.1, read as the reverse complement.
TTTGAAAAGAATGAGGTGCTTATAATAATCCTGGGTGATGGTGGAGGGAGGAAGAAATATTATGACGGAGGAAACAAGTATTTGTTGAGCCTCTGCTCTGTGCTATTCTCCAGGCTAGGTGTTCCCTTCCATCCTGACCTCATTTGAGAGGTGAGTAACCTGCCTGAGGTCCCAAATGGATGAACTGATATTTGAAGCTGGATGGCTCTAGGGAGAGCAACTGGCATAATCCCCTCTTCATTGGAGGGAATCATAGCCTCAGGAAAGAAGGTAAATAACACGAGCTAGGGAAATTACTTAATGAGAATCAAGAGATAATATAGGGTAACCAGAGAAGAACAGTGAGACCCAATAGTTCAGCTAGCCTAAACCAGATGTCTAAACCAGAAATAACTCGGGAGAACAGAACATGTCCTAAGTATAGTATGAGGTCCTTACAAGAAGACTTTTTAAAGGAAGTAATTTTTCTCCCACCTGAAGTTTCCAGTCACAGATTCTAGCTCAGCCATCCAATTATAGGAGGATCCTAAACTCTCACCATTCACCCAGCCTCCGAGGGTGATCCAGGTGTGCAGAATTTCTGCTACCTGCAGAGGACTCAGACTGTCAGTTCTTGACCTCAGTGGCAGGTCTCTTGGTTTCCACAAGGGAAATCAGGACCCCCAGAGCATCCAGACTCTGAGCACACACCTTTCGTGGTCTCCCCAGCAATGACACAAGGCACTGCTACTCTGATCCTTGTTCTGAGAACTAACTCAGCTGGGGACTCATCAAAAGGGTACATGAAAATGTTGAGTGAATTAATTTCATTGAATTTTTGGGTGGATGGAGGTACAGAAATAAGAACAAGGGGATTGTCTTTCAATTTTAGTTTTTGTTTTTGAGTGGAACTGTGTTTCTATGGCACAAAATTCAGAAGGGACTACAGTGAAAATAAGTCCTCCTATCCTGCCCCTTCTGATTCCCCAGTCACTCACCTCTCTTCCTCAGAAGCTACCAGTTTCCTGTGTATTTTTCTGTTGTTAGTCATTGCTTACATGAGCAATACGTGTACATATATACTCTCCTTTCTCTTTTAAAAGATACAAATGGTAGCAAACTATAAACATTATTCTGCATCTTGTTTTTTTTTGTTTTTTTTTTTTTGCGGTACGCGGGCCTCTCACTGCTGTGGCCTCTCCCGTTGCGGAGCACAGGCTCCGGACGCGCAGGCTCAGCGGCCATGGCTCACGGGCCCAGCCGCTCCGCGGCATGGGGGATCTTCCCAGACCGGAGCACGAACCCGTGTCCCCTGCATCGGCAGATGGACTCTCAACCACTGCGCCACCAGGGAAGCCCTTGTTTTTCTTTTCAAACAACCTATTTGGGAGCTCTTTCAATGTCAGTGATTAAATGCTGCCCATTTTTTCCTCTAAAAGATATTTCATGAATGTCTTTTAAGAAGTCTCCTAATGAGGGATATTTAAGTTATTGCTTCTCTTTTACAGTTACCAACAGCACCTATCTTAAAGCAACTTTGGGTTAAAACAATTTGGAATCCAGAGCCATGAAACCTCCAATAAAAATATTAGTGTGCAGCCTCTGACTTGGTTTTCATGCAGAGAACTCACAGCCTTGCTGGACTTCCCTACATTTCCTTTTTGGGGGAGAAGAAAATTTGTGGTTCTCAAAGGGACCCTGCCTGGTTTTCTCTTGCTTCATTATTTTTCCCTCCTGGCCAGATGGCACAGATGTTCACAAGCTGTGGTCACTGATCTTTAGCACCTGGTTACCAAAGAGAGCTGGCACACCTGTAGCATCACAGGGTGCTCCTTAGAAACGCAGAATCTGGTTCCTCCCAGCCCTCCTACTGAATCAGATCTGCATTTTAACAAGATTCACAGTTGATTCCTATTCTGGTTAGAGTTTGAGACACTCTGACTAGCAACCTGAATGGATCCAGCTCTTGCGTGAATTGGATGCTGGTGGAGAACGACAGAGGTGAGGGGGGTCCTGGTCCCCATTTGTAAGACTCTGTGTTGAGGTTGATTCAGAAAGTGACCACACATTTGGTGGGAACATCTGAAAGTGACTTGGGAGGGCTGATGAGGGGATTGTCATGAAGCTAGAGGATTTGCTGAAGGGGAAAGCCCCTGAGAACTAGACATTCTCCTTCTAGCCTGGATGAAAAGATGTCAGAGAGAACCCTGGCCATGGGAGGGTCTCCTACCTTGCACAGGAGGAAAATTCACTGTCTTCCTTATGGGATTTTCCTGGTTTGTATATGTGTCCAAAGAACAGCAATTAGCAGTTGATTGAACTAGCTTTTTTTTTTTTTTTAAATACATTTTTATATAAGTGAGTGGAAGAGAAGTATTGAACTTAAAAACCAAGCCTAGGGGTTGCCTCACTGATGGGATGTCAGCGGACAACATATGGGTGCAGAGGCCTAGAACCCAGGAGGACGTGCAGACTTTGAATGTCGGGCATCAAGAATCAAGCTCCACGGAGTAATGGCGAACATCTAAGTGGCCTACAAGAGCTGGGGGACAGAGAGATTCTACACCATTCTTTCCTCACCCACCCCCAACTATTGCAAATGCACTACCAAATGGCGAACATTTCATTGCCTTTCAGAAGGGTTTCTTCAGTCCACTGCTGGAGCCTGGGGCTGGTGGCTTGTTTCTGGGAAGCATTATTGCCTAGCAATTAAGAACATGGGCCTTGGGATTGGCCAGATCTGGATTTGAATCCCAGTGCCAGCCCTTACTCGTTCTGTGACCCTGGACAAGTGATTTAACCTCATTCAGTTTTGTCTTCTGCAAAGTGGAGATAATAGTACCTACCCTTAGGGTTGCTGTGAGGATTAAATAAGATGATGCATTTGAAGCGCTTGTCAGCGTGTTGGGCAGAGAGTAATACTGACGGTCCCTGACTTACGATGATTTGACTTAAGATTTTTGAACTTTGTGATGGTGGAAGAGCAGTACACATTCAGCAGAAACCATACTTTGAGTTTTGAATTTTGATCCTTTCCCAGGCTAGTAATGTGCTGTAAGATACTTTCTCCTGATTCTGGGCAGTGGCAGCAATCACAAAACAACCGATACGCTTACAACAATTCTGTACCCAGACAACCATTCAGTTTTTCGCTTTCAGTACAGTGTTCAATACATTACATGAGCTATTCAATACTTTATTATAAAATAGGCTTTGTGTTAGATGATTTTGCCCAAATGTAGGCTAACGTAAGTGTTCTGAGCACATTTACGGAAGGCGGGGCTAAGCTATGATGTTCAGTAGGATGGGTGTATTTTTTTTTTTTTTTTTTGCGGTACGCGGGCCTCTCACTGCTGTGGCCTCTCCCGTTGCGGATCACAGGCTCTGGACGCGCAGGCTCAGCGGCCATGGCTCACGGGCCCAGCCGCTCCGCGGCATGTGGGATCTTCCCGGACCGGGGCACGAACCCGTGTGCCCTGCATCGGCAGGCGGCCTCTCAACCACTGCGCCACCAGGGAAGCCCTAGGATGGGTGTATTGAATGCATTTTCAACTAATGATATTTTCAACTTACGCTGGGTTCATTGGGACTAACCTTATTGTTAATCGAGGAACACCTGCATTCAGTGCTTGTTATTAATTCTAAATGGGGGCTTGAGGGTAACTGGGGAGAAGGGAAGCATAGGAGAAGAGGTGGGGGTCATCTGTGAGCACACTGACCTGTGGAGAAGCAGGGACAATCTCCCCCTGAATCCAGCTTCCAGAGACCCCCGGGAGTGACTTTCCTCCCCTGTGCTGTTGGCTGCATCCAGCCAGCTCGAGGGGTGGGTGTTCTCAGACCGTCCTGGTGGACCTTTGGATTCTCTCCTTCCTCTGAAACCTTCTGGGTGAGCTCTTACCTGGTCTTTCCACCTGGGCCTGTGAGAATTGCCTTATTTTATTTTTTTAAAATATCTTTATTGGAGTATAATTGCTTTATAATGGTGTGTTAGTTTCTGCTGTGTAACAGAGTGAGTCAGCTATACGTATACATGTATCCCCGTATCTCCTCCCTCTTGTGTCCCCCTCCCACCCTCCCTATCCCACCCCTTTAGGTGGTCACAGAGCACTGAGCTGATCTCCCTGTGCTATGCGGCTGCTTCCCACTAGCTAGCTATTTTATGTTTGGGAGTGTATATAAGTCCATGCCACTCTCTCACTTCGTCCCAGCTTACCCTTCCCCCTCCCCTTGTCCTCAGGTCCATTCTCTACGTCTGCGTCTTTATTCCTGTCCCACCCCTAGGTTCTTCAGAACATTTTTTTTTTTTTTTAGATTCCATATACATGTGTTAGCGTACGGTATTTGTCTTTCTCTTTTTGACTTACTTCACTCTATATGACAGTCTCTAGGTCCATCCACCTCACTACAAATAACTCAATTTCGTTTCTTTTTATGACTGAGTAATATTCCATTGTATATATGTGCCACATCTTCTTTATCCATTCATCTGTCAATGGACACTTAGGTTGCTTCCATGTCCTGGCTATTGTAAATAGAGCAGCAATGAACGTTGTGGTACATGACTCTTTTTGAATTATGTTTCTCTCAGGGTATATGCCCAGTAGAGGGATTGCTGGGTCACATGGTAGTTCTATTTTTGTTCTTTTGAGGAACCTCCATATGTTCTCCATAGTGGCTGTATCAGTTTATGAGAATTGCCTCATTTTAGATTGTCCCAGGGGCTGAACAGGAAACCAGTGATTGGTAGTCAAGGACGCACAGAGAATGATAGCTGGAGATGGAGATCCTTTTGGTGCATGAGGTCTGGTGGGGCTCCTGGCACAGGGTTGGCCCTCTTCACTTACCAAGTCTATTCCCTGAGGGCCTCTACCTTAAGTTTAATGAGTGTGAGACTCCAGAGAGACATGTAGCCCATGAGCAGTGCCCAGAAATTCATCAGAGAGCGCTCGCACAACACCATCTTCCTAGGGGTTTGAGGCAATTATTTTTTTCTCTCACAAACAGCAGAGAGGTTGTTAGTGATCTTTTCCTCTTTCTCATAAGAAAAATCTGAGACCCAATGAGGCTCACTAATTTTTTTTCTGACCCCACAGCAAATCACTGGTAATATTAATAACTACCATTGGTATAATTTAGCAATAGCTTGCATGTATGTCACTTCATTTTTTCTCCATACAAATCCTCAGAGGTCTGAAAAGCAAACATTATTGTAAACATATTATGGAAGGAAAAACAGAGGCTCAGGGAAGTGATATGACTAGCCCAAGGTGATAGCTGGTAAGTGGCATAGTCAGGACCAAAGCCAGGCTCTTCTAGAATTTGATCTTTGCTTCCTTCACAGCTCCCAGCCTCTAGGAGTTCAGTCATCTTGGAATGACTTGATATTACTGGTCTAGTTTAGAGAAATAATCCAAAATGTTTTTCAGAAGAGGCATAAGCAAATTCAATGTCATATCCTGTGCCACAGCCCCACTGTCCTTGATAATGTTCCTGTCCAGCTAGTTAGCAGCAGATTCTTTTTTGTCGTAAATAAAGTTTTATTGGAACACAGCCAACACAGCTAAACCCATTCATTTACATATTGTCTATGGCTGCTTTCCTGTTACAATGACAGAGTTGCAGAGTTGCAACAGACATCACACAGCCCACAAAGCCTAAAATATTTACTATCTGGACCTTTACAGAAAAAAATCTGCCAGCAGCTGCTGTTAACCATAGCAACAATCAATCTATCAAAAGTCCAGAGGCATCAGCATACAATCCATGGAGGGTTAGAAAGACCTTCAGGATGGAATCATCAGTGACAAGACCCATCCTCTCATCCTTTACTCACTGCCTCTGACCTTTCGCGTTTGGAATTATCCTTTCCTATTGGCTCAAGAATGACTCAGCTTCTCAGTGCCTCAGTTTCCCCATCCACAAGTGGGGAGAGCAGCAGCATTTCCCTGGTAGAATTTCTGCGACATATAAATGAGCTCTGTTAGATAAAAGGCTTACGACAGCTTAGCACAGAGTCAACACTCAGTGAATACTTATTTCCCTCTTTCCTCAGGTCTCTAACCCACGAGGTTATTCTGCAACTTCAGGTGGCCCTGGTACCTGGAGGATGCACCTGTCACCCACCTGTCATTCAATGGACCATAGGCCAAGGTATGGAGAGGACTCTGCTTTATTTTTTGTTTTTGTTTTTTTTTGCGGTACGCGGGCCTCTCACTGTTGTGGGCTCTCCCGTTGTGGGAGCACAGGCTCCGGACGCGCAGGCTCAGCGGCCGTGGCTCACGGGCCCAGCCACTCTGCGGCATGTGGGATCTTCCCGGACCGGGGCACGAACCCGTGTCCCCTGCATTGGCAGGCGGACTCTCAACCACTGCACCACCAGGGAAGCCCTCTGCTTTATTTTTTAATAAAAATTTTTTTATTGTGGTAATAAAAGTCACATAATATAAACCATACTATTGTAACCACGTTTAACTGTCCTTCAGTGGCACTAAGTACAGTCACATTTTTGTGCAACTCTCACCATTATCCATCTCCTGAATTTTTCACCTTCCTAAACTGAGACTCTGTCGCCATTAAACACTAACTCCCCATTCCCCCTCCCCACTCCCATCCCCACCCCCTGGCCCCTGGCATCTACCAATGTACTCTCTGACTCTATGAATTTGACTATTCTAGGTACCTCGTATAAGTGGAATCAAACAGTATTTGTCTGCACCTAAGGTATATTGGAATGCATTTTTAAGGTTAACTTAGTACATGACCTGGCAGCAGATTCTGAAAACAGGATCCCTACTCTTTTCCCTCCAGAATTGTGTCCCGCAGGACTGGGATTCTGTTTGTCATAGAACCTGCAGCCTGTTGCTGAATCCCAAACGGGTGTCTGCATCCTGGATCTCCCAGTGTCGCTTGTTGTCCTGGGTTCTCTCTGCCTGCATTTGCCTGCATTTTTCTTCCACCTCTGGCTCAGTACCACATCTCACAGCTTCGGGACACCTCGGTCACACGTCCTTCTTTGGGACTGTCACCTCCTGGGGTGCTCCAGTGATACTGACTTCTTGTCCCAACTTAGCCCTGTCATTGTCGCAGGCCTGGGGCTTTCCTGGGTGGCCAGCCTTTTGTTCTTGCAGCTGCTGCCCCTGAATCTGTCTCCTGTCACCTGAGATATCCTACCTGTTTCTCCCTGTGAATTTCTGTGGCTTCAGTTCCTGTTTCTTTGTATTTAGCCCTAGGTATCTGAGTCATGCCCGAGTGGCCCTGAGATGCGACAGCTCTTGACTTTCTCCATCTTGAGGCTCAGGTTGAACATCCTTCTGACAGAGGGACTTGCAGTGCATGTTTGTATTATTTAAGAATAATTCTACCACAGGGAGTAAGAGAAAGTAAGGATGGAGCAAAGGAGCTTGCAAGAAAGAAAGTAGAGAATGTGTGTGATGAATATTTATAGGAAGGCATGAAGGGACCTAGAAGCAGTACATATTTATGAAGCAATGAGGCAGTTTCACAAAACACTCAATATGCATATGAGCTTTTAAATTGGCACCGTTGGGTGATGCCCATTTTTGGTCCCACTTGTTTTCTGCCCAGGGCATGGAGATAAAAGGCACCATTGCTTAGCAAGTCACTGGGGAGCTAGAGCTACGGGCAAGGCTTACTTGCCCCTGTGTTTTTCTGATGGGACACCTGTTGGCTCCAGACACCTTCTGTCCTCTGACACCCTTTGTTTACCCTCAACTCAATGTTCTCATGACCATATGTCAG
>NW_006783088.1:1069987-1079990 GCF_000442215.2 Lipotes vexillifer | reverse complement strand
CAGCAGGAAAATTGATGTGGCAGAGAGAGAGAGACAGACAGGGCGAGAGATGGAGACACACGCACACACACTGTGTACCACAGGATTCAGGTAGTGTAGTTCTTTCACCCTGCTTGAATCATTTCCTAAATTTGTCTCTTTCCTCTTGATTCTCCCCGTATTTCTGTTACTGATTTAACAAACCATTTGATTTGAGCATCTTAATTTGGTCCATGAGCCTTTCTGCTCTGTAACCTCCCTGGTTGTGCCCTAGGAGGCTGCCGTTGCATCAGGTAACTTCCCACAGAGCAGGTCCACTTTAATTCCATCCTATAAGCCATAGCAGGTTGTGTCTCGTCAGTAATTTTATGTAAGGTGGGGGGATGAGGCAGCTTTGCACATGAGGCACATGAAGAAAATGGCACGGAGTTGAGAGAGAGAGAGAGATCGGAAGTGAACCCTGGGCTCTCTGCCCCAAGGTTGTTTGGGGGACAGTTTTGCCATGGCTGGCAGGTCTCTCTCTGTTGGCTCTCAATTTTTCCATCCACCTCTAGCCTGATGCTCAGAATCTTAGCTTCTTCTCATTCTACTGAATTCTTTGTTCTGAGTCTGAGAAGCCTGCTTCTTTCTCTACATTTGGGTTTCCTGAGGCAGAGACTGAGGACTTGGAAGAGCCAATAAGAATGGGTTACGTGGGGATGCTGCTCCAAGGTGAAGATATAAGGGGTTGGCGCCTCTGCTAAGCAATTGGAGACCCTTAGTTTCCTGCTCCACTGGGAAATTATTATGCAAAACAGAGGTTTTTTTGGCAGATAGCTTGTTTGTGTGAAGGAAATCCAGTCTCTGGACTCCTGAAGCTGGGATGGAGCCCTGTAATAGAGAGCTTTGTGGATGGTGTGGAGAAGACATGGGAGGGAATACCCTGGTGGTCCAGTGGTTAGGACTCCATGTTTTCACTGCTACGGGACCAGGTTCGATCCCTGGTTGGGGAACTAAGACCCCGCAAGCCGCAAGGCACCTCCAAAAAAAAAAGGAAAAAAAAAAAAAGAGAGAGAAGGCATGGGATGCACTCTGGAGAAACCCAACAAATCCCATCTGCAGGGCTGGAGTCTTGTGTGTCCTGTGGATCCTGACTCTCTGGCCTACTATCAGGTATCATCCCCATCTTTCTCAAACATCTCATTCATTGTTGCATTATACTGCACAGGGACATACAATGGCCCTCTGAAGTTTTACTGAGTAACATGAACAGGCTGAAAGACAGAATGGTTTTATTTTTCTTCTAATCATGACCTTCAACCTACTCTGATAGAATTTTCTTCCTACCCCTATATGATACCTTGGCCACGTATAATCGCTTTCAAGTATTTCAAAGTAGATTAATTATTTGCCCCAATTCCTCACCTCTTTCTGTGTCCATGCTTCTTTCTCTGAGGGATTTAGGCCAACTGCAGGAGTTTAGTCAACTACACAGGAAGAGGACACAGTTTTCACACAAGACTGTCCAAGAGTTCTGACACCAACCTCAAGGGCTTAGGGTCCAGCTACAAAGTTACAGAGAAGAGTCCATACGGACCACCCCCACTTCTGTACCAACTGCAAATTCGAGGGGTTCCCAAACCTACCCTCAGGTTAGATCATTCTTTACAGAACTCATAGAACACACTGAAAACTTATACTCAGGGTTATGGTGTATTACAGTGAAAGGATGCAGATTAAAATTGGCCAAGGGAAGGGATACAGAGGGCAGAGTCTGAGAGGGCTCCAAATGCAAAGCATCTGTAGTCCTCAGGACACGTTACTCTCCAGATATTGATGCGTGACAAGAGTGTTGCCAAACAGAGAAGCTCACGTGGGCTTTGATGCCCAGAATTTTTATTGGAGATTTAAAAAAAAAATATATAGTTGATTTACAATATTATGTTAGTTTCAGCAAAGTGATGCAGTTATGCATATTTATTATCTATCTATCTATCTGCATATTTATTATCTATCTATCTATTCTTTCCATTACAGATTATTACAAGATATTGAATATAATTCCCTGTGCTATACCGTAGGTCCTTGTTGTTTATCTTTTTTCTTTTTTTTTTTGTGGTACGCGGGCCTCTCACTCTTGTGGCCTCTCCCGTTGTGGAGCACAGCCTCCGGACGCGCAGGCTCAGTAGCCATGGCTCAGAGGAGCAGCCGCTCTGCAGCAGGTGGGGTCCTCCCGGACCGAGGCACGAACCCGCGTCCCCTGCATCGGCAGGCGGACTCTCAACCACTGTGCCACCAGGGAAGCCCTGTTTTATATATAGTAGTGTGTTGTCTGTTAATCCCAAATTCCTAATCTATCCCTCCCCCTCCCCCTGCACCCTTTCCCCATTGGTAACCACAAGTTTGTTTTCTATGTCTGTGAATCTATTTCTGTTGTGTAAATAAGTTCGTTTGTATCATTTTTTTTTTAGATTCCACATATAAGTGATATCATATGATATTTGTTTTTCTCTGTCTAACTTCATTTAGTATGATAATCTCTAAGTCCATCCATGTTGCCACAGATGGCATTATTTCATTCTTTTTTATGGCTGAGTAATATTCCATTATACATATCACATCTTCTTTATCCATTCATCTGTTTATGGACACTTAGGTTGCTTCCATGTCTTGGCTGTTGTAAATAGTGCTACTCTGAACATTGGGGTGCATGTATTTTTTCGAATTATAGTTTTGTCTGGATATATGTCCAGGAGTGGGATTGCTGGGTCATATGGTAGCTAGCTCTATTTTTAGTTTTTTTAAAGGAATCTCCATACTGATCTCCATAGTGGCTGCACCAATTTACATTCCCACCAACAGTGCCAGAGGGTTCCCTTTTCTCCACACCCTCTCCAGCATTTATTATTTGTAGACTTTTTGATGATGGCCATTCTGACTGGTGTGAGGTGATACCTTAATGTAGTTTTGACTTGCATTTCTCTAATAATAATTAGCAATGTTGAGCGTCTTCTCTTGTGCCTGTTGACCATCTGTATGTCTTCTTTGGAGAAATGTCAATTTAGGTCTTCTGACTTTTTCACTTTCTTAATGATGTCTTTTGAAGAATAAATGTTCTTCATTTTTAATGAAGTCTGTATAAAATTTAAAATGTGCTTGTCTCTTTCCACAAAATTCTGCTGGGATTTGGATTGGAATTATATTGACTCAGTAGATCAATTTGGGGAAAACTGATATCCTTCCAATACTGAAAATATTGAACATGAGCATAGTGTATCCATAAGCATAGTGTATTTAGGTTTTCTTTAATATATCAAAGTCATATGTTGTAGTTTTCTCTTAGGGGTCATACACATTTTTTTTTTTTTTTTTTTTTTTTGCGGTACGCGGGCCTCTCACTGTTGTGGCCTCTCCCGTTGCGGAGCACAGGCTCTGGACGCACAGGCACAGCGGCCATGGCTCATGGGCCCAGCCGCTCCGTGGCATGTGGGATCTTCCCAGACCGGGGCATGAACCCATGTCCCCTGCACCGGCAGGCGGACTCCCAGCCACTGCGCCACCAGGGAAGCCCCATACACATTTTTTGGTTAGATTTATTTCTAGGTATTTTAAGTCTTTAATTTGCAACTGTTAACAATTTCATCTTCTTATTGTTTCTATTGCTAACATATAGAAATTCAATTAAGCTTTGAATGTTGTTCTTGTATACAGTGACCTTGCTCAATTCACAGTAGTTTACCTGTTGATTCCTTTGGGATTTCAATGTACGCCACCACGTCCACAAATAATGACTGTGTATTTTAATATTTATTACAGTGTCTTGGATCTCCAATACAATGTTGAATGTAATGGTGTGGGTGGGCATCCTTATCTCGTTCCTCATCTCAGGAAGAATGCCTTCAATATTTTATCATTAAGTATGATGTTTGCTGTGGTTTGTTTTTTGTTCTGGTAGATATGCTTTATCAGATTAAGGAAATGCCTTTTTATTACTAGCTTGTTACAATTAAAAAAAAACTCACAAATAAGCATTACATTTTATCAAGTACATTGTTCCACATTTACTGAGTTGATCATATAATTTTCCTTTATATATTCTGAAAAAGGGGTCAATTACTTTGATTGATATTCTAATATTAAAGGAATCTTTTTGTATTCCCAGAATAAATACAGGAATTAATTCAGGAACACAAAATTGAGATGTATAACCCTTTCATACGTCACTGGATTTAATTTGATTTGTGCATCTATTATCACCTATAATTTTCCTTTCTTCTATGTTTCTGTGTCATGATGGATTCAGGTTTTGCTGCCTTGTAAAAGAGTTGGGAGATGATCTCTCTCATTGTTTCCTTAAATGTTTGGAAATTTTCACTTGTGAAGCCATCCTGGGTATGGAGTCTTCTTTGTGGGAAGGTTTTTCAGTTTCTTGATAAGTTATAGGACTTTATATGTTCTTACTCTTTCTGTTCAGTTTTCGTAAGTTTGGTAGATATCAGAGATGCCGATATAAAGTTCACATGGGCTTCATTCCTATATCTATAGGTGGAAGGAACCCTAGATGTGGGTGAGGAATCCCAATTGTGACTAAAGCTCTCAGATCAGTGTTTTGTTGGCGTTTTGCAGGTAATTATAATGGGTGGGAGAGGGGCAAGGGTATACAACTGTGTATTAGGATTAAATTATGCATCTGAAATTGCTCCGTGTCTCTGATAAGGTTAGGAAACAATAACCCTAAGGATTCAGCTTTATTCTACATGTTTGGAGCCACAGTGGGACTGGGAGATGGACACAAACAAACTGATGTTTTTAACAATGCTTTAAAAATTCCCTTGTTTTTCAGTGACGGCATAAGCCCATATCAATTAGACCATATAGAAAATCAGAGATTCTTTTGAAAGTCATTAAGTCTAGGTCTCTATTAGGATAATTTCTTGAATCAGCAAGTAAAGCCCCACTGGAGATTTAGCTGAATGGCCATATGGCATTGAATAGAGAAAATCTGTGACCTGGAGGTCTGAGTAAAAATATTATGAATATAGAGCCAAGGAAGTCATCTTATAATTTTTTGAATTTCCTACAACTGATTGAAGAAGCCATGAAGGTAAGGATGAAGAATTCCCACCCCTTGGAAATTGGTGGATAATCAGGGGAGACTGGCTTATTAATCAGTTTTGATCATTTCTATGGAGGGACAGAAGGAGTGACAATGGGGCAGGTAGTTAAGGGTATATGCAAAGGGTAATGGTAATAACTGACCATAGAATCTAAACTGGGTGAGGAGGGAAGTGAGGCCATATTGAGGTTGAGAGACCTTGTAAATGTGGTAGGATGGTGAACTCTAGGTCTTAGGGGGTTATTAGAATTGGAGTACTGGAAGTATAGGCTAAAAAGATGGGAATTGTTGGAAGGCTTAAAACTGAGATTATGGAGGGGTTTTTATTGGTAGTGTCAAAGTCTATGGCATGATCGTGGCAATGAACAGCTAAGAATAACGGGATAGAAGGAGGTCAGGAGCTGGATGGTCAGGGTACTAGAAGAATCAGTTATGATGTTCTCAACCTTTGCTGCATATTATAATCATCTAGGGAATTAAAAAAAATTGAAGCCTTGGTCTCCCTGGACCAACTTAAGCAGTATCTCTGTGGGTTAGATCCTATTACAGGTATTTTTAAAAAAATTAATTAATTTAATTAATTTATTTTTTTGGCTGTGTTGGGTCTTTGTTGCTGCGCGTGGGCTGTCTCTAATTGAGGTGAGTGGGGGCTACTCTTCGTTGCGGTGCACGGGATTCTCATTGTGGTGGCTTCTCTTGTTGCAGAGCACGGGCTCTAGGCGCGCGGGCTTCAGTAGTTGTGGCACGTGGGCTCAGTAGTTGCGGCTCGCGGGCTCTAGAGCGCAGGCTCAGTAGTTGTGGCGCATGGGCTTAGTTGCTCCGCGGCATGTGGGATCTTCCCGGACCAGGGCTCGAGCCCGTGTGCCGTGCATTGGCAGGCGGATTCTTAACCACTTAGCCACTGGGGAAGCCCTATTACAGGTATTTTTAATTTTTATTATTTTAAAGCTACTTAGGTCATTCAAATGTGCAGCCAGGATTGAGACCCTCTGAGTCACCAAAACAGTAATCTTGAGCCAAGAGCTAACGATCTTTACGGAATGAGGGGAGAGGCCTGGGGCTGTGGCTGACAGTCATAGGAGGGCTGGTGGATGGTGTAGTGATGACATGTGAGTACTTTTCTTAATTTTTAAGGTGGGATGTGGGTGGTAGGGGAAGGAAATGGGTAGGAAGTGCCACTGACAAAAAAGGAGTATTCCTTTGCTTAGAACCTACACTTGGGCCCCCATCTCATTCAGAATGAAGGTCAAGGCCCCTACTGCGGTCGACAGGCCTTGTCTGATAACTTCCTGACACCCACCGCGTGTGGCTTCTTGTATCTTCCTCTTGCTCATTCTTCTCCAGCCACCCCAGTTTCCTTGTCTGACTCGAATCCCAGGTTATTGCTCAAATGTCATCTTATTAGAGAGACCCTTTCTGATCTTGTTTAAATAGCAACACCCAATTCCCTATCCTCCTTCTCTCTCTCTCTCTTTCTCTCTCTCTCTTTCTCTCTCTCTTTCTCTCTTTCTCTCTCTCTCTCTCTCTCTTTCTCTGTCTCTCTCTCTTTCTCTTTTTATAGCATTTATTACCATCTGCAATAGCACATGTTTACTTTTTTTTTCTGGTCTGCATTCTCCACAAGGACAGGAACTGTTGTCTGTTTTGTTCACTGATGTGTTCCCACAGCCTAGATGGCACGGAATAGATGCTCATTAAATGTGTGAGGAATGAATGAATATAGAGAGCAAGTAAAAAAAGAAAAAAACAACTCGCATAACCAGATGTCCAATATGTTCCTCTGTGTGTGTGTGTGTGTGTGTGTGTGTGTGTGTGTGTGTGTATGCATAAACTACACATACCTAAAGGTCTGAAAAGATATATGCCCAAATGTTAAAATGGTTATCCCAGGGCAGGGGGATGGGGTGGGGCTTTCGCTTCATACTCTTGTGTATGTGTGAATTTTTTTCAGCTCTCATATATGTACTCTGGTCCTCTCCTACTCCAACTCCTCTCAATTCCAACGACAAATAGGAAGGAAAGCAAAAGACCAGCTGACTTCAGTGAGGGAGAAGGAGGTGACTGCTGAACACTTGTTGCAAATATTGGCAAAGTCTGGTCAGAATCCAGATGAATCTCTGAAATGGAGGTTGCCGAATCGGAATAGAAAGATTAGGGGGTGCAGGCTCTGAGGGAAAAGGTTAATCTGTACATTTATTTTGTGAATTTCCAGAAGGTTCAAATCAGTAACTGAGATGTTCTACAATATCACATTACCCACCGGGAAAAGCTACAGATGAGAGATGTCGATTCTGCAGGAAAAACCAAAGACGTAGAGATGATAAAAATAAGAATTTCTGAATCAGATTCCTTTAAAATTGTAAACTGTAAGTTTGGGTGTATAACCTTTCCGTCTTCTGATTAAAGGTGAAATTAGGTGAAGCGGATCTGCCTGGGAAAGCTGTCCCGAAATGGTTAATGAAAAATACAGGATCCTGGGATTAGAGGTGCAGGTTGTTATAGACAAATAATTAGACTGTGCAACTGAGAGAATAGGGGCATATTGTACAAAGTTTGGAGAAATTTTAAATGGGTATGTGGGTCCACACTGGGCTTGGTATTCAAGCTGTGTTATTTGTACAAAGGAGTAATTTACCTTTGAATGGATTATTGTCTTCCTTCCATGTCTGCAAGCCAATTGGGAATTAATTTGTTTCTAAAACAGTACAAAGTTTTTTGGTTTCACCTGGGAGAGTGAATGAGCCTCTGTCTTTCAAGGTTGCACATTTTTCTGCATTTTGTCTAGGCAGAGATAAGGACCCCAGGGCGGCAGAATACAATAGGCTATTCTTGTAACTATTCTGGGCACAGTCAGTAGCCTCTTTTCTTGACCCTACATCCACCTTGACTCGGGAACTTTGCTATTGTTTCCCAGAAAGCAGATCCAATGTGACAAAGGATTAATGAATAATGTCAATGCTACTGAAAATGCCTTGGGGAGACTGAAAAGCTCTGTGAATCCTGGGGAAGTCGTTTTGATCTATGACAAAACTCAATAACAATCCCCGTTAGTCATATATGTTTCCCTTCCAAGGCGGAAAGGTTTTCACATTTCTTTCATCTCTTTTCTTTGTGTTCTTAAGCAAGACAATCTAGTCCCTTTCAAACTCCCCAGTCTCTCATCCTCCCATCTATTCCTCTGCCTGGCAAACGGAGGAAACTCTTTAGGGTCCATTCCTCTTAGAAGGGAGATAATGTATAGGGAAGGGTTTAACTGGTAACCTACCTCCAGGCATCTGAGTATGTCCTTGGCTCAGAGGGATAAATGGAATAAAGCAAAAGAGAGCCACCTACCTCCCCAAGACTGGGGGTTCCATGGCCCCTCTTGGATACTGTTTTCTTGTTCACCCGCCTTTGTGCACTGTGTGTATTTAGGGGAAAGGATTGTGCTTGGGGATTTTCTGGGTCCCACCTGATAGCTTTATGGTTCAAAACAAATAATAGAAAGTGTGGAAATTCTATTTCGCACCCTCTGGCTACTTCCTTTGTCTTCCAAGTCGCTGACTGCTCCCAAACCCCAAAGGGAGCATCCTTGGGTGTTTATCCGGTATCTTCTTACCTTTTCACTTTGGCCTTGCCTCAGACACAGAAACCATAATAATGCAACCCTGCTCCACCCTGACACTGTTTCCTTTCATTGCAGTTCTTCCTCTTAGGCAGACATTCTTCTCAATATTAGTCTTGAATTCAACTGAAAAAGAGAAGAGTCACACATATATCATTGCTAAGCATTAGTGTTCATATCTTTAACATATGTTCATGGATGGTTCAAAGATTGACTTATCTTTTTATTTATTGGACTCTGGTTTTTGTTGCCACTGACTGTGGCTTTATCTCTCTTCATTCTGATATGAAAATTTTGCCACTGAATTGTGATTCACTCACTCATTCACTCATTCATCCACTCCATGTTTATTGAGCACTTACTATGTGCCAGGCAGTGTTCTAGGCACTGGGGATATAGCGACAAACAAGGCTGAGAAGATTGCTGTTCTCATGGCTCTTATATTATGATGAGAAAGGAAAACACAAACAAAAAAACATCAGACAGTGACAAATTCTTTGAAGAAAATGGACATGAATGCCAGACAGGGCTGTGTTAGGGGATACTGACATTGAGTGAATGAGGAAGGCCTTTACGATGAGGTGACACTTGCTGATTTAAACCTTCAAGTTCACAAAATAATTTTCAATTTACCCTTCCCTTTCAGAATCTGAACTTTTGGGTCAGTGTTCTAATGTATTCTGCCGTTTCAGAGGAAATATGAATCTAGACCAGGGATTGGCAAACTTCTGTAAAGGTCCGGATAGTAAATATTTTGGACCTTGTGGGCCGTAGAATCTCTGTGGATGCAGCTCTTGTGTTTGTAGCACAAAGGCGGCCCTGACAATATGTAAATGTATGGAGGAGGCTGTGTTCTGATACTTTACTTACAAAAACAGGAGTCAGGCCTTAGCTGCCTGCCCTCCCCCGCCCCACCCCTTGGCCAATAGTTTGCTGACCTTTGCTCTCAACTGCACTTTGTTTTTATTTACTTCAAAGCAAATAAAAAGGGCAGCAGCAGCCCTTTTTCTTCGAGGGGAGAGCCCCTCCCCATTAAATAGTCCTTTCCTTAATTTTTTCTCATTAGAAAAAAAATACAAATTAAGATAGATTAATTCAGAAAATTTATACAATAGACAAGAAAAACTAGGAAAAAAAGTTAGTTTTAACCTTTACCCTCAAATACACTCTATGGATTACCACTGTTAATGTATTTATTTTCAGGTTTTTCTATGTATGTGTATATACATAATGAGTATATACATCCAAATAAAAGCTTTTCTTTTAGCTTTTTTTCTTTTCTCTTTCCTTCCCTTCCCTTCCTGTCTTTTCCTCTCCTCTCTTTC
>NW_006783088.1:1044533-1069928 GCF_000442215.2 Lipotes vexillifer | reverse complement strand
TCCCTCCCCTTCGCTCTCCCTGTCCGTCCCTCTTTTCTTTCTAGCACATGTGGGATCGTCCTGAAATACTGTCCCACAACTTGCTTCTTTCACCCTACATTACATCGTGGTACGCCTCTTTGGATTTGAGAGGCACACATTCCACAGTTGGTGGCTTGTTGTTGCCAACAAACGTGACGTGAGCGTCAAATTATTTTGGGTGAATGGAGCTGTGAGCATCTCAGACCAAATGCCAGCAGCTGTACAGCCCTTTCCTTGTGAGCAGGCACAAACAGCTGGTCTGGAGTTCGGAAGGGGGCTCTGTCTTGTTGGTCAGGCAGACTGGCCAGCACTGGCTTGAAAGGCTTGCTCCGAAGCAGGTACTCCTCACAACAGGATTGACAAACTCCACCACAAAATGGAGGCAAATGGACCCAAGGGGCCTGGGAGTTCAAGCATCCCCTTCCCATGTGGACTGATGGGCTTGCCTTAATTAAAAAACAAAAACAAAAACATTATTCATAGGAATGCCAGGAAGCTTCCTACATGATCCAAGGAAATCACAGATTCCCTTCCCCTTCTTAGGTAGAAAAATTGAGACAATAATAAAACAAACACCCTCATATCCTTCACTCAAATTTTTTTTTTGGGCCACACTGCGCAGCATGTGGGATCTTAGTTCCCTGACCAGGGATCCAACCTGTGTCCTTGGCAATGAAAGCATGGAGTCTTAACAACTGGACCTCCAGGGAATTCCCTTTCGCTCCAATTTATGATAACATTTTTCCACATTTGCTTTGTCTATTTTTCTTTCTCTCTTTCTAAAACACACACAGACACACACACACATATATATATATACACATATATATGCACACATACATGTATAAGTTATAAACATATATGCATGTATATATTTAAAAATTTAAGTTAATTTTTAATTGTGGTTCTAAAATAAATCACACATTACATATCCAAAATAAATCACAACTCTAATTTCTCCGGTCAAAGCTATTTCTAATATTCCTTTACCAACTAGCTAGCTCTAAGGGTTGAATAAAATTCATTTTTCTCCAGTAAGTTCCTGTCTTTAGTTCAGCTGCTTAGACTGTCAGAGCTGAGGCCCACATGAGACTCTTTGCTTTCCTTTGAGTTGCAGGATGGTCCACTAGAGTGTACACGTCACAAGGGCAGGGATATTTGTTTTGTCATTGCTGGTTCTCTGCAGCTCGGAAGAGTGCCTGGCACATAGCAAGTACTCAGTAACTAAATGTTTGTGGAGTGTTTTTTTAAAATTTTTTTTAACATCTTTACTGGAGTATAATTGCTTTACAATGGTGTGTTAGTTTCTGCTTTATAACAAAGTGAATCAATTATACATATACATATGTTCCCATATCTCTTCCCTCTTGCGTCTCCCTCCCTCCCACCTTCCCTATCCCACCCCTCTAGGTGGTCACAAAGCACCGAGCTGATCTCCCTGTGCTACGTAGTAGCTTCCTACTAGCCATCTATTTCACGTTTGGTAGTGTATATATGTCCATGCCACTCTCTCACTTTGTCGCAGCTTACCCTCCCCCCTCCCCATATCCTCAAGTCCATTCTCTAGTAGGTCTGCATCTTTATTCCCGTCTTGCCCCTAGGTTCTTCATGACTTATTTTTTTCCCCTTAGATTCCATATATATGTGTTAGCATACAGTATTTCTGTCCATCAACAGATGAATGGATAAAGAAGATGTGGCACATATATACTATGGAATATTACTCAGCCATAAAAAGGAACGAACTCAGTTATTTGTAGTGAGGTGGATGGACCTAGAGACTGTCATAGAGAGTGAAGTAAGTCAGAAAGAGAAAAAGAAATACTGTGTGGAGTGGTTTTTTGTGGCTCCAACTATCACTTAAGAGCTACAGGCAGAAGAAAAGAGGACAAGATGCAAAAGAAAGGGTAACCCTTATGCTAAGAAAATAAAACATTCCTGGGAAATCCATAGCCAAGGGATTGAAATCCATAGATTTATCTACTTGAGATGCATTGGCTGGAGCTCAACGCTACCCATAGAGAGGCTGGGACACAAAGTTTCGAGTTGGGCATATTGCTGCCATACACACACACATATACACACACACCTTAGTTTTCTGTAAGTAAGGAAGAGGGGAATCAATATTGAGCAGCGATAGAGAAAATTTTTGCTGGGCCTTGGGCGTGTGCATATGGACGTGTCCTTGTGAGACCCTGAGTCTAGAGAGTGTGAGAAATCACTAGACAGATAGATAACAAAGGGTCAGGCCACAGAAAAAGAAACCAGAGCAACTGCTTCTCAGAAAACTGATCGGAATCAGTGGAGAAACAGCCTTGATGGTGGATTTGTGACTGTATTCTGTCTGTGTGGGACCCAGATGTCTTATTTATGTCCAACCTGATGAACTGATGAGTTAACCCAGTTCCTAAAACGCTAAAAATAGACTTACAGGTTTAATAATTGGCCTGAGTTGAGCTCCACTACTGGTCAGTCCTGAACTGACAAGACTGTGAATTGCTTAAATCAGACAATCTTCTTTCCTGTGAACTTTGTGACTTTTGCCTTTACACATCTTGCTGCTGCCTTTGGTTGGTAAGACTGTCTTCACGAGGTTCCTATATCCCAAGCATATCCAGGACTGGCTACATGATTTGTGGGGCCCAGGCAAGATGAAAATGCGGGGCCTCTTGTTTTGGGGTTTCAAGATGATGACTGGAATTTTAAACTAAACATGGGGTGCTCTGAGCACGGGGTCCTGTCTTATCAGTTCAGAATGTGGTAGCACATGCTCATGAAGCTGGTTTGCTGGATACTTACATATGATGAAACCCTCAAAGCTTAGGCCAATCGTTTCTGAGGTATTTTTGACAGTTAATCAGAAGACCCCATCCCACAGGGTCGAATCCCTCTGTGTTGGATCAGATTTTTCCCTGCTCTGCCTGGCAGTGAACTCAGACTAACACACACTCACAGTAAATCAGAAATTGTTATTTTTTATTTTATCAGCAGTAATTTTGCAGTGGTTGCCACAAAGGAGTTATTCTAATTAAAAATGGGGGATTGAGAATACAATTTTATGTATGTTTCCTTCCATGACTCCACTAAAATGTCAGCAAAAGAAAAATAAACGGTATGAATCCATAAGGATAAAGAGAGCACAGGAAGTGAGCAGAGCAGTTGAGAGATAAAGAAAGCTAATTCTTAAGCCCCTACAAAGGGTCAGGGAGAAGCTAACAAGACATTAGTTGAGTCTCACTGCAGAAGTCCTTAAAGACCCAGGAGCTGGGGGCCTCTGTATTTCTAGAGGCAGGGGTAGGCTGGGACTAAAAACAGGAAGACAATGGGAAGTCCGAAATAAGACGGGTTGTACCCCAGATCCCTTACCTTGCCCCCAAAAGAGTGGGAGCAAGTTTTGTTTTCTGTAGATGTTGAACCACAGAGCTTTTGGATTTGGGGGTACTATGTAGAATTGAGGGCAGTAGTCGAGTACCAAATTGCAAATGGGGATTAATGAAAATCTACAAGAGGGTTTTCTAGCTTGCTCATACCCGTTTGGCTCCCAGAATGCTGGAGGCCAGGCTCAGCAGGGACACAGGGAAGTCCTCTCTGGGGAGACCACCAACTAGGGGAAGAGGGCTACCGCGATCCCCCAACCCCAAAGGCCAGAACCCCTCTAAACTGCCCTTTGCTAATGCCTAGAAGCCAAGAAGCCCAAGGATGCCAAGCTGTGCCTCACTGTTAAATATGAGTGGACAACCAAAGATTTTGGGAAAAAGACACTAGAATAAAAGACAAAAGTCAACAAACAGAAAAGGAACCTGGGGGAAACAGAATACAGAGGTTAGACGTCAGTTTTAAAGCATTATAATTAATATCATATGAGAGATGCAAGAGGATGCTACTCCCCACCACTTTCTATTTCCATTTCTTGTTTAAATCTTTTCAAAAAATAGCTCCAGTACCTCCTGATATCATATATCTATTAGTCATTTACTCTCTGTTACTCCTAGTTGAATAGTAAGCTCTATGAGAGCAGGAACTCTGTCTTGTTCATTTTTCTATCATCAGTGCTCATGACTGGCACAAGGTTGGTGCTCAACCAATACCGTTGATTGAATGGATAAAAACTGTATTCATAAACAAGAACAGGGCACTGTAAGAAAAGGAGCAGTGAAGAGCAAAAAAGATACTGGAATATTAACAGCATGATAAGAAAATTTAAAAATTCAATAGGAGATTTGAAAAATAAAATGGAGAACATATTCTCCAATATAGAATAAACCAATGAAAAATAATTTAAAAACCAGAGTAAAATTGGAAGATGAGGCAGAGTTTTAACATCTGACTGATAGAAATTCCAAAAAGAAAGAACAGAAAAATTGGAAGGGTAAAGGTTGGCACAAAAATGATATAGAAAAATTGCCAGAACCAAAAGATGTTTTTAGAATTCAAGTTCACTGAGCCCAGGAAAGTAAATGCAGCAGAGTAGTCTCAAGGCACACAATCATGTAATTTCATATTGCAGGGATAATAATAATATCCTAGAAAGGTTCCAGAGAGTAAAAGAAGCCACAAATAAAAGATGAGTATATCAGAATGGTATCGGACTTCTCAACAGCACAACTGGAAGCCAGAAGACAGTGGGGTAACACGTTCAAAGACTAAGAGAAGGTGATCTCCAACCTCCACTGCTGCACTTAGACAAGTATTAAACTAAAGTGGTGGTAAAATAAAGAATTGCTCAGATAGGCCAGGTCATAAAAATATACCTCTCATGCAACCTGTCTCAGGAAGCTGCAGAGAAAGTGGCAAAATGAAGAAATAAACCAAGAGAGAAGATCCCAGATATAGCAAACAGAGAATCCAGAGAGGAGGGGGAGAAACACCCATTCTGAAGGTAATCTTAGGATGACAGCTATTCATCAGACCGGAAGGACAACCAGTCCAGAGAGGAGCAGGAGTGTGCAGGGCCCCAACGGCTGTGTCTCTGAGAAATACACTGAGCTCATGGTTTACCTTATGTATTTGTATGGAGATAGATTTTTAGTTCGGTTTGGAAATAGTTTGGGGATAGTTTGTGTCAATTGTAGGTATATAAAAAACTAAACAAATGAAAAACTAAGGCAATATTAACTCAGGAAAAACAGAAAGTCATATAAGAAAGGGTATGTGATCATAACATGTCAAATGACTCAGCTAAGAGTTACATTTTTATAATCAACAATGTAAGCCTTAAATATTAACTTAACAAAAAATCTTGACATAACTTTACTGAGAGAATAACGTAGAAGGGATATAGGGATATGGGTGTGGTGTGTGGTTTAAAAGAACGAAATCCTTGTATTCCATCTTATGAAGTCAAAAGTTAAGTCTTGAAATGGAAATATTAAAAAAAACCCATAGGCGTGTGATCTAGAAATATGACAGTATACAGGATAAGAAACAAATGGAGTTGAAAGCGATTGCTTTGGGGTGTGGAGACGGGGCATAGGGAGGATTTAGAGCAGGGAAGCCTTTTCTGTTATAAGCGTCATGGTACTAATTGATTCTTTAAACTGCACAATGAAGTCCTTTGATAATAAAAAGCAATTGAAAGCAGTATGCTAACGGGGTGATGCGCTGCATACCACCTCATCTGTGATCTATTGGTCTCTTGGTGCGGTGTTCACAGTGAGGGCTGGGAGACAGCTGCATCCTTGCAGCTTAGTCATGTGGAGTGTGGTATCTTCTTTGAAGCCATCACGAGCTTATCATGTTCTTTTCCTCTCTGAGGGAATAGAAGGTCTGGGAACCAAGGGTTGGAAATGGACATCGAGTTTTCACTATAGATTTAAGGATAAACAAACATGCAAATAGCATACAAACATTTGGTTATTCCTTCTAACTGAAAAAAACCCCAACCCTCTTTTTTTCAAGAGTTCTGCATCAAGTTGCTCACTTTATTAGTAGCGTTGGAAAATTTTAAATCCCATTTTGATGGGAACTTATGAGTTACTTATAAACCGACTCATTTTTTTTTTTTTTTGTGGTACACGGGCCTCTCACTGTTGTGGCCTCTCCCGTTGCGGAGCGCAGGCTCCGGACACGCAGGCTCAGCGGCCATGGCTCACAGGCCCAGCCGCTCCGCGGCATGTGGGATCTTCCCGGACCGGGGCACGAACCCGTGTCCCCTGCATCGGCAGGCGGACTCTCAACCACTGCGCCACCAGGGAAGCCCTAAACCGACTCATTTAAGGGGTGTAAGGAATCATGTTCACTGCCTTTGTTTCTCTTTTGAACATGTTCTCTGCTTAGTGTCCTACTTTTAATTAATTAATTAATTAATGTTTACATCTTTATTGGAGTATAATTGCTTTACAATGTTTTGTTAATTTCTGCTGTATAACAAAGTGGATCAGCTATATGTATACATATATCCCCATATCCCCTACCTCCTGAGCCTCCCTCCCACCCTCCCTATCCCACCCCTCTGGGTCGTCACAAAGCACCAAGCTGATCTCCCTGTGCTATGCGGCCGCTTCCCACTAGCTATCTATTTTACATTTGGTAGTGTATATATGTCAGTGCCACTCTCTCAGTTCGTCCCAGCCTCCTCTTCCCCCACTGTGTCCTCAAGTCCATTCTCTAGGTCTGTGTCTTTATTCCTGCCTTGCCACTAGGTTCATCAGTATCATTTTTCTAGATTCCATATATATGCATTAGGATACACCCAACTCTCTTTTGACCTCACTTCCCCCTGCAGCTATTTCCCTGTTTTTTATATCAGTTTACAGTCACATTTCTCTAGATAATTATCCTTACTCATTGTCTTTAATTTTTCTCCCATTCTCCCTTGAACCCATTCCAGTCCGCGTTCACTAAAAACAGCTCATTTCAAGCTCTTTGATGGCCCCCGTGTTACTAAATCCAATGGTGAATTCAGTTTTTATCTTACTGTTGGCAGTGTTTGACACAGTTGACAGTATTGGATTCCCCGAGACACTTTTTCACTCAGAAGGAGGGCTGAGGCTAATTGATGTTTCTGGTTCCATGGCAGAAGAGGAGAAAAACTGGAGGGTCACTTAAGGGCTTTGCACTGCCTCGGCCTGGGAGTGACAGACATCTCTTTTTCTCACATATTATTGGCCAGAACTAATCTTCCATGTACCCAAGGAAGGAGGAAAACAGATGGGATTTGGTGAACAAAAAGCATGACCCTGACTCAGTCACTTTTCAGGATGCATGTGTGTGAGGGTCAAAGGGAGTATATGTACCATCATGGAATTGTATTTATAAGTGGTCATGACCTACGCTTTATTATGAAAAAGTTTTTAAATGTAGTTCCCAAAGTGAGTTCTCTTCTTGTCTCCTGCTTCTGATTTAGGGTGTGTGCAGTCTCCACTTTTGCCCTGAGACAACTCTACTGTAGAATTCAGCAACTCTTCCAATTCTTTTAATCTTTACAACAGCCTGAACCCTTAATTATCCTCATTTTAGAGACTGGGAAGTGAAGACTGGAGAGGTTATGTGCCTTGTCTAAGGTCACACAGCAAGTCAGTGGCTGAACCAGGATGCCAGTGTGAGGGTCCTGATTCCTGGCTTTGTTTTGGACCTCATCCTGTGTTCCTGGGGGGTAGACCTTATCAGAGATGAAGGGTCATCTTCCCATGATGTGTGGGTTCCTTCTAGTTCTATAGCTCTTTGCTGCCCTCTCCTGACTTCCACAGTCGTGTTGAAGTGAGAAGTTGCTGCTGCGGAGAGGGCCCATGATCTGGCAGAGTCTATAAGGTTACAACCTGCATCCCCTCTTCTTCTAATTTCACACCCCCATCCCCCCTGATTCCCAGACGCACTAGGAAATATTCTTCTTTTTTTTTTTTTTTTTTGCGGTACGCGGGCCTCTCACTGTTGTGGCCTCTCCCGTTGCGGAGCACGGGCTCCGGACGCGCAGGCTCAGCGGCCATGGCTCACGGGCCCCGCCGCTCCGTAGCATGGGGGATCTTCCCGGACCGGGGCACGAACCCGTGTCCCCTGCATCGGCAGGCGGACTCTCAACCACTGAGCCACCAGGGAAGCCCGGAAATATTCTTCTTGATTAATGTTTTAGAGCAGCAACTCTGATGGAGGTGTTAGTGTACCTTAATGAGTTTCCACTATATGCTGATCACTGTACATACATAATCCCATGGACTCCACATAACAACTCTATAAGGAAGTGCTATTAAGTCTCTTACACATACGAAAACTGAAGAGAGGAAAAGATGTAGTAATATGCTCAGGATTATCCACTTACTAACATTTATTCTACATATTGTTAATGAACATTAAAGTCCTGCAAGTCTCTCAGGTTATAAAAGCTCAGTTGGTGTCCTGTCTTCCGGTCCTGGGAATGAAGGTCTGGATGGCCTCTTCTAGGGGTGGCAAATGTATGTTACTTGTGAATCACTGCCTGGGCTTGAGCCCTTTAGCAGGCATTGCTATTCAGTTACAACAGCTTTTCTAAGATGCAGCCTGGGAATCCTCTCTGCTTCCCCTCTGATCTATCACAAATTTCTTAGAAGCTAAATTTCTTAGAAGTTAGAAGCTTTTGAACCCCAAGGCTTTGCTCTAACACATAATGCCATGTGAGATTATGGGTGGGACAGTTTGGCAGCATCTTGGTGGGGAGAGCTGGGGTGAGCAGGCATGTTCAGATGACGGCAATAAGAATATCACATCTCTCTGGCCCACGGTGGTGACCTGACCCCTTTGGAGTCAGTGAGGTGCTATTTCATGACTTCCACTTAGATTGTGGGAGAGGTGAGCTCTCTTTCCCAATGGACTTGTACGTGAGGTGATAAATCTGGAGCTGCTGGCCATTCCTCTGCCACCAAGTGGAGAGGGCTTGTTGAGAGTGAGGCCAGCGCAGAAGTGGATAGAACAGGGAGATGGAGAAAGTTGACCCTGGGGGGCTCTTCAGTTATACAAGCCCATAAATTGTTATTCTTTTTTTAAATTGAAGTGTAGTTGCTGTACAATATTATATAAGTTACAGGTGTACAATATAGTAATTCACAAGTTTTAAACGTTATACTCCATTTATAGTTATTATAAAATATTGACTGTATTCCCTGTGTTGTACAATGTATCTTTGTAGCTTATTTTATACACAATAGTTTGTACCTCTTAATCCCCCACTCCCATATTGCCCCTCCCCGCTTCCCTCTCCCCACTGGTAATCACTAGTTTGTTCTCTATATCTGTGAGTCTGCTTCTTTTTTTGGGGTATACTCACTAGTTTGTTGTATTTTTTAGATTCCATATATAAGTGATATCATACAGTATTTGTCTTTCTCTGTCTGATTTATAAATTGGAATTCTTGATTAAAAGAGCTTGAGTTGGTTTTTCTGTTATTTGCAACCAACATATTCCTGATAGACAAGGTCTCATTTTATAGATAAAGAACCTGAGGACGAGAGAAGGGGAAGTGATGTCACCAATGACACATGTGTGGTAAGTGGCATTCATCCTCTCAGCCACTCACCTCTAAGGAACCTTGGAACTGGGACACCAGCTATATCCTGAGTACATGGGGATTATACAAATAACCCTGTAATCTATGCAATTTATTTTTGAATCCCTTCATAATTGTTATTAAAGGCTGTTCTGGGTCATATTCTCCTTTCCTAGGACTTCTAGGAATACCTGAAATTCAGGTCAAGCATTCTTCCCATACAACTGAGTTAATATGTTTATGTGGCAGAGACTATTATATCACACACACACACATACACACACATGAACACCCCAAATATTTAATCAGTGATACTTTACTGACGTGTGAATTCCTGTGGGGTGGGCTACTTTGTGACTGAGACTTCACCATTTTCCTGCTGGGAAGGGATGTCTTTGAATGCTCCTACTCTGATCCTCCCCATGGCCAATGTTGGACACCCATTTATCTGGTTTGATGCTCCATTTGCACTCAGGTTGCATTGAATCTTGGAGGCTGAGAGGATTATACCCTTGACTGATCCGTTCCCTCTCTGTCTCCATAATATAAATTCGTTCTCACACATACTTGCATTGGGACCTGCTACAGCAAATCATTTCTGAGCACCTTTAATCTATTCATTCATTCCACAATTATTAAATGCTCACTATGTCCTAGGTGGAAAGCTATGAACAACAAAGATAAATCCCAGCCCTCACAGAATGTAAGAATACATTCCAGAGGTCCTAGGAGCGACGTTGTCTTCCTGTAGTTCCTCTGGATTTATAAAACCTGTGTATTTATGTTAATAATTTCTTATTTATTGTGTATAGGGTAAGGGTTACTAGAAGGGAGGAAAACTTCATTTCATTGGTGATAATCATCTTTTTCTGTTTTTAATCCTTTCCCCTGTTGGCTGGAGAGTTATTTCCCGTTCCCTTTTGTTTCTCTCTTCCTGTTGATCCTCTAAAGACCTCTATACCCACTGGATCCTCTGGCGCCTTTGCAGTGCATTCTAACACCAGGTGTATCCTAATAGACTTAAGACATGCTAGATGGTGTACTAAGTGCCCTACACAGACCACTCATTTCATCCTCCCTACAACCCTGTGGGGTTCTATAGTTGTGTTTCATAGGAATAGATTTTTAAAAAATGAGTGACTTCAAATCTTTACTTCAATTTCATTTAACTTTATTACTGTTTGAATTCTGATGATTCTGAATAGATTCAGTTCATATTTAGTCTTGACAGCCTCTTACATGTCTGGTGCCTCAGTAATATGCCACAGATGGAGACAAAATTAAGCCTGGCTAAGGTGGCATTCAGTACCACAACTGACCTGGTCTGGCCATGTTGGACATCAGAAGTTTGACCACACTGAAGATTTATACAATCTAAATATCTAACTTTTTTTTTTTTAATGGTTTCTCTCCTTGTTTTCTTTTAAATTAATTAATTTATGTATTATTCACTTTTGGTTGCATTGGGTCTT
The DNA here is from genome assembly GCF_000442215.2 of Lipotes vexillifer. NCBI lineage: Eukaryota > Metazoa > Chordata > Mammalia > Artiodactyla > Lipotidae > Lipotes > Lipotes vexillifer. The sequence continues at coordinate 1,058,980 of NW_006783088.1, read as the reverse complement.
CGTTGCTGTGCGTGGGTTTTCTCTAGTTGCGGCGAGTGGGGGCTACTTTTCGCTGCATTGCGCGGGCTTCTCACTGCAGTGGCCTCTCCCATTGTGGAGCATTGGCTCTAGGTGCGTGGGCCTCCATAGCCATGGCACACGGGCCCAGCAGCCGTGGCTCGCAGACTGTAGAGCGCAGGCTCAGCAGCTGTGGCGCACAGGCTTAGTTGCTCCGTGGCATGTGGGATCTTCCCCGACCAGGGCTCGAACCCTTGTCCCCTGCACTGGCAGGCAGGTTCCCAACCACTGCGCCACCAGGGAAGCCCCAAATATCTAACTTTAAGAATATCTACTGACAGCTAGATCAAGATGGAGTTCAGGCTTTAAGAATCCCCTCTGCTCCACAAACATAGCAAGTGCCGGATAAAACAAACAAACAAAAAAGGAAAACTGAAGAAGGCATAGTCAGGCCTCAAATAGCAGACAAGCATTTCTGAAGATCCAAGCTGTCACAGAAGCACAAACTGTGATCAGGACTGAAGGGGTGGGTGGACTTGCGGGTTTTGAATGCAGAGGCAGTTAGGGGTGGTAAATGAGTCAAGAGCATTCCCTGTGAGAAGGGGAAGCAGAGGCAGGCTCACTGACTAATGCCCAGGGCTAGGGTGGTATTCATTTCTCATCCTCCACCCTCATGCAAGGAAGCTAGAAATAAACCTGCAGCTAAATGCTGAAGGAGCAGTGGCTCATTTCCAGCTCCAGGCTGGAAGAGAAGGATGAGACATAGCCTTGTGACCAGGAGCCGAATCAAGCTTCTCCCTGACCTAGCCTGGATCAGCCACAGCCCAGTGGCTCTGCAGGACAGTCCCCTCTAACTGTCCGTACTAGTTTTGGATTGAAGACCCCCGAAGCTGCTAAACAGGACAGTTGAATATTCAGGTAAAGGAGAAGGGAAGAGAGAGAGGGAGAGAAAGAGAGAGTGAGAGAGAGCAAGAGAGAGCATGCGAGAGAGAATTGAAACAAACATACCACCTTATATTCCAAATGAGACTATAAACCAAATAAAAAAAAATTGATGAATAAAAGCGAATACTAAGAAAAGTAGCCAGCAAATCAACAGTCAGAACATGGGTTCACTTCTGATGAAATTGATTTTACAGAATGATCAGACAAAGCTTTAAAGTAAATATATTGATTATTTCAAAGAAATAAATGAAATAAAAACTTCCATTAAAATAATTTTTAAAAATAGGCTGAAAAAAAGAATGGGGAGATAGGAGAAAGAACCAGTTAGAATATTTGAACATGAAAAAATAGTCATGTGGGGCTTTGAGTTATGATGGCTGTTTGGTTATATGTATCTAATTTCACTACCTTTCTAAAGCACACTAAAATTACAGTAAAGCAATTAAAGAAAGAAAAAAGAAACAAACCAACAGGAATGGGGAGAATAGGTGAAGAGACAATGGCAAAAGTATTTTGGAATCTAGAGAGGAGATGAATTAGTGGTAACTGGTTAGTAAGCCAGACAGACCTGTAAGTCATTATGGTCTCAGAAAGCTGACAAAACCCCCAATTCATCCTGAGAACCCTCTAAGTCTCAAAAACTAGCAATTCCAGAAACCTCTGGGCCTGACCAAAAGTAGAGGCTAAACCAAAAGGACTGAGTGAAAGTTGTTTGAGAATCCATTGTACCTCGATATTCTCTCCCACCCACAGTGCTAGACAACTGCTCCTCTCTCATCCAAAGAATATTGTGAAATGATGAAACAGAGCCTGTGTGTCCATGTATATCAGGCATTGTTGAGAGTGGGGCTGCCATACTGAAAGCAGGGGTATTAAGTGACCATATGGGCAAAGACTATGAAATGCTGAGACTACCAGGCCCTTTCTTCTTGGCTCTCAAAATGCTGGTGGACAGAACTGGACCCTCTGGAAGGAGTTTGGAAGATTCTTCTATGAGGAATAGAATCAGTCTAAGAGGAAAGTCCTAAAGACATAGACATGGGGTGGGGGTGTTCCCCCAAGAACTGGCTTACTCAGATCACCAACTCCCGGGTTGGTCCCCAACTCCCGGGCCACAGACTGGTAGTGGTCCCGAGGCCTGTTAGGAGCCGGGCCACACAGCAGGAGGTGAGTGGCGGGAGAGCAAGAGAAGCTTCATCTGCCACGGCCCATCACTCCCCATCGCTCACATTACTGCCTGAACCATCCCCTCATCCCCGTCCATGGACAAATTATCTTCCATGAAACTGGTCCCTGGTGCCAAAAAGGTTGGGAACTGCTGGAATAGAGAAAAGCTCCTAAGTCATACTCATCTGCTCAGAACTTCCAAACTGCTTTTTGATCCTGTTTACCCTTAATCCTGAGGAGATAATCTAAGATTACTTGAAACTTGAGGGAAGCCTCTAACACGGAACATAGAAAACACAATGAACAGACAGAAAAAAGCAACTTGGAGGAAGTGGAGACTACGTAGAGGAATGGGGAAGCAAACAAACAAAAAATGCAAAATTAATATCGCTAGAGAGAGAAAAAGATATTGTATTTATGAAACAGAATGTGTAAAAAATTCAGAAAATAATTTTAAAGAACGTTTGGAAATTAGAAACATGATGGCAGAAATGAAACACACTCAGTGAAAGTGCTGGAAGATAAATTAAAGAATTGCCTAGAAATTAGAACAAAAATACATGGAGAGGAAAATAAGAGAGAAAAGATAAAAATTGAAGGACAAGACCAGGAAATTTAATGTATGAATGATATTAGTTCTAGAGGAAGAGAACAAAGGAAATGGATGGGGAAAAAATGAATACAATAATTCAGGAAAATTTCCCAGATTAAAGGACATGAATTTGGATATTGAAAGGGCTCACCAAATGCCCAGTAGAATGGCATATCATGGGTTTTCAGAAACTCAAAAAAGGAAAGACACCCCAAATATCAAAAACTATACTTTCATGTACCATTTTAAAATTTTTATTTCTTTATTTTTTAAACATTTTTAGTGGAGTATAATTGCTTTACAATGGCGTGTTCGTTTCTGCTTTATAACAAAGTGAATCAGTTATACATATACTTATATCGCCATATCTCTTCCCTCTTGTGTCTCCCTCCCTCCCACCGTCCCTATCCCACCCTTCTAGCTGGTCACAAAGCACTGAGCTGATCTCCCTGTGCTATGTGACTGCTTCCCACTAACTATCTATTTTACATCTGGTAGTGTATATATGTCCATATATACAATACCACTCTCTCACTTTGTCCCAGTTTGCCTTTCCATCCCCCTGTGTCCTCAAGTCCATTCTCTAGTAGGTCTGTGTCTTTATTCCTGTCTTGCCCCTAGGTTCTTCATGACCATTTTTTTTTTAGATTCCATATATATGTGTTAGCATACAGTATTTGTTTTTCTCTTTCTGACTTACTTCACTCTGTATGACAGACTCTAGGTCCATCCACCTCACTACAAATAACTCAATTTCATTTCTTTTTATGGCTGAGTAATATTCCATTGTATATATGTGCCACATCTTCTTTATCCATTCATCTGTTGATGGACACTTAGCGTACCTTTTTTCTTAGAAAGCTATGGAAAGACATGCTCCACAAAATGAAGGGTGTAAACCAAGAAAGGGAACTAAATGAGACACGGGAAACCAACTGAGAGGAGAAGTGAAGGCAACTCTTAAAGTCATAGTGATGGGGAACCCAAGGGTAGATCTGAGAGAGATTACTAGGTACCAGGCACAGTGAGAAAAGCAGACTGGATTGGAGCTGGCCTGAAAATTTGTGACCAAGCACAATGCCTATCTCAAAGCCAAAGGAACCTTCACTTTTACTGATAATATCCACAGTGATGAGTCTATATGGCTGAGACTGATAAGACAAAAAAGAAGTATGCCCTAATGGGAATGATTACACTAAAGTCTAGTGTGTCTTTTGATCAACAGTATGGCAAGAGCCTTCTGATCTCCATGGACTTCAATGCAGAAGACAATATTAATTGGCCTGAATAAGAGAAATCTTCCTATACATACATATAGGCCTACACATGCATGCAATGACTGTAGAAGGATGTATAATAACCTGGTATTTACTATTTTGTTATTTTTGAATTTTGTATTATGTACATGTGTTATCTATTCAAACTTTAATGAAATAAAAATAAAACATTCCCTAAAAATTTAATTCAAATGCACAGAATTATAAATGCACATATCTAGAAGCAATAATTTTACCTGTGGGTGTATAGCGTAAGGATAAAACCTCACATATTCAAAATGATGTACACAAATAACTTAATAAATAAACAATTAAATATTTAAACAATTAAAATAAATTTAATAAATAAACAATTAATTAATTAATTAAATATTTATTTATTCCAGCTTTGTTGAGCTTTAGTTGACGTGTAACATTGTTTAAGGTGTACAACGTGTTGATTTTACAGGATTATTTTAATGGCAAAAGAGTGGAAACAACCTTTACAGGGGGCTTGTGAATTAATCATGTTCATCCATAAAATGAAACACCGTGAAGCCCTTTAGTAGGTAATGAAGCTCATTATGTACTGATATGAAACAATCCTCACAATATCGTCTCAAGTGAACAAAGGCAAAATAGAGAAAAGGATGTGTAATATGCCAATATGTGTGTATAAAAGAGAGAAAAATGACTCTCTCTCCATGTGTGCATGTGTGTGTGTGCATTTCCACATATATGAATAGAGTATATCAGAAACAATAAAAGTAATGGAAAACATTGGTTGCTTCCAAGAAGAGGAACTGAGTGGTGGGAAGGAGGAAGAAGTAGGAGGGTAACTTCTCATTGTTTACCCTTGTGTAACCTTTGGTTTTGAACCATATAAATGTATTACTTATTTAAAAGCAAATTTAAAAAATGTAATGAATGAGATGCACTCTGCACCAGAGAGAGGAAAATGAAGTATTAGAGAATTGGGAGATAGAATATAGGAACCTGCTCAGAATGCAATACAGAGAGCAGAGAGATAAAAACATCAAGAAGGATTTTATATATATAGAAGAATGACAGACTGACAGAAAACTTCTTATTGTTAATAATAGATGTTGGAGGGGCTTCCCTGGTGGCACAGTGGTTGAGAGTCTGCCTGCCGATGCAGGGGACACGGGTTTGTGCCCTGGTCTGGGAAGATCCCATGTGCCGCGGAGCGGCTGGGCCCGTGAGCCATGGCCTCTGAGCCTGTGCGTCCGGAGCCTGTGCTCCACAACGGGAGAGGCCACAATGGTGAGAGGCCCGCATACCACAAAAAAAAAAAAAAGATGTTGGAAGATAATGGAATAATAACTTTAAAGTGCTGAAGGAAAAAACTGTCAATCGAGAATTTTACAACCAGCTAAATTTTATTCAAGAAGGAGTGTTAAAAAAAACATTTTTAGACATACAAATACTAAATACGTTACTACACACAGATCCTTACTAAAAGACTATTAAACTTTGCTTCAGAAATAGAAAAGTGGGAACAGAAGGAAATGTGGATTGCAAGAAGCTAGTATCCTCTAAATAGCTCTTCTTCCCACCCACCCCTAAATCAAATAAGTTGTTCTAGAGAGCACAGAGGTTGATGAAATGTGTTGAAAATTTAAATTAATGATTAGAGTCTAAGATTATATTTTTTGTTTCATAAAACAGTAATAACAAGGTGAGGGAGATAGTCAAAGCAGGAGATACATAAAGTACTTTAAGGATTTATTGAAGTTGGGAGGAATTAAATAATTGTAGACTTTATCAGAACATTTATAGTTAAGAATGCAGGTTACAAAATTCAGAGTAGTCATTAAAATAAGACATATTAATATCTTCCAAATCAGAAGAGAATAAACATTATCAAACAAAAGAAGATAGGGAAGAAGAAAAAGAAGCAAAGAATGGTAATAGAAAACACAAAATAAGATAATATAGTTGTCTAAACTACTAAATTACAAAAAATGGAAATGGGTTAAATTCATCTATTAAAAGACAGAAGCAATCAAATAGATAAAAACAAAATGCAACTCTATGCTTCCTACAAGAGACAGAGTGATACACACACACCCACCCACACACACACACCCACACACAGGCTGCAAATAAAAAAGTGGAAAAAGATGTGTAACATAAATACTAACAAACAAGTTAGTGTAGCAAAATTAACGTAAGACAAAATAGATCTAAAGGCAAAAAACATTCATAGGGATAAAGAGAGAAAACACAAAATAATAAATGTAACCACACACCAGGAAGATAAAACAATTATGGTGCTTCCCTGGTGGCGCAGTGGTTGAGAGTCTGCCTGCCGATGCAGGGGACACGGGTTTGTGCCCTGGTCCAGGAAGATCCCACATGCCACGGAGCGGCTGGGCCCGTGATCCATGGCCGCTGAGCCTGCGTGTCCGGAGCCTGTGCTCCACAGCGGGAGAGGCCACAACAGTGAGAGGCCCGCGTACTGCAAAAAACAAAAACAAAAACAACAAAAAACCAAAAAAAATTATGAACTTTTATATCCCTAATAAAATTTCATATAATGGGGCTTCCCTGGTGGCGCAGTGGTTGAGAATCTGCCTGCCGATGCAGGGGACGCGGGTTCGTGCCCCGGTCTGGGAAGATCCCACATGCCGCGGAGCGGCTGGGCCCGTGAGCCACGGCCGCTGAGCCTGCGCGTCCGGAGCCTGTGCTCCACAACGGGAGAGGCCACAACAGTGAGAGGCCCGCGTACGGAAAGAAAAAAGAAAAATTTCATATAATGTAACATAATAAATAAAGCAAACATTGAAAAATTCTAAGGAGAAAGTCAGGAAACAACAGTAGGGGATTGACACAAATCATAAAGCAAGCAGTCAAAGATTAGAAATGATATAGCAGCTTTGAATAACAAAATTAGCAAGTGTGATCTAAAATATATTCATATGTATCTAAAAACTTTGCACACAACAAGTGCACATGTTTTTTTTTCAAGTATAGATAGAATCTTTGTAAAATTTGACCATGAAGTCAAAAAGGAAATCTCAATAACTTTTAAATAATTGATATCATAATGACCAAAATATCTTAACACATAATTAAATTAGAAATAATTTGAATGATAAAAAGTAGTTTAACACACCCCTACTTTCTTTTTTTTCACTTATTGGGAAACTTAAGAATGCAACTCTGAATAACTCTGAGTACAGATGAAATAAATGCCATAAAAAATATTTATAGCTGAGCAATAATAAATTACTAACATAAAAAAATTGTTTGATATAGCTAAAGTGGTGTCTAGAGGGAAATATGTAGCTTAATTGCATTTATTATAAATGATAAAAATGAAAATAAATGTGTTGTATTCAACCAAAAAATAAAGAGCAATGAAGCAACTTATGAAGGTAGAAGAAGGGAAATAATAAACACAAGAGAAGAAATTAATGAAATAGAAAATTAGAGAGGACACAAAACCAAAAGCTTGTTCTTTGAAAAAAGAAAAAAGGAATATAATGTAATAGGTAAATCACTAGCAAGACTCATCAAAAAGAAAGGGAAGATATATAAATAAGTAATATTAAGAAAGAAACCTTGGTTGTCACCCATGAGGTTGTTAAATATTTTGAATATCCCTCTGAATATCTGACAGAAGTGATATTATCAATTAATGAGGAAGGATGTTATCAACATGAGAGAAAAATTAGATCTCTGCTTTGCAGCATGACAAAGATTAAATCCAGTTGTGTTAAAGACCTCAGTGTAGAAAGCAAAACCCAGACATTTTTAGAATACATTTTAGTCAAGGTACAATAGCACAAACTGTACAGGGGAAGATAATCATATTTTACTACGTAAAACTTAAAGATGCTGCACAAAGTTAAAACACTGGGAAAATACTGACTGTATAACAAAGTATGGATGTTTAGAAAATACACAGAATTTCTACAAATTATTAAACTACTCAACAGAAAAATGAAGGAATGTAATGCACAGGAGAGGAAATCCATGTTGTCAATAAGCATTTGATGTGATGTCTAACCCTCTGTCAAAACTGTAAGAGGCTGTATCACCCAGTGTTGGCTTTGTATTAGAAATATTGTTAAGTAAGTCTCAAACACTGCTGGTGGGAATAGAGCTGGGGCAATCCCTTTAGAGAGCAATTTGGCATTATTCAGTGAAGTGGGAGGTTCTCATTTAGGTATACACCCTAGAGTAGCACTTCTCAAACTTCAGCTTGTCTCAGAATCACCTGGTGGGCTTGTTAAAGCACCCATCACTGGGCCCCACTTCCAGAGTTTCTAATCCAGTGCGCCTGGGGAAGAGACTGAGGATTTGCATCTAACATGTTCTCAGGTGCTGTTGCTGCTGGTGGGACCACACTTTGAGAACCACTCCCTCAGACAGCCTTTTGATGTGCACAAAAATGTTTATTGTTAGGAAGAGCAAAATATCAGGAACAAATGCCCACCAGCAAGAGAATGAAGAGTAAATTATGCTTTTTTAGTAAAACAGAATATACATAGAAATTAAGATGAATGAAACTAGAGATGTAAATATAACATAAAAAATGGAAAAACACATTCTATGAAAAAAGCAAATTACAAAGTGATCTATAGAGTTTGATACCATCTATATACATTTTAAAGAAATGCAAAACAAGATAATATAATGTTTATGGATAGCAAATGGTATAAATTATGCATGAGCAGGATAATGCTGCATTTATGATATATTGGTTAATTCTAAGGAGGGAGTGAGAGTGATGGGATTGAAAATGGATAAACAGTGGGCCTCAACTGTATCTGCATTTTATTTATTTATTTATTTAGTTTTATTTTTTGGCTGCATTGGGTCTTAGTTGTGGCATGCAGGCTCTTCGTTGTGGTACACAGGCTTCTCTCTAGTTGTGGCCCACAGGGTCCAGTGTGTGGGCTCTGTAGTTGTGGCACACGGGCTCTCTAGTTGAGGTGTGAGGGCTCAGTAGTTGTGGCGTGCGGGCTTAGTTGCCCCACTGCATATGGGATATTAGTTCCCTGACCAGGGTTCGCACCTGCATCCCCTGCATTCGAAGGTGGATTCTTATTGATTGATTGATTGATTTTGGCTGCATTGGGTCTTTTTTGCTGAGCATGAGCTTTCTGTAGTTGCGGTGAGTGGGGGCTACTCTTTGTTGTGGTGCGCCGACTTCTCATTGCAGTGGCTTCTCTTGTTGCGGAGCATGGGTTCTAGGTGCGCAGGCTGCAGTAGTTGTAGCACGTGGGCTCACTAGTTGTGGCTCATGGGCTCTAGAGTGCAGGCTCAGTAGTTGTGGCACATGGGCTTAGCCGCTCCACGGCATGTGGGATCTTCCCTGACGAGGGTTCAAACCCATGTCCCCTGCATTGGCAGGTGGATTCTTAACCACTGGACCACCAGGGAAGTCCCTGTATCTGCTTTTAAAATCTATCTATCATCTATCTATCTATCTATCTATCTATCTATCTTCTATCAATTGTATTTTTAACAAAAAAATGATCTTAATTTAATATTGCTGTCTTAGTTCAGGCTGCTATAACAGAATACTATTGACTAGGTGTCATACAAACAACAGAAATTTATTTCTCACAGTTCTGGAGGCTGGAAGTCTGAGATCAGGGAGACAGCATAGTTGGGTTCTGGTAAAGAACATCTTACAGGCTGCAGACTGCCAAATTTTTTTGGTGTCCTCAAATGGCAGAAAGAGGGCAAGAGAGCTCTCTGGAGCCCCTTTTATAAGGGCACTAATCCCATTCATTAGGGCTCCATCCTCCTGACCAAATCACCTCCCAAATGTCCCACCTTCTAGTACTATCACATTGGGCATTAGGATTTAACGTGAATTTTGGAGAGACACAAACATTCAGTCTGTAACAACTGCCAAAGTTTAATATTTGATAAATCTGGGGAGCGGGTATAAAGTCATCATTGTATTATGTTCCTTCTTGAGTGTACATTTGAACACATTTGAATTATTTCATGATAAAAATGCATTAAAAAGAATACCTGGAAAAATACCAGGCCAGACTTTGCTTCTGGATGTTGTTAAGATGAAAAATATGATTTTGAGAAGACTGAGTCTCTATTGTGAAATAAGAACTATATATGATGCCACATAATTCATCATAATGATATACAAAAATTACGACTACAAGTAGCGATTTCAAATTTCTTCTTAGAGGAATGGCGAAGGCCCTCAGCTTTTCACTCTAGACTGGGTTCCTCTTCCTTTGTCAGAGAGTTGGTTCTGCTGACCCTCCTCTGTGTGTCCTGGTTTTTGAGCTGGGATATTTGATTCTTTAGGCAAGAGGAGAATAAAAGGAATATGATAATTCAAAGCCTCTTTTATTACCCTCACAGAGGAGAATGCTGCCTTTAATTGCTCAAGTTTGGACTTTTGTGGTATAAAACTGGGACAACAGATAGAGTGATAGAACTTAAGAAAACCAGCACGGCTGGGTTGGTTTACATTGTCAGGGCAGAGTATTACTGGCATAAGTGAAATAAAGTGTTCTGAAAGGTGAGAGGAGAGGAGGAGAAAGACAGGAACTGGTGGGGCCTGGGTTTGAGAGCAGAATTTGCCATTTGCCTGTTTCCTTGGTTCTCTAGGCTGTTTCCTCCTGAATGCCCTTGGCCTGCTGGCATGGTGGTCTTCCTGACTTCGTTTGGTCAGCCTTGTATGTCAGTGCAGAAGAAGATGTTTTGCTTTGTATTCTTGGAGTCTCTGTCACATTGGGTCAACTTGGGTCAGAGCTGAAAAGGGGTTTTTCCATTGAGCAGAGATACAGGTATGATACTGTTAAACATCCTCCCTTTGGCAGCCCAAAGTTTTACGTGTAACCATCTCATGTCCACTGTTAGATAAGTGAACACTTTTACTTTATTGCCTCATTCATCTCTAACCACATCCCTGTCAGGTAGCATTATTTTCCTAACTTTGGAGATGAGGAAACTGGCTCAGAGAGATTGACTTCCCCAATGTAGCACATCCATTTAGAGGCTTATGTGGGATTCAAATCCAAGTCTATGATGTTTTACACTGAGCTACACTGTGCTAGGTTTGTGAGATCCAGTAAAAATATAGGACTTGGCCCTGTTATCAAGGAGTTTTATTGATTAGTTGGGAAGATAGCTTTACTGTTTAGTTGGCACCTGAAACATTAAGGCTGGACCCAAGTCATGTGAAATAAAGGGGAATGATCCCACGTGTATGTTAAAGAAATAGTTATCTCCAGCGCCCTGTTAACTTTGGTTCAGCTGTCTCCTATGACCAACAGAGTGGATACTCACCACCCCTGATGTTCCTTTTGCTTTATAGTGAAATGATGCCGTATTTCCTTTATGCAGAAAAAGATTTCTCAGCCGTAGATAATCATCCAATCCTCTGGAGGAAGTTCTTTGGAAGAAAGGCAAATGAGCATAGTTACATTCAGGATAAAAGTGACCCTTAGTCACAGCCTCTATGAGACTCTGAACTCCTTGCAGATTTTTAAAAAAATATATTTATTTATTTATTTGGCTGTGCCTGGTCTTAGCTGCGGCATGCAGGATCTAGTTCCCTGACCAGGGATCGAACCCAGGCCTGCGTTGGGAGCACGGAGTCTTAACCACTGGACCACCAGGGAAGTCTCACTCTTTGTGGACTGAGGTTGGGTATTTCACATTTGAACTGCACATAGCCTGGACCAAACGGGCTACTCAGTTATATCCATTGTTATCATTGTAGCTTTTCCCCACCTGGGGATAAAGGGCAGGTAGGTGGGTGGGGGATATCCGATCCACCGTAGTAGAGGAAGACCTCGTTGCAGCCTTGGTAAATCTGGAATTCTTGAGTTTTCACTTCACCCTATTCCAGAGTAGTTAGGGCCAGAAACTTTGACAAAGAATCTAGCTGGTATGGAACCTTCCTTGGCTGGCCCCTCATCCTCCATCACTGTTTGTCCAGCTAGTCTACAAATTGGGATTCCCATGTAGCTTTTGCACACCCTGTGGGGCAGAGTTTTCCATGAGTTATTATCCTCTTTCCTTTGTTGACTGAGTGCATCAACCCTCTGTGGAGACCTGATACCATGGGTCACCCCTAGGGTGTTAGAGGTACCTACGTGGGATATGAGTCATTTTATGGCCAGTGACAACCCCTGTTTCTTCCTTTTCCAGTTCAGCTGATGGTGGATCTCCACCCTCTGCCTTTTGTTCAGAGAAGCTGTGATCCTTGAATTTGGGGTCCCTGTTACACAGTGAAATCCAATAGCCTGCATTTGCCACCAGTCCCAAGGTTCTGAGCACTTGGGACCTTTGTGTTCTACCCAGAGAAAAAGCAGAGAAGCAGCAGGGACAGGTGAGTGGCTCTTCTGGAGATTTCTGAGCACCTGATTATGGGTTATTTAACTTCTGGTTTATACCAACGCTGGAAACTAACAAGCACACATCCTAAGAGTGTGCAGAAGGTGGTGAATGGAAAAAGCATCATCAACCAAAGAGATACAACATCTAGAGTCAGGAGCCCTGACTTCCGTATAACCCAATCCTTTCTTCAGTTTTCCCAATTTGTTATCTCATTTTTTTTCTTTCAAAAGCTCTCTTACCAAGCCATTGTGGTTTTAAATATCAATCCATTTCTCAGGTGAGGAAACTGAGGCACACAGAATTCAACTGATTGGCTTAAGCTCACATAGAGTAGGGCTGTCAAGGGACGTTTGGGGTTTTAGTTCCCCTTCATCTCTGTCTGCCCCCTCAAGACACTTAAAATAAACCTACAATATAAACAAAATCAATTTTCTTGTTATTCAAGTGCAACTTCAAGGCCATCCCCAAGGCCCCCCTGAGACTGCCATCCCCTAGGCTTTCCCTTTATTGAAATTCTGCAGTAATCACTAGACCATCAGTAACGGAAGCAAGATAATAAGGTCTTCCTGGAGTGTACCTTTAAAGTTTTCAGAGCCTGCCTATCTACTATTCACTGATTCACATAATATCCGGGAGACAGGAAGAGCAGGCATTATTCCTATTTAGAGATTAGGAGCTCAGATAAATAGTTTGATCCACCTCGGATCTTTTCTGCTATAGTGGGCTCTCTCTGGCTTGCCTTGGGACTGGGGTCTCTGCTGCACATATGACTGGAGACCCTTCCCATTTCTTTTCTATGCCTCCACTTCCCATTTTTCCATTCATGAAGAGACCGTCCGTGAGTGGCTTTGAGGAACAGGTCATGGTACTGAGTATTGAAGCTGCTGGAATAATGAGAGAAGCTCTCAGTTAATTGATCAGGTTTAGTTTTAGGAAAGCCAACCCCTGGGGAGGCGGTACGGTGGAAAGATGGTGGGCTCCGGGGTCAGACTGGGCTGTATTCTCATCTGGACTCTGCCACTTCCTAGTGGTTGAAGCAGGGTTTGTGGGAGCCCCACATGCTAGGTGCCTCTCTCCCCCTCTGTAACCACCTGGCAACTGGGGAAACTTAGGGCTTGGTGGAGCAGAATTTGAGAAGAGCTGATATAATACAGTTTTTCAGGAAATTTAAAATTAAATTCAGTAGCTAAGAAAAAGAATTATACGCAAAAATCAATTCAACTTGTTTCTCACCCAAGGCCAGTGAGCGTGGGCTGCTCCCGGCACACAGGCATCATTCTTGCGGGCACCTTCGGTCTTGGAGCTGATTGGCAGGAGGGTTGCTTGGACTTCAACGTCCAAATTGGACGGCTCTTCTGTAAGTATTGGTGGCCTATCCTTTCCTTCCCGTTTCCTTCAAACAGATAACTGGATGTGGAAAGAAAATAGCATTCTGGGTCAGCATAACGCTCAGAGCATATATCCAACTATTTTTATTATATCAACATATTCATTGTATGCAGACTTCATCCAGTGACTCTTTTTGGCACTGGCAACACAGTGATGAACAGACAAAGGCACTATCTTCAAGGAGCTTACGTGTGTGTGTGTGTGTGTGTGTGTGTGTGTGCGCGCGCGTGTATGATATTATAGACAAACAAATAAATGTCTAACAGATGACAATGAAGCTGTGACCAAAAAATCAAGGCAAGAAGGGGGTCAGAGCGTGACGGGAGTTGTATTCAGAGAGGTGGTCAGAAAGGGTCTCTACGTGAAGGAGAATTGAAGGAAGTACAGGAGGAAGTCACTCAGAAAGGCAGAGGGAACAATAAGAGCAAAGGCCCTGAACTGTCACTTAATGCTCTGACCTTCCATTTTTAGACCAGCCCTGCAAATGTACATACTATGCCCTCCATTTGAAGATGAAAAAAAAATGAGGCTCAGCAAGATTAAGAACCTTTCCTAAAATACAGCTGGTACCTGATGGAGCCAGGGTCAAGCTCAGCTCCTCTGATTTTAGAGATGGTGCTGTGAACTCGGGGGGTTGTCTGTGTGCCTGAAAGTGGGGGTAACTATTGCTGTCACGATGCAGGGAGTAAGGCCTTCCCTGGTGGCGCAGCGGTTGAGAGTCCGCCTGCCGATGCGGGGGACGC
>NW_006783088.1:1036415-1044410 GCF_000442215.2 Lipotes vexillifer | reverse complement strand
ACCAAAAAAAAAAAAAAAAAAAAACGATGCAGGGAGTAAGAGCAGAGAGGAGGCAGAGAGCAGGACCCCGGGCTTCAGCTCCCGCACCTCCTGTAGCCCCTTCTGCCTGTCTTGTGGTCCCGCGCCACCATTGTCTGCTCACCTTGGTTTGGTGGTTGGGTTCTGAAATAATTGTCTGGGTCTTAGTATGTTCATTTTCCAATGCCTTTCACCTTTGGGGACAAGTCTCCCAGAGGCTGGGTAGAGAGAACTGAAACAGGGAGAAATCTAGCCTCTCCCACCAGGCTTATCACATAGCTGCACCAGCAGATAGCTGCAGGAACCCAATTTTAATTTCCCTGCATGGGCCTCAAACCGTTTTCCACATTTGTTAGGGAAAATCTTAGCCAAGGGAGCCCCATCCTTTGAGGACACTAAACTAGGCCAGGTTCCTGGGTGGCTTCCCCTCCTCATTCAGTGATTGTCCCATATGACCCTATCCTCTCCCCACAACCCCACCGTGGCCTTCCTACTTGACACTTGGTTGATAATGTTCTCTTAATCTTGGAGAGGAAGCCAATGTGGTTAACAGGCCTGGGAGTGTCGCTGTGCCCCTGCAGGTCGCCAGAGCCCGCCGGGGGACTTCTCCAGTCCAGCGGGGCCCCGAGCTGCAGAGAAATGAACCTCACATGCAGGGCTGGCAGCCATCTGGTGACATGAAATAACAGAGGGAGGTGGCACAGTGTGTGTGTGGGGGAAGCACAGACATCTAGGTCAGATGTGCTGGGGTTTGAATCCCATCTCTCCCATTTACTCTCTGGCTCTTTACAGAAGAGGTTTGATGGCTCCTGATCTCGGAGGTATGATTAGTTTTCCTTAGGGATCTAGGCTTTTTTGATGGTGTGGTTCTGCTGTCCACTGACGTCTCCAAATATTCTGAATTTAGTCTGTGACTAGAGAGGGAGAGAGCCTGAAGATAGTGGGAAAGCTCACCTGCTTCTTAAAAATCCCAGCCCACAAGTGAGATGCATCCCAGGCTGGAGGCAAGAGGCTGGGAACGAGCCCCTGGCCCGGCTGCCTCATAACAGCGCTCCACACTGAGGGGGAGGGTGTGGGTCTTTGCGGTGTGTGTGTGTTCAAAATATCCTACTTCTTTACCCCTTGTCCAGCAGTTGAGTAATAAAAGCCGTTCTTTCAAGGTAACATCTGGATTTGATACAAACCCCCTCAGGTTCTGGCATCCTATCTCTAAGTTATGGATCAGAGAACTGAAACTATCGTAAGGTAACACCTGTCCCAGGCCCTGTGGTAGATGCTCGGGCACCTGCTCTGTGCCAGGTCCCGCGGTTGATGCTGGGGGCACCTGCTCTCTACCAGGTTGCTCCTCTGGTACATCTGCTATGGCGCCTGGCACAGAGCGGGTGCCCTGTGCATATTTTGGTCTGACCTGCATACAAGTTTGGAGGAATAAAGGAAGGAAAAGTCTTCCTACTGAAGATGAGACTATCGAACTTGAGTCACAGCTGGAAGGCCAGGTAAGATTTAGCAATAATACTAACAATTAATGGATGAGGCAACCAAGCTAGTGAATTGCAGGGCCAGGGCTTGATTTCAGATCTGTTTGACTCTAAATCTTGTGCTTTTAATGACTATGAAAAAGAATGAACATTTCAGAAAACTTTACCATGAAACCTGTAAGGCAGGGTTCTACAGCATCTGTGTGCAGTGAGGAAGGGTATCTGGAAAGGGTGAGCACCGTTCCTAGGATGTTACATGATAAGCCAAATTGCAAAGGGGAGAAATGTGCAGGAACTGTGCTCTGAAATTTCCTGGAGCCAAAGGAAGCGTGAAGCATCTAGGGCTGCAGTGCAATTATTGGTTCAGGAAACCAGTGTTTATAGAACCCCCACTATGGGGATGTTGGAGCCTGGATTTAGGTGTGGTGAAGATACATGCAGGAATCTGAAGACTCTGACCTTGTTTATGTCTGATTTTGTATCTCTACATGCTTTCACTGCCAGCAAATCATGAAATGTTGACACCCAAGGGAACCTGTTTAATTACTTTTAGGGGAAAGAGCGAGGGTTTTAGACCTTGGCAAACCTGGATTCAAATTCCAGTTCCGGCATTTGTGACCACAGGCAAAATATGATTTGTTTTCCTCCAAAGGGTCAGAGACATTCAATAATTTGCCCAAGGTTACAGAACAAGTATGTAATGGTTTCAGTTATCTACTGCTGTTTAACAAACCACTCCAAGGCTTAGTGGCTTACAGAAATGACAATCAGTTATTTAGTTCACAAATCTGCAATTTGGGGAAGGCCCAGCAGGGAAGACTGGTGTCAGCGGGGTCAGTTTGACCAGGGCTGGAGGGTCGATTCTTCAGGTGACTCATTCACCTGGCTGGCATGTTGGTGCTGGCTGTCAGTGGGAGATCAGCCAGGGCTGAGGACCGGGGACCTTAATTCCTCTCCACCTGGGCCTTTCTGCAGGCTGCTTGGGCTTCCTCACACCATGGTGGCTGGGTTCCAAGAAGCAGGGGGAGGAATCAGTTTCTTAAGGCCTGGAAACTGGCACAGCACCGCTTCTGTCTTCTTATGTCATCAAGCAGCCACAAAGCTCAGATTCAAGGGGAGTGGCCGTTGGCCCCACTTTTTAATGGGAAGAGTGTCAAAGAATTTAAAAATGACCACAGTAATGGGGACATTATATTCTCTTACTTACTCTTTTTTTTTTTTTAACACCTTTATTGGAGTATAATTGCTTTACAATGGTGTGTTCACTTACTCTTAAAATTAGATAAGAGTTCATCTTTTTGGACCCCGTTTTTATTATCTGTTTTACAAGATGGAATTTAGTGTTTTGCCCATGGTCACATATTTCAAGTTGATATTGGCTTTTGGATTTGAACTCAGTCCTGTGGAATTTATCTCTTGACAGCTATCTCTCTCTCTTTTTAAAAAAAAATTTATTTATTTGTTTGCACTGGGTCTTAGTTGTGGCAGGTGGGCTCTTTAGTTGTGGCATGCGAACTCTTAGTTGCAGCATGCATGTGGGATCTAGTTCCCTGACCAGGGATTGAACCCGGGCCCCCTGCACTGGGAGCGCGGAGTCTTGTCCACTGCACCACAAGGGAAGTCCTCTTGACAGCTCTCTTTATCACTCTCCAGGCCTCATGACCACAGCCATCAACACCTCATGCTGTACTCCCAACCTGGCCTTCCTGCCTCTTGTCTCCTCCTCTCCAGACCTGCTTCAGCACAGTGTACTTGTCCCTTCTCAGCATTGCTCCCCTGCTGAGCACTCTTCAAGGCTCTCTTTTGCCCTCAGGCTGACCCTCAGCTTTGACCTTCATTAACTTGGTTACTAGCTTTTCATGTTGTTGGCCTAGACTGTTCCTCAAGCTCAATGAAAGTCACTTCCCCTCTATGATCTATTCCAGGAGAGGTCAACATCTAAAAATGTCCTCTAGTATGTATGTATGTGTGTATGCATGCATGTATTTTTATTGAGGTACAGTTGATGTACAGTATTATATAAGTTTTGAGTGGACAACATAGTGATTCACAATATAAAGGTTATGATCCATTTATAGTTATTATAAAATCTTGGCCATGTTCCCTGTGCTGTACAATATATCCTTGTAGCTTATTTATTTTATACATAGTAGTTTATACCTCTTAATCCCCTGCCCCTAACGTGTCCCTCCCTACTTCTCGCTCCCCATTGGTAACCACTAGTTTGATCTCTATATCAGTGAGTCTGTTTCTGTTTTGTTATATTCATTCATTTGTTTTATTTTTAGATTCCACATATAAGTGATATCATATAGCATTTGTCTTTCTCTCTGACTTATTTCACTAAGCATAATACCCTAAGTGTCCATCAACAGGTGAATGATAAGGAAGATGTACACACACACACACACACACACACACACACACACACACACAACGGAATACTCCTCAGCCATAAAAAAGAATGAAAATTTGCCATTTGCCACAACATGAATGGACTTGGAGGGTATTATTCCCTAGTATTTATTAATCCAATCACGATAAATACTTTAGAGGGATTATCTAATTTAAATTTTCACAACAACTTTGTTAGTTAGGTTCTTTTGTATTTGGAGACAGGAATGCTTGATCAGGAGGCCAAGCTCTTAACCTTCATGGTACTTGAGGTTTTTCCAAAATGCATGATGTTCTCCCTGATGTCTGAGATTTTATACTTGTTATGTGCTCTCTCTTTCTCTATCTTTTATGTCACTAACTTATAATTATTTTTCAGGTTCCAATTTAGACAGCTCTTCCTCCAGGAAGGTTTCCCTGATTCCTCAAGACTGGTTGAGCTTCCCCTCTTCTGCCTCCCATTAACATCCTGTCTTATTTCTATCTAGCACTTTTCATTTTGTACTGAAATCATCTGTTTTCTCATGCCCTTCATGGACTATACATTTTTTTGAGAGTTAAGGATAGCGTCTTGACTTTATTTTCCTCTCCTGAAGTGAAAGATACTTTAGTCCAGCATCTCATAGGTTCTCCTTGAGTTGTCATCATCTATGAGGCTGAGACTACTCACACATGCAGCCATGTGACCAAAACTGGACCCACGTAACAGAGTTTGCTACGCTGGGCTTTGCCGAGGTGCACGAAATGCGCCTTCTCTTCTTTACTCTCCCCCTCACTATGTACCTGTTCGCCCTGGTGGAGAATTTGGCCATCATCCTGGTTGTGGGTTTGGACCACCAGCTACGTAGACCGATGTACGTCTTCCTGACACACTTGTCCTGCCTTGAAATCTGGTACACTTCAGTCACAGTGCCCAAGATGCTGGCTGGTTTTACTGGGGGACACGGGGGCAAGAATATCTCCTATGCTGGATGTCTGTCCCAGCTCTTCATCTTTACCTTCCTTGGGGCAACGGAGTGTTTCCTACTGGCCGCCATGGCCTATGACCGCTACGTTGCCATCTGTATGCCTCTCCGATATGGGGCCTTGGTGTCCTGGGGCAGCTGCTTCCATCTGTCAGCTGCTTGTTGGCTGGTTGGCTTCCTCACCCCCATTTTGCCCATCTACCTCATGTCCCGACTGACATTTTGTGGCCCCAATGTCATTGATCACTTCTTCTGTGATGTTTCACCCCTGCTAGCCTCGTCCTGCTCGGATGTCACCCTGAAGGAGACCACAGACTTCCTGGTCTCTCTGGCTGTGCTCCTGACCTCCTCCACAGTCATTGCTGTGTCCTATGGCAACATTGTCTGGATGCTGCTGCATATCCGCTTGGCTGCCGAGCGCCGGAAGGTCCTCTCCACCTGTGCAGCCCACCTGACTGTGGTGAGCCTCTTCTACGGCACTCTCTTCTTTATGTATGTCTGGACCAAAGTGGCCCCTTCCATCAACTTCAACAAGATGGTTTCTGTCTTCTACTCCATCGTCCCTCCAATGCTCAACCCTCTCATCTACACTCTTCGAAACAAAGAGGTGAAGGGAGCTCTGGGCAGAGCCTTTTCCTTCAGGTCTTGGAAAGGTCAGTGAGGGGGCAGGGAGGGATCCAGTGTCCTTGCCTTGGCTTTTTAGAAGGAGGGTGGTGAGGACTCTGGAATGGAACAGAGGCCTAGGAGTCAGGAGTTATGGACTATGTATTAGTTCAAGTAAAACGCTAGTCTGCTATAGTAAGAGAGCCCTAACTATAATGTAGCTTAAAGAATGAAGGATACTTTCTCTTTCCTGAAGAGTCCAAGGTGAGTGATCCAGGTTGGTGGATGTGCTCAACAGGCATTCAAGGATCCAAATTCCTTGCATCTTTTTTTTTCTGGAAGCTCCCTGTCTCCAGTTACCACCACATGCTTCTCTTCCTCTTTGCCATCACTTCTCTGCTTTCTTTCCTTCTTTTTTAGCTATCCAATTATTTTCATTTTTATTTAAAAAAATTTTATTGGGGTATAGTTGATTTACAAAGCTGTGTTACTTTCAGGTGTACATCATAGTGAATCTGTTATACATATACATATATCCACTATTTTTTATTTTAAAATTTTATTTTTTATTTATTTACTTTTGGCTGCTTTGGGTCTTTGTTGCTGTGCCCGGGCTTTCTCTAGTTGTGGTGAGCGGGGGCTACTCTTCGTTGTGTTGCGCGGGTTTCTCATTGCGGTGGCTTCTCTTGTTGCAGAGCATGGGCTCTAGGCACGGGCTTCTGTAGTTGTGGCACATGGGCTTAGTTGCTCCACAGCATGTGGGATCCTCCTGGACCAGGGCTCAAACCCGTGTCACCTGCAGTGGCAGGCACATTCTTTATCACTGTGCCACCAGGGAAGTCCTCCACTCTTTTTTAGATTCTTTTCCCATATAGGCCATTACAGAGTATTGAGTAGAGTTCCCTGTGCTATATAGTAGGTCCTATTTGTTATCTATTTTATATATAGTAGTGTTTGTAGGTCAATCCCAATCTTCCAATTTATCCCTCCCCCCTTACCCCTGGTAACCATAAGTTTATTTTCTAAACTGTAACTATAACAGTTTACAGTTTCTGTAACTGTAAACTCAGTTTCTGTTTCCTTGCATCTTTAGGGTCAACATCCACTTGGATGTTGGCAAACTAAGGCCTCTGGGCCAAATCCAGCTCAGCACTTATTTATAACAACCTGTGAGCTAAGAATAGTCTTTAAATAGTTGAAAACAAATCAAAGGTAGAATAATATTTCATGGCACAGAAACATTTTATAAAATTAAAAATTTCAGTGTCTGTAAATCAAGTTTTACTAGAACACCGTTACACCATACATATTGTCTATAGCTGCTTTTGCGCTGCAGTGACAGACGTGAGTCGTTGTGACAGAGACCATTTGCCAACCCCCAATTTGGGGTCTTCTTATTACTTCCATCATGAACATAGGGTCCCAGTGGACAAGAAGAGTGATCATAGAGCATGGAGAAGACACAGCCTGTATTTTAAAGTTTCTTCACTAGATATAGCCATCATCATTTCTACTCACCTTTACTGGTGAGAAATTAGCCACAGGTCACATCTAATTGCAAGGAGGGTAAAAAGAATTGTGTGAACCATACTGACTCCATTTTGTCAGCTCCACCTTGGGCCTGCAGTCCTACCCCGCCCCCCATTTCTGTGTGACTGAGCTTTAGCCCACTCACAAGGAATGCACCCAAGCCAGGTAAGTTCCCTATTAACATTTACCCTTGCCTTCATCTGATATGAAAACTAAAAGAATGCCTTTTGCTGACGCAGATGGTTAATGGCCATGGAAATGTAGGGGAAACTCCTGTTCCCGGTGGTGCAGACGTGCTTCTCCCTAGTAGTCGGATTCTATTTTTAGCTTTGGCCGCTTTAAATTCCCCTGTACCCCTTTTGGTGATGTGCGCCGTAGCTGCGAATGCCTCTGGGTCATCATCCACCCGATCCTGACTGTATGTAAGTTACCAACAATAAATTTTATAATTGCACTTTATGGAGTTGCCTGCCTCATTTTTTGGTCTCAAAGTTCCTTCTCAGTTCGGAGGTTATTATTCAATATCTCTGCCTCCCAACAAGAGTCCATAGCTAGGCAGACAAATACCTGCCAAAATTTGATTATTGTGGAAAAGAGGGAGAACAAATTTTGGTAGACAACCGGCAGTTTCCACCACAAAGTCCCTAGAATCACAGCTGATTTTTCATGTGACCCATGTACTTATCTTCTTTGTATCTACATTCTTTTATTTGAAATATAGACCAACCTTTCCTGCTATACCAAATGGTGCTTTGAAAATTGATTTAGGAAGATCTCATGGCAATGTCAGCTCACTTGAAGTAAGGCTTAAAAAGACAGTTATAATTCAGTTCCCTGTATGTAGATAGTTGCATTCCTAAAGGCATTAACAATCATCCTTCGAATGTGGATTTTAGAAGCTACAATATGTGAAAGAGGAAAATGCTGAGCTTGGGATAAGGTAGAGGAAGGACAGAATTTCTGTAATGGTGTTTCTTTGTTTTTTTTTTTTTTTTTTTTTTTTTTTT
>NW_006783088.1:1001112-1036312 GCF_000442215.2 Lipotes vexillifer | reverse complement strand
CCCGTGTCCCCTGCATCGGCAGGTGGACTCTCAACCACTGTGCCACCAGGGAAGCCCTGTAATGGTGTTTCTTAAGTGGCCAGTAATGAGATGGCATAATGGTGCCCACAGCCCCAGTCTCTACCTTCCTCCGCCCCAACCCAGTATCTTCACTGTTGCATTTTTTTTTTTTTTTTAAATAAAGTGCCCAGGCAACTGCATCTTCTCCCATTTTCCGAGAAGACGGAGTCCGCAGTCAGGTTCCCAGCAGTGCCAGGCTGTCTTGGGGATCTGTCCAGCCAGCAGCCCCCTACACCAGTGCACGGAAAACTTCCGGCTTCTCCTGGTACAGGTGGTGAAACTGCTTGGCCAGACAGTGGAAGCGGGCTTTGCAGTTTCCCATCTCCCTCCTGGCTCCTGCTGTTTCTGATATGGATGTTTCCGGGCGGCTCCTGCAGGCGCGAGCGTTCACTCGACTCCCTTCCGCTGTCTCACAGGAGCACGTCTGATTGGTGCAGCCTGGGTCACGTGCCTACCGCTGTTGCAGTTTTAATAGTTAACAGAGAGAGCACGAATTACATGTTTTGAAAACCATTTTATTTTTTTTTTAATTTATTTTTGGCTGTGTTGGGTCTTGGTTGCTACCCGCGGGCTTTCTCCAGTTGTGTTGATTGCGGTGCGCAGGCTTCTCACTGTGGTGGCTTCTCTTGTTGCGGAGCACGGGCTCTAGGCGCACGGGCTTCAATAGTTGTGGCTCTCGGGCCCTAGAGCACAGGCTCAGTAGTTGTGGCGCATGGGCTTAGTTGCTCCGTGGCATGTGGGATCTTCGCGTACCAGGGCTGGAACCCGTGTCCCGTGCATTGGCAGATGGACTCTCAACCACTCCGCCACCAGGGAAGCTCCGTTTCATTTATTGGATATTAAATCAGTGATGTGCTTTATATTCTTTTGGATGAGGGCAAGATGCAAAAACAGTGTAAAGATGATAATCTTTCAGGATCAAATATAAGAATTCATCTGAATAAGACAGAAGCAGTAGTTACTTTCAGGCACCTGACCTGAGTAGATTTGACACAAAATTAATTTGACTTTTAGGTTTCTGGATGATGGGGAAAAAAGCAAAATATACTGGGTGTATTAGAGTCTTCCAGAGAAACAAAACCAATAGGATATCTATAGCTATCTATATCTATATCTATATCTATCTATATAGAAGAGATTTATAGGAATTGATTGATGTGATTGATTACGGGGTCCACGAAGTCCCATGGTTTGGCAACTGCAAGCTGGAGAACCAAGAAAACCTGTGGTGTAATTCAGTATGAGCCTGAAGGTCTCAGAACCAGGAGTGCTAATGTCCAAGTGCAGGAGGAGATGAATGTCCCAGCTCAAGCAAAGAGCAGATTTGACCTTATTTTGCCTTATTGTTCAATTCAGGCCCTCAGTGGATTGGGTAATGCCCACCTCTGTTGGTGAGGGCCATCTTCTTTACTCAGTCTACTTATTCAAATGTATTCTTTCAGAAACATTCCTTATCCCAGCCAACTGACACATAAAATTAACCATTGCACTGGGTTACGTAGTTCTCATTTATGGTAGCAGAAAGAATTCAAATTCAAACACAGGGAATATTTTCTGGATTTTGAGAACTATTCTAAGAATAACTCTGTGGGAAACATCAGCAAAGCTTATGATTTTCAGCTTCTTGAAGAAGAAATCTGTATTTTGAGGTAAATTACATAAAATGGTAAAAACTCTGAGGGATACTCTTAGAAAGGTTTCTATACATGTAAAAGTGAATCTTGCTTTAATAAAATCTGATGTAAGAAAATAAACTGAAAAAAAAGGCCTTTGTGAGTGTGATTATTTACATTATAAAACATTCACTCCCTTAAAAAACAGACCTACAGGGACTTCTCTGGTGATCCAGTGGTTAAAACTCCGCGCTCCAACGCAGAGGGCACCAGCTCCATCCCTGGTTGGGGAACTAAGATGGTGTATTCTGCGTGGTGTGGCCAAAAACAAACAAACAAAAAAAACCCCAAAAAACCCAGACCTACCTTCCAGAATCTGGATTGCTGGTGAGGTGTATGATATGTGTAGGTATTGACAATTAAAGTTTTAAAAGACACTGCTAGGGCTTCCCTGGTGGCGCAGTGGTTGAGGGTCAGCCTGCTGATGCAGGAGACACAGGTTCGTGCCCCGGTCCGGGAAGATCCCACATGCAGCGGAGCGGCTGGGCCCGTGAGCCATGGCCGCTGAGCCTGCGCGTCCGGAGCCTGTGCTCCACGACGGGAGAGGCCACAACAGTGAGAGGCCCGCGTACCACAAAAAAGACACTGCTAAAAAAAAGAAAAGACACTGCTAGTGATAGATCAATCTGCAATGAAGAAAAATTATGAAATCATGTCAGGGAAAATGCATATTTTTGTAAATATGGGATTTCTGAGAATATAATTCCTTTTCTGGGGGTATATTTATTCATAGTGTAAAATAGAGTTATGTGAAGTGCTGGCTTAACATAGATGCTAGTTCACTGATACCCAGAGAAAGTCACAGGGAGTAAAATCCCAGAGAGAAACAAGATTTATTAAGATAAACTCTGTAATAAGTGCTGTTTAATCTTGTTTTGCCCACTCTGGGTATGAGAATCTTGCCCTAAGTGTTAGCTGGGGACTACCTGGTAACTATCTTGGAGAAAGTCCTTTCACTTGGGACATAGCGAGAATGACCAAACCTACACTCTGAAATCAGAACTCTGCAGTTTTCTGCGTACCGTTATGAAACACCATCAAAGGCTTTGATATGTGTCTACTCCACTAAGGCCCATCTGGATCTCCTTCCATATTTTTTTTTATCCCTTGCACTTGTGCTGGGATTCCCACTTCTTTTATTCAGGGTTCTTAGTCTTTGGTTCGTCTCTTATTTTTCACTTTTCACATTCCAAGCCCTTAGCAGCTGATTTCTATGGCACATTTGTCAAAATGCTGGTTTTGACTGTGGTATGATACAGCTCTCTCTCTCTAATTTGAGTCTTCTTTATCTTTATCCTTGTTTCCTTTGTGGCTTCATTTGCATTGGTCGAAATAAAATTCTCAGCAGGCCATGGCAAGATAGGAGCATGTTAAACCCCTTTTGGCAGGAACTTAAGATGAATCTCATTGCTCAGAAAAATGGATTCCTTGATACCTTGAGACATTTTGTGTAACACCATTCAACAACATCCCTCCCAGGGGGCAGTCCAGCAGCACTATCATTGAATTAATATATGCCCAGTTATTGTGGGATTAATCATTATCCCCACACTCTCATGGAAGTGGAGGGGCTTCATTTAGAGCAGACCTTGCTCCAGCGCATGGGTGACAGTCACCTGTCCTCATTTACCCAAAGACAAGCAGCTAACCAGAGCAGGTTCAGCTTATTTACTTCTTTTTTTGTCTTCTTCTAGCTTATTGAGATATAATTTAAATTTAGCACTGTATAAATTTAAGGTGTACTGCACAAAATTGACTTATATACATCATGAAATGCTTATCACGATAAATTTAGTGAATGCCCATCATCTCGTACAGATACAAAATTAAAGAAATAGAAAAACATTTTTTTTCCTTGTGATGAGAACTCTTAGGGTTTACTCTCTTTTTTTTTTTTTTTTTTTTTTTTTTCTTTTTGCGGTACGCGGACCTCTCACTGTCGTGGCCTCTCCCGTTGCGGAGCACAGGCTCCGGACGCGCAGGCTCAGCGGCTATGGCTCACGGGCCCAGCCGCTCCGCGGCATGTGGGATCTTCCCAGACCGGGGCACAAACCCGTGTCCCCTGCATCGGCAGGCGGACTCTCAACCACTGCGCCACCAGGGAAGCCGGGGTTTACTTTCTTAACAGCTTTCATATATAACATACAGCAGTGTTAATTATATTTATCATGTTGTACATTATATCCCTAGCACTTATCTTATAACTGGAAGTTTTTGACTGACTTCATCAGATTCCCCCTACCCCTACCCCACGCCTCTGGTAACCACAAATATGATCTCCTTTTCTATGAGTTTGTTCATTTGTTTGCCTTTGAAGTATAATTGACCTGCAACACTATGTTGGTTCCTGGTACACAACATAATGATTCGATATTTCTATTCATTTCAAAATTATCACCATGACAAGTCTAGTTACCATCTTTCACTGTACAAAGACATTACATACTTATTGACTATATTCCCCACACTGTACATTTCATACATGTGACTCATTTATTTTGTACCTGAAAGTTTGTACCTCTTAATCTCCCTCATCTATTTCTCTCCTCCTTCCACCCCTCTTTCTTCTAGAAACTACCTGTTTGTTCTCTGTATCTATGGCTCTGTTTCTGTTTTGTTATGTTTGTTCATTGGTTTTGTTTTTTAGATTACACATATAAGTGAAATCATACAGTATTTGTCTGTCTCTCTCTGACTTATTTCACTTAGCACAATACCCTCTAGGTCCATCCATGTTGTTGCAAATGGCAAAATTTTATTCTTTTTTTATGGCTGAGTAATATTCTTGTGTGTGTGTGTGTCTTTATTCTTTATCCATTCATCTACTGATGGGCACTTAGGCTGCTTCCATATTGTGGCTATTGTAGATAATGCTGCAATGAGCATAGGGGTGGATATATCTTTTCGACTTAGTGTTCTTATTTTCTTCAGAAAAATGCCCAGGAGTGGAATTGCTGGATCATATGACAGTTCTATTTTTAATTTTTTGAGGAATCTCCACATTGTTTTGCATAGTGGTTGCACTAATTTAAATTCTCACCGACAGTGCACAAGGGTTCCCTTTTCTCCACATCCTCTCAACACTTGTTGCTTGTCGTCTTTTTGATAATAGCCACTCTGACAGGTGTGAGATGATTTCTCACTGTGGTTTTGTTTTGCATTTCCCTGATATTAGTGATGTTGAGCATCTTTTTCTGTGCCTATAGACCATCTGTATGTGTTCTTTAGGAAAGTGTTCTCTGAGGTATGTTCCCACTATACCCATTTTGTTGAGAGTTTTTTATCATAAATTCAACACAGATGTTGAATTTTGTCAGAAGCTTTTTCTGCACCTATTGAGACAATCATGTTTTTATTCTTCAATTTATTAATGTGGTGGATCACAGTGATGGATTTGTAGATATTGAGTCAAACTTTCATCCATGGGATACATCCTACTTGATCATGGTGTATGATCCTTTAATGTATTGTTGAATTCAGTTTGCTAATATTTTATTGAGGATTTTTGCATCCATGTTCATTAGTGATATTGGCCTCTGATTTCCTTTTTTTGTGATACTTTTGTCTTGTTTTGGTGTGAGGGTGACACTGACCTTGTAGAATGAACTTGGAAGCATTCTTTCCTCTATAATTTTTTGGAATAGTTCGAGAAGGGTAGGTGTTAACTTTTCTTTAAATGTTGGGTAGAATTCATCTGTGAAGCCATCTAGTCCTGGACTTTTATTTGTGGGAGTTGTTTTATTATTGATTCAATTTCATTACTAGTAATTGGTCTGCTCATATTTTCTATTTCTTCCTTGTTCTATCTTAGGAGATTGTACATTTCTAGGGATTGTTCCATGTTTTCTACATTGTCCATTTTACTGGTGTATAATTGTTTTTAGTAATCTCTTATGATCCTTTATATTTCTGTGGCGTCGGTTGTAACTTCTTTTTCATTTCTGATTTATTTATTTAACCCTCTCTCTTTTTTTTCTTGGGGAGTCTGTCTAATGGTTTGTCAGTTTTGTTTAGTTTTTCAAAGAACCAGCTCTTAGTTTCATTGATCATTTCTATTGTTTCTTTTAGTCTCTATTTCACTTATTTCTGCTCTCATCTTTATGATTTCTTTCCTCCTACAGACTTGGGTTTTGTTTGTTCTTTTTCTAATTCTTTTAGGTATAATGTTAGGTTGTTTATTTGGACTGGGTCCAAAGGCTGCCTATGGGGCCCCAGGGGTCCCAGGGCTAGTGCTGGCCCACTGGTAGGTGGGGCTGGGTCCTGGGTCCTCTGGTGAGTGGGGCTGGGTCCCAGTGCAGCTGGGGTTTTAGAAGGTCCTATGGCATCTGACTTGCCGGGAGAGGGGGCTGTGTCCCTGCCCAGCTATCTGCTTGGCCTGGGGTGTCCCAGGACTGGTGCTTCCTGGCTGGTGGGTGGGGCAGCATCCTGGCACTAATAAGCTGGAGGAAGGATTCCAAAATGGCACTGGCTAGCACCAGCGTTTTCGTGGTTGGATGAGCTTCCAAAATGGCTGCTGCCAGTGTCTATGTCCCCAGAGTGAGACCCAATTGCCTCCTGCCTGTCTCAGAGACTCTCCAAGACAGCTGGTGGGTCTGACCAGACTCCTTTCAAATTAATGCTTCTGTCCTGGTTTGCAAAGGATGTGAGATTTTGTGTGCATCCTTTAAGAGTGGTGTCTCTATTTCCTACAGCCCTCTGGCTCTCCTGAAAGTTAAGTACTGTTGGCCTTCAAAGCTAAATGTTCCGGGAGCTTATCTTCCTGGTGCAGGACCCCTGTGGCTGGGGAGCCTGATGTGGAGCTTGGACCCCTTGCTCCTTGGGGAGAATTTCTGCAGTTGTAATTATTCTCCCATTTGTGGGTCAGCTACGTGGGAGTATGGGTCTTGATTATACCACGTCTCTGCCCTTCCTAATTGTGTTGTCATGGTTCCTTCCTTGTAGCTTTAGTTGTAGAACATCTTTTCTGCTAGTCTTCATGTCTTTCTCATCAATAGTTCCTCTGTAAATAGTGGTAATTTTGGTGTGCCCGTGGGAGGAGGTGAGCTCAGGATCTTCCTACCTGCATTCTTGGCCACTCTCTATTCATTTCTTATAAACAGTTTCACAATAGATACATTTAGTACACTCTGATCAGGTTAGGTTGGAAATGTTAGCTCACAAGCTCTTTGCTTGTAAAGACCATACTTTAGCCATTTTGAAGTTCCCTCCCCATGACCTAGCTTCTAGCAACAGTCTCATAAAAGTTTCAGCTATTCAGCAATCCATCAAGAGATTGCCATTATGTATAATTTAATTGAATTATTTAATAAATGCTCTTACTATTTGCTGAGTAATATTCTACATGCCTTATAAATATTAATTCGTTTACTTCTCAGTGATAACCCCACAAAGTAGGGGCTATGGTTATCTTCCTTTACACATGAGGGAACTGCGGTACAGAGAAGTTAAGTAACTTGCCCAAAGTCACATAGCTAAGTAAATGGAAGTGCTATGGCTTGAAACTTACTCATCTGACTCCTAACATCTGCACAATGATGCCTTGGATTAACTGGTCCCCACTTTTGGCATCAGTTCCTTATATGTAAAAGGACAGGATGGACTTGATGACTTTATATACTTACCTTTTGAGTGTTTAATAAGTGCTGAGAACCTTCACGCATTTTTTTTTTTGGTTTCATTTCATTATCACAGCAACCTAGAGAGAAAGGCGTAGTCTCATCTTACACTGGAGGAAACTGAAGCTTAGAGAGCTTAAGCAACATGCTCAAGTCCCTACAACTACAACATGGAGGAGCCCAGAGGATTTGAGCCAGGTCTGTTTGACTTCTTAGGACCATTCTACTGGGTTGGCCAAAAAGTTCGTTTGGGTTTTTCTGTAACATCTTACCTTGCTGCCTCCCCTCAAAGATCTCTTCCATTGCTAACTTTGCAGAAGTTGATTTATTCATTCATCAAACAACTACTCTGTCTCCTCTTTGCACCAGGCACTGGCTGGCTGCTGAAGGGTCACAGGATGAATTAGACCAGATGTTTCCATCTAGGACGATATTAGTTGCAAACATATCTCATCTCTCTCTCACGGAATGAAATACAAAATAGAAGCAACTAAGTGAAAAGGAGGGGTCCGGATGAGTGTGATAGGGCTCAGAGGAAGGAGCATTTTCCTGTTGATGAGCTTAGGGAAGGCATCCTTGAGAAGGTGGAACTCCTTACTGTTCACTACTGATTTTCTCACTTGAGCTGATGCTGCCAAGCATTTGTTCTTTTGTGTTTTTTTCAGGATGAGAGAAGGATGATGTAGCATTTGGGAAAGAAGAGGCAGCATGTGAGGCTTGCTCCTGATGCCAAGATAGCAAAGACCTGCATGGCTATTATGTCTTTGCTTCAGGCACTCATGTACGCAGGGATGAAGGACACTTAGGTGGGCTGAGAAGGCCACCAGCAAGCTAACCAGACCTAGCAAACCCAGGTAACCCAGCATGGCGTAAAACAGTTCCAAGGAGCCCTCATCACACTTTACAGTCACTGTGGACCCAGGCTCTGTAGAGTTCACAGGTTGTGGGGGCCATCTGGTCACCCAGAGTGTACATAAGGTTGCCTGGACCAGGGAACAGGCCATGGGGATGGTTCTAGGGAGAACCGGCCCCACCCACTTCCTAATCCGGGTGTGAGGCCGGGTGGCATGGAAGGCTGCCACCACCACAATGGTCTTGGCCAGCACAGCAGACACGCAGATTGTGAAGGTGACCCCCAAAGCTGCCTGGTGTATGGCACAGGTGAGGGGCTCTGGATGACCAATGAACATGAAGGGGCAGAGGAAACAGAGGGCCAAGGAGGACAGCAGAAGGTAGCTGAGCTGGTGATTATTGGCTTGGATGACGGGGGTGTGGTGGTGCCAGACGAAGATGCCTAAGATGTGTCCAGAGCAAGGAGGAAGAGCAGGGCTGTGCAGACGGCCAACACTGCGATGAGGGGCTTGTGGTAGGGCAAGTAGTCGAGGGTTTTGGGGATGCACTGACAACTCTCCCTGTTGGGCCACTGGTCCTCAGGGCACTTCTCACATGTAGCACTGTCTAAAGGAAGAGAGAGAAACTGGGTCAGAGAACAGAGTGGGGAAGCTTCTGGAAACTTTACCATGGTCAAGCGGTTATACGACTTCTGATGGCTTTTCCAGTAGAATCAGAGTATTTCAGTCTCGTTATGATGGGCCTTCCAGATTGCCTGATGTCCTCAGATTTAGGGCCAAAAACACACATGGCCGAAATCCTGATAGTCGCTGCTTATCATGCATCAGACTATAGTGAAATAACATTGACATGGCAACCTACGGAAGCTCTAACTCCTGGTTAGGCTTTGACCTTTTGAATTGAACAACCATTGTGGCAGTGTTGTAATTCATAGTCACAGCTAATTTATTTATGCATTTATTCATTCATCAGCCTATTTTATATAAGGAATGTTTATGGGGATGCTTAATATGTACACAGACTCTCTCTCCTTTTATATGGAGCCACACTTTTCTAAGTCACTCCTTTGATAGAACTTTTCAGAGCCTTGCTTTCTGTAGTGATTTTAAGGATAGCCTTTGTGGCTAGAGTTCTGGAACAGTAATATATTCTCATTTAACCTCTTTTCTTGGTTTGGATTCTGAACCTGGTCTTCCTGAAACAATCTCTTTCTTTTTCAGTACATCTACCACCTATTACTCTCCCCCAAACACATATTACTGCTTCTCTACTTGAGTAATTCAGTGGTTCCCCATGTCCTACAGAATACAGTTCATGTTCCTGAGTCTGGCAAGTAAGGTCTTCTGTGACGTGACCACCTGCTTCATACATCTCCCATCCCAGTCTAGACTCAAGTCACACTAGGCTCCTTGTTGCTTTCATGCCTTGAGGCTTCATTAACTTACTCCTTGGCCTGGACTATCCTCATCATGCTTCATTGCCTTTGAAACCCTACTTGTTGTTCAAGGCCTATATCACATGCCACCCCCTCCAGTGAAAAGTCTGCCTACATATCCTTCATTAGAATTAATCGTTTCTCTCTGCTTTCATGACTCAATGTGTGAGCTTTTATTAAAGCAACTGACTTTAAGCGTAGTTTCTCTATTATACAATGACCATTCTCCTTTAGCAAATCATGAGCTCTGTGGGGCCAGGGGCTGTGCCTTATTTGTTGTTACCACCCTTGCACCCGTCACAGTAGCTGCATACAGTAGGTGCCAGTTGCTATCTGTTGAATGAATGACATCTTAGTAAAACATAGATTAAATTATTAGGAGGCTTTCCCCCAATATTTATGGAATGCCTATCATGTGCCAGACATTAAAATAGGCACAAAATTTGGGCAAACTCACGGTTGATGAAAGAAAGAATGAATATATAGCCGTACATGGCTATAAGGTAGCATGTGGGAAGGGCATATTGACACCATCTTTTTGATCTCCCTTTCCCTGGATTTTTTCCCCCATTAAATGAATCTTCCCTTGATGTAAATATCAGCTCTCATCTGAAACCTTCCTTGGGTGCTGACTGGCCACCTGCTGACCAAGGGCCAGCTTCCCTCTTTACCAGATGTCATGGACATCTCTTTTCCGGGGCTGGGAAGGCAGCTGTAGCAGCAGTTTGACTTCTCAGATAGGGTTGGCTTCCTAGCTCCTGCAGGACATTTTTCATTGCAGAGGGAGGTAGGGACCTGCACAAGGGAGGAGAGAGAGCACTGGGGAGACCGCAGGGGAGACTGAATAGCACCCGTGCCATCAGGTCTTAGAAGAATTTGCATCATCGTTCTCACTGGTCCCTCCCTCTCTTCTTTCTTTCTCTCTCTCCTCCCCCACCTTAAAAAATTAAAAACCCTACTTATCTCCTTTTTCCTTTCTTTACCCCTTTCCTCTTTCCTTCCCTCCCTTTCTTGTTCAAATTGTTATCGATGTATTCCGTGCATCAAGTACTGTGTAGGGTATTAGGAAGAGAACAGCAGGTAAAGATGAGTTCTTAAGATGTCACAGTCTGGGGGGAACCAAGAAATCTTAAGGAGAAGAAAGATATGAGCATGATTGCTCTACAGACAAAGGGCTGGCCCCTGGATGTTGGGCTGGAATTCTGGTTCTGCCATCTATAGGCAGGGTGGCCTGGGGCTTAACCATTAGTTTTCTCTCCGATAAAATGGGGTAGCAATTATATCTATTTTGAAGATTGTGTGAGGATTAAATGAGGTGATGCAGTGAAGCCCTTACTACAGTGCCCAGAACACTGTGAATGTATAACAAATGCTAGTGAATAGGATAATATTCTGAATGTTCTGGGAAGTTTGTCCTCCATTCTGGGCTCATCAAATCCCTTAGCTTTTATCTCAAGGGACTAATTTTCCCCCTGAGCCCAAACAGAATTGGGAGACCAATCAATAGTGAATCAGAAACGAAGACTACAAACACTAGCCAGGCAGCTAATTTACAGTTTCTCAACCCTCAGCATTACCGACATTAGGTGCTAGACACTTGTTATGAAGGGCTGTCCTGTGCATCATAGGAGGTTTAGCAGCATCCCTGGCCTCTATCCACTGAATGCCAGTAGCATTCCCCCCAACTTGTGACAACCAGAAATGTCTCCAGACATTGCTAATGTCCCCTGGGAAGCAAAGTTACTCTGAATTGAGAACAACTGAGATTCAAATCATGCTTGCAGAATGAATTTTCTTGGAAAGATCTGATAAAAGGATTCTTTAGTCTGGGGAAGGAGAAATGAGGGGAAGGTACCTGAAACAGTCCTCAATGATGACCCCAAAGCGATGGGAAGCAATGCTCATTTCTCCCCTGGAACTCTACTCTGCTCCCTTGTTTTATTTTTTTGAAGTATATTTGATTTACCATATGCTGTGCCAATCCCTGCTGTACAGCAAAGTGACTCAGTTATACACACATATATATACACAGTCTTTTAAAATATTCTTTTCCATTATGGTTTATCCCAGGAGATTGGCTATAGTTCCCTGTGCTATACAGTAGGACAGTAGGACCTTGTTGTTTACCCATCCTAAATGTAATAGTTTGCATATACCAGCCCCAATACTCTGCTCCCTGGCTCATTGACTCCCTTGTTTCTTTCTCCCAGGATGGGGGAATTTGGCCATTGAGGTGTGACAGTCATGGGAACAGAAAAAAGACATGCAAGACTAAGGTGAGACCAGAGGGAACTAGGTTGAAATCATTGAGGGTGGGGACAAAACGTCTATAATTGTTACAGTAATTTCCTTACTCTTTCTGATTACACAACCATGTGGAAAATGCTATGGATGTTTAGAGAAGGGAATGATAAACCCTGCCTGGATGAGTTGGAAGAAACTGCAAGAAGCATGGCATGATACTTGAGATGCAACTGCACTTAAATTAGAAGTCCCCCACCTGGAGACCTTAGATACTTAGGGGTCTGGGAAAGGACAAATGGGGCTCTATGGGCTGTTTTCCATTTGTAAAAAAGCTTGGCATCAATTGTCTATTTCCTGACATAAGGCTACGAGGCTAAAACAGAGCAACTCCAGGTAGACACACTAGCTATCTCAGGATAAACTTGAATTGGCAATTATATATAATTTTTTGCTAAATTATTTTAATATTAATTCTATATAAGGTAGTGATTGTTTTTATTCTTATAAGGTAGTGATTGTTTTTATTTTCCACATTAAGTCAAGAAACAAAAGAATTTGCCTGTGATCATACAGTTAATAAGTGGCAATTTGAGATTCAAGCCTGTTTTTTCTAAGTCCAACTTTTAATTTTTCCTCTGATAAGAAGCCATGTAATTCAGCAATAAGTACCATATAAGACTCTTAAAAATATCATATTCTTTGATCCCAAATTCTACTTCTAAATACTTATTATACTTATAGGAAATCAGACGTAATCTTAGATATGTATGCACAAGTTATAACACAACAGAGGTATTTAAATTGCAAAAATTAGAAAACATTGTAAGGTCTAATAACAAAAATATTTAAATATCTTCTTAATCTGTATTGTTTAATATTATGCAGTCATGCTTCTGAAGATATATAATGTGGCATTTACTGGGATTATATATATATATATATATATATATATATATATATATATATATATATATGTGTGTATCATTTGGTGAAGCGGGTACATGCAATCAAGCACACTTCTTGTTAGAAGGTTGCCGCTAGTCATCACCAGGAGCAGGTCTCTATTAATGATTTTAGTGATTTTCTAGGTAATATATATATATATATATATATATATATATATATATATATATAATTTATTTTGCTATTTGTTCATTAATCACCTTTGCCTTTAGCAAACTCCTTTGCTTTTGGAGCCAGAGAATGGTTGTGGAAGGTTTTGTTTGCTGAACAGCCTCAGAGTTGTGTAGGTCAATGGTCTACCCTACCAAGTACTCTGTCAGTTCAACATAACAAACCCTGCTGGGTGCTTGGGGGTGAGAGGTGCTTGTGGGCTTGGTCCTTAGGGAGCTCTCTGCTCTCACCTTTAAGCGCCCTTCAGATAATAGCACCTGTCATTTATCAGCAGCTCTTTCCCAGGAGGTAACTTCAAGTCAGAATGTCCAACAGTCAGGGTCTGTTCTCTCTGGTCTGGGAGGATGTAGATGTTTTGAATGTCAAACGTTGCCAGCATCTCCCCCTCTTTAGTGAAGCAAACCTCTTCCTGGGCTTTGGTGGTGAAGCGAAACTTTTGGGTGTAATGGAGCATCTGAGACAGAGACAGAAGGTAGAAGGAGGGAAGCTGGTTAGGAGCAGAAGAGGCACAGGGCTTCCTTCACATCATGGACTGTCTCCCACATCTGTGCTTGTCAGCCCTTGGAGAAAGGCACCTTATCTCTGTACATTTTATGAAAAAAGAACTCTGCTTTCTCATCTCCCAAGTTTGTGCTAACCTGTGATAAGCAGGGGAATGAAAGTTGAGTCAATGGAAAGCTGGCAGTATTGGGTCTTGCCTAAGATAAATTCACTCACAGGATGGTCTTATGAACATGGGTCTCTAGCCATCAATTTTGCACCATCTGTCCGTACAAATTACTAAGCTTCCTTCTTCGTGCCAGACATGATTGGTAGCTAGGACACAAAAGCTCAGTCCTGCCTTCGAAGTATCACCATGTTCATCTCTGCAGTGTGGCTAATTAGGGAATGCTTTTGATTAAAAGGTGTTATAGACCAAGGAGTGTGAATGTTTCAATGCATCCCAAACACTCCATAGCTGGGAGAATCTCAGCTTATGTGACTATCAAAGCCCCATTATCATTCCCTTCTGGGAATAGCTTAAGTAGTAAAAAAGGCAGGTCAGGCAAAATTCCTTTAGGAGCCCACCAGAGTGGGTGCTTTGGGATCTTTTAACACCTTTGGAGAAGATGGAATTAACTTTGATTCTGTGATTAGGTTGTGATCTTTTCCAGAAACCTGGAACCCTTTGAGAAAACCTTTGAGGTTCTTTATAATAGAGCTCCCTCTTGCCTTTCCGACCTTTTCTTTTCACTGTTTCTTTTCTTTTTCCTTAGTCTGTTCCGTGCTTTGAACCAGCTAGATCACTTTCCCTCTCCTGCACACGCCATACCCTCCAATATCTGGTATCTGTGATTGTTTATTACTCTTTACAACTAGAGTGTAAATACTTTGAAGGCAAGCACGCATTTTGCACATTTCTGTACCCCCATTGCTCCAAGGTGAATGAAGGTTGCTTTGTAAATACTTGTGGCATGAACACATATTTGTTTTTTTTGTTTTTTTTAATTAATTTATTTATTTGTTCTTATTTTTGGCTGTGCTGGGTCTTGGTTGCTGCACACGGGCTTTCTCTAGCTGCAGCGAGCGGGGGCTACTCTTCGTTGTGGTGCACGGGCTTCTCACTGTCGTGACTTCTCTTGTTGCGGAGCCCGAGCTCTAGGCGCGCAGGCTTCAGTAGTTGTGGCGCATGGGCTTAGTTGCTCCACGGCATGTGAGATCTTCCTGGACCAGGGCTCGAACCCATGTCCCCTGCATTGGCAGGTGGATTCTTAACCAATGTGCCACCGGGGAAGCCCCTGAACACACATTTGTTGAATTAAGCTATGGAAGCCCTGTAAGACTACAGGAGGGAGTTTGAACAAATCACTTTGCTGGGGGCAGAGTTGGGTCTAGAATCGTGAAAGATTCCTGGAGTTCTTCAGCTCTGAGAGGCAGTGCCCAGGCTCTGGAGCCAGGTTGCCTGGTGTGATTTCCAGCTCTACCTGAACCAGCTGTGTGGACTTTGGATAGGTTATTCCACCTCTCAGTATTCTCATCTGTAAAAAGGGGACCTACCTCATAGGGTCATGAAATGTATTAATACATATAAAGTGCTTGGAACATTACTTGGATAGAATAGCACTCAAAAGGTGTTAATTAACTATTATTACTCTTATAGCCTTATAAGAACTCACATGATATAAATACTGATGAAATTACCTAAAACCTATCTTAAAGAAGCTGTGCCTAGTTTGAAGCCATTCTTTTAAAATTAAGAGGATTTTTCTTCTATTCTGAATTTGTTTCTATAACTTTGCTTGGATATTTGCAGTGGTGTGCTGTTAAATGTTTAACAACTGGCTCTCTGGGGAAAAAAGCCAGGATTTTAGTGTTTGCTGATTTCCATGGTTTAACAAACAATTTGCATAATTCCTGAAAATTTTACAAAGACTCTCATTGCCAGTAGGAGCCAGCTCTCTCTTCTTTATCTAAACCCCTGATGTCTTTAATAATAAGGGATCTGAGCCATAGTCACTTTGGCCCTAAATTCAGTTCACCTTTCATTAGACCACACCACCCGTCTGCTAGTCTCTGGGATGAACAGGGACTGGGCGAGGGTCTTGGCTGCCCACTTGCCAAGGCCTGGCGTTCTGTGAATTAGCACAGGTGCCTCCCAGGAAGGGTCCATCTCTCGGGGAGCAGTCCATCAGTTTCTGATAGGCAGCCAGCAGGGCTTTGGCGGCCAGGTAGGCTTGGTAAGTGGCCGTCAGATCAGGAAGTTTGAAGGCAGACAGATGGACAGCTGTCACGTTCTCAAGCCCCGTGCAGTTCTGAGCCCCTTCTCTGGCACTTGGGGTGGAAGCCCCTCATCCAGACCACCTGCATCCCTGCAGCTGCTCCCACAGCTTCCTTACCAGACTGTTGCTTGCGTAGGCGGCTGGGCGCAGCGCCAACAGTAAATCCTCAAAGCCGGGCATCACTCCTGAGAGCAGTGTACGCTCAGGGTCAAGCTGCCGTTCAGCAAGCCCAGAGCCATGGGGCCCGGCACCGAGAGACTGTAGGAGAAGGAGATGAAGATCCACGTCCTCCCGGTCACATTCTTCCAAATGGCCTCGGCCAGGAGCCTGAGGTGGAAGTGGTAACAGTCACAGACGATGACGTGGCAGCTTCGCTGGCCTTTGATATATGCTATACATTATGTCCAGGTCATTCCAAAGCCTATAGGCTCAGGCCCGAGAGGCCAGTTCACCTCACTGCAATAGACTAAAGAACATATCTTAGGGTGCTGGTGAAAGAAAGATATGCTAAGTGTTTTGTCATTCTATATTGTATATTTCTTTACCCTGTTTGAGAAATAAAGGTTCCAGTGAATTAAAAACTTGAGTTATCATTAGAAGAGTTGAAACAGGATATAGAACTTCCAAAGCACTGTAAGGAAAATAGATTTTAAAAATCAGGAAATTTCAAGAAAGGAGAAAACAAGAAAAAAGTATAATAAATAGAAAACTATAATAATAGCAATCGTAAATGAAAGCATAGACATCCCTTCTAACTAAATAACAAATGAAAGTGCCTCCTACTTATTATTTCTATCATTATGGTTTATTAGTCATTAATAAAAAGTTATGACGAAGCATATGAAAGGGAAAATTTTATAAGACGGTGGACTAACATCCAACACGTTAGAGTAAATGTGAAGGGTTAAATTACTCTACTTAAGAGTGCTGTGTCACAGTACTATATATAAAATAGATAACTAGTAAGAGTAAATGTGAATCAGAGTAAATGTGAAAGGTTAAATTACTCTGGTTAAGAAGAGTGCTGTGTCACACTACTATATATAGGATAGATAACTAATAAGGACCTACTGTATAGCACAGGCAACTCTATTCAATACTCTGTAATGGAAAAAAAATCTAAAACACAGTGGCTATATGTATATGTATAACTGATTCACTTTGCTGTATACCTGAAACTAACACAACATTGTAAAT
This sequence comes from Lipotes vexillifer, assembly GCF_000442215.2. Classification (NCBI taxonomy): domain Eukaryota; kingdom Metazoa; phylum Chordata; class Mammalia; order Artiodactyla; family Lipotidae; genus Lipotes; species Lipotes vexillifer. Next base: position 1,019,343 of record NW_006783088.1, on the reverse strand, counting down.
CAACTCTGCTCCAATAAAAATTAAAAGAAAAGGAAAAGGAGAGTGTGCTGGGTTCTCTACTTCCTGTCTGGATGAACTCTCCAGCCATCTGTCTGCTTTGGGTGCCAGTATTCTGATGTCTGCGGACCTTGTCTAAGGGCTGCCCTGCCCTCTCTCTTCTGGTCGGAGGCTTGACGTGAGACTGGGGGCGAGAGGAGCGTGAGGTGCGAGTATTCATGCCCCCAGATGCCTCTCTGCTCAACCGTGGGTTGCCAGCGGCTGCCTTCATCTGAGAAAGGCCACGCCCCTAGCGGGGAGGCCCCCTCCTACTACTTTCTCCCCTCCGTGCATGGGGAGGAGGGGCTTCTTACTGTGGCTGTCCCCTGGATGTTTCACCCTTAACCCTGCCCACTCCTTTGGAAAGAACTCCTTCATCACATTCCCATGCGAGTGTGTCATCTGTGTTTCGCCTTTCCAAGGTCAAAGCGGGGAGGATTGAGCAGTTCTGACACAGGTAGCTGGAGTAAAGATTTTGACTATTATAGACACTTCCAAAATTGCATGAAAAGCCGAAGTCATCTGTTTGCTATTTAGAAGAGATGCATCTAAAGCAGTAATAGGAATGGGTAACATTAAAGCCTTAAATGAGGCCACTTGCCCTGGAGGCTCTCCAGTCCTCGGGACCTAGGGAAGAATGAGAGGCTTTTGGAACAAAGGGGTGAGGGGTTAAGTCAGTGCAGAGTGTGGTTTCTGGTGGGCAGACAGACCATGTGAGTGCCCATAAGTCCTGCTAAGCTTTCTTCAACCCAATGATTAGCAAAAACTTCTCAGGACGATGACAGGATAGTGCCTGGTTAAGTGAATATTAAAGCTAAGAAATGGTCATAGAATTAAAAGACTTTCTTTTCTTCATAGAGAACCATAAAGACTAAACAAAATACGGCTTGTCTATTGAGCTCCACCCTATAAAGGCTTCCCTGACTCTTGCTCCTAAGGCTGGGCTCCAGTTCTTGCTTCTCTGTCCCTGCCAGTCCTAGGACCCTCCCCATCATCACATCATCACATCATCACTGAGCTCTTTCTACTGAAGATTGTTTGAGCTCATGTCTTTTCCCCTCCAATTAGATTTTCAGCATTCAATTGGTCTTAGCTGTTGAGTGCATGAATGAATGCATGCTCTTCTCTCTCTTCCTTCTCATCTTCCGCCCTCTCCCCTCCTCCTGCAAGTTCCCCAAGTTACTCAGTGCAGGGGTTTGCTGTCCCAGACTTTCTCCAGCCTGTTAGGGAAGCTGTTCCACCAGGGATATGCAGACAAGTTCCTTTACTTCAAAGTCCTTGGTGACTCTCTCATCCTAGACTGGGCAAAATGATACTGAGGACTTGGGTATCTCTTTCTCAAAAGATAACTGCTCCTTCCAGGTTTACATTGTTATCATTATAGTCAATAGCAATAACAACTAACAGTTATGAGCATTTGTTATATACCCGGCACTGGTTATTCCATTGTTAACACCCACAATGACTCTAAGAAGTAGATGCATCACCGTTCATCTTTGTTACCTTCATTTTGTAGATGAGGAATGTGATGCTCAAAAGGGATGCCTTAATTTGTCAGGATCACATAATTAATAAGAAGTGTTGTTAAGATTCGAATCCAGGTTTACTCACTTTCCAGCCAGTGTCCTTCATCATTTCTACTGTTTCTGCTTCCCAGCCCATCTCTGTCCCTGCTGATTGTGCATTCTGGGATTTATGTGAAACTAGGAGAGTTTCTACTGGGTCCTTTGATTTTATCAACTATGGGGTTTTGCAAAACCAGAGTCGGCACAAGCAAGGAAGGTGTAGTTAATTTGGAGCTCCTTGAATTTTAGCAAAATAAAGATACCACCCGACAGGAGTGGGGTTCCTAGTGTTAGAGAGGCTATGCAGACACTCTGAGTTCAGTGGACCTGGGAGTATGTGGCCTCCAAGGCTGATCCTGATGAAAACTAACTTAAATTGACAGAGGTTAACCTCATCACAAGTGACCCATTGGGCTGTGATGCTGGGGAGACTTAGGCGGCGAGCCACGTGTATCCTCAGGGCTGGAATGTAACTAACCAGACAGGTGACAATACAATCAACTGAAGAAAGACTCAACCTGCCTGAGTGAAACACAGGAAGAGGATGTCTCAGCTGAGCTGAACATTCTGGTTGCCTGGGCAGGTCTGATTTCATAGAGACAATAGTCTGGTTTCTTCCTTATGCTCCAATTCTAGGCTCTCGGAAGGATTATCCTTCTGAGAAGAATTTGGCTTCAGATGGAGGCTTTTCTGCAGGGAGAGAATTCGCTGAGCAGACAATTAAAGGCTGTTGGTCGTGTTGGAAATCACATTTCTCATTCTAAGTTAATAAGTGGTGTCTGACTTTGACAATGATTTTGGGCAGCTTGAGCCAGCCCCACCAATACCAGGCATTTCTGGGTGAGTACTTCTTTCCTGGAACTATGAGATCATCCCATTGTCTGTGCTCCACTCAACTATGAGCTCTTTCAGGTTGGCAGCTGGAGCTTACTCATCTTAGTATCTGGGGGGATTATGATCTGGTCTGTAGCTGTTGTTCAGAAAACATCTATTGAATGGGTGTGAACCGTGCTATTTTTAGAGCTACAAAGCTGAAAATGTAGTAATCAGCACCTCAGTGCTGAATGTATCAGGAGGCTATTTTTTCCCTGTCATTGGGATACCTGACCCAAGAGTGATGGTTGCTATCCCAGTCTCGTGAGGACCATGGGGCTGGAGATAGAGGCCCAGGTGGGGAGGAGGGTGGCACTGTGGGGAGGATGGTCCTAATGTCACCCACCGTGCTGGAGTGGGACCTCAAAACAGTCTGTAACCATGATGACTGGACTGATATCATGCACTTTAACTTTTTTCAATTAAAGCAATGAAGGCCTAGTAGAGTAATTTTTAAACTACTTTTTAAGACTTTTCTCACAAATAAAAGACTAGGAAAAGCAAGTCTCTGTCAGCCAAGTGTCCTGATGTCTGACTCGGAAGCAAAGGTCACTCTAACCCAACATTCCAGCTTTGAACCTTGAGGCTGGGGTGTTCTGCCTTGAGTTCTCCCATGGTTGACCCTTCGAAAGCCATGTGGGTGCCATGGTGTTATTGCTGTCTGGGTTCATGCTTGCCTTCTTGCCCAGAGGGTGAGTATTTCTGAGGATAAGGCCATGGCCGCATATGTGCCTCACGGTACATGTGGTTATAGCACAATGCTCTACACCCTGAGTAGTGTGCACAATAAAAATTTGGAAAGAATAACCAGCTCCACAATAGGCAACATTTTTATTTAGCTGAGGTTCCCTCCTCCTTGCTTCGTCTACCCTGGAGTTGAATTGCCTGATTTTGAATCCCAAATTACTACTTACTAGCTGTGTGATTTTGGGCAAGTGACATTTCCTCTTTGAGCCTCAATTTCATCTTCTGTAAAATGGGAATAATGATAATATCTACCTCATGAGTTGCTGTGAGAATTACATGAGATAATAAAACGAGTATCATAATAATAGGAAATACAGACATAACACCATAACTCAGGCATTTTCTGAGTGTTTTACATGTATTAACTCATTTAATCTTCATAAGAATTTTGATACATGCAAAGTATCTAAAAAGCTTCAGTTAGAGTATTTTAGGGTACTTCTCATTTTATGAGTATAGTTCCCAGAGGACTCTGATTAATTGAGTTTTGTTGAGAAGCCCATGTGCGTTCCAACGAAATTGGACCAGGTAGAATGTGCTATTTTGTACAAAACAACTACTCTTGCAGTAACCATATGAAGGAGGGGACCATTCTTCCAAGTATGACAGGGGTGATTTGTAGAACATAATCTGAACAATGAAAAAGTAATCTAATTATTCAGGATTTTGTAAGATGCTGGTAGTTGCAACAGAGGCAGGAGATAGATAAGCCTTCAGGGCAAACAGTTTGAGTTCATTCCCTGTGGACCGGATACTCCGAGACAGGAATAACAGGACAATTGAGAGAGGAGGCTGGTCCCCGCCCAGATAGAAGAGAAGAGACCACATATTCCTTATTCTTGAAGTCAGGAGACCTTCCTGACTACACAAGCGCAGAAAGGTTCCTTGGAGGTCAAAAGGGCAGTGATGCCAACTACCCATAGGCCTCTTTGGTAGAATCCATCTTGGCTAAGAGATGCATGTGCCCACATGGGAAAATCCTGAGATACACCAAATATGGACTCCGAACCAGGCAAATCAAAATGATTGGTCAAAGGAAACACGGAAGTAATGTCCCATAAAAGTGACTCAAACTGCCCACAAGGTGCAACTCTATTTCTGAGCCTGCCTGTGTTATCTACCCACACGTACTGTACTTAAATACTTTACTTGTTTCACTACTTTCTGTCTTAGTGGGAATTCTTTTTCTGCAAAGCTGTAGGGCCAGGGCCTTATCACTAACCATTGGTCTAGTGGCTAGGATTTGGTGCTCTCACTGCCGTGACCTGACTTCAGTCACTGGCTGGGAACCGAAACCCTGCTTCAAGCTGCTGCGGACCAAGGCCACCCGACATCACAACCACAGATAATCCCTGTTGCAGAGTCAATATTGCTTAGCAAACATTCCATTTGCTCTTTTACCTTTAATGGTCCCCATCTAGTGAGGCAGGACTGTGTGACTAGTTCTAACCAGTGGGCTGAAGCATAATGTCCATGTACAATTCTGTAGTCTTTTATCCCCTGCTCTTGTGACTAGGAGTTTTCATGTTCTAGATGGTGCAACTACAAAATGGTGGAGCCACTTTAAGCCTGGGTCTCTGAATGACTACATGGAGCAGAGCCCCCTGCCAATTTGCACAAGAAAAGAATCATTAACTAGAATAAAACCTTTGCATTGGAGCTGATGGTTGCCACAGCAAACCCAGCCTATTCTGACTATAATCCAAACCACCAAATTGATTTTCATCATCTCCTTTAATCCTTACAACAAGTCTTTCAAATAGGAAATAGTAATTTTTTTTTTGATTTGAGGAAACTGATATTCTAAGAGGATAAGGTTTTACCTTAGAAGGTAATACCGTTTATGAATGTTTGCTGTAGATCTCTCATTGCTGACTTTGCAGACCCCAGGAATGAGCTTATTGAGAGCAGTAATTGCCGTGAGTCAGCCACTGATTTTAGGAGGAGAAACCAAGGAATTGGAGAACAGGATGTAGAGAATTGCCACTTGAAAGGTAGATATTAGCATCCCGGAGATATTAGGAACCACTTGGGAAGACGTAAGTGGAAGAGTAGCTAAAAGGAAGCACCTCTCCCTCTACAACTCTAATCTGTACCCATTGGAAATTCCACTGGGTTCACAGTTCTTTTCATTACCTTCCTCATAATGAGTTGGCAGGTTATCCATATCATAAGAAAACCCCTTATTCTTTCATTAGTATGATTCCCAGCTATGATCTTCCATAAAGAGTAAAAGTCAATATTAATGAGCACAGAGACAAAAAGGATTAAAAAGGGGAAACTGGAAAACTCAAGCCTGGTTGAGTTGGGGAATGGGAGGTTGGATATGGTGGCCGGTTTACTATGACTATGCTATCTTTTAGCTCTGTGATATCAGAGAGTAGCACTCTGGCCCTGAGGTTTTGGCGGATGGACTAAAGAGGAAGAGGGGAAGAAAAGGGAGGCAGAGGGAGCCATCCAAAAAATGTCACCAAACTTACAGTTTTCCTTGCAGAGCTGGTAGTTCTTGCTCACTTCTCAGGTGCCAGCGAAAGGTATCTACCGTTCATTCTTGAGGGCAAGCACCATATGGTATTGATGCATATCAGAGTCTGAAGATCTGGGGAGAATATGGGTCAGGATGAAGGACCCTCATCTAAGCTACATCCCTCAGGAACTGGATTTTACAAATGACTTTTCTGATTGCAGCTTTTACGTCTTTGTTCCTCAAACTGTAGATCAAAGGGTTCAGCATGGGGATGACCACAGTGTAAAAGACAGACACAGTCTTGTCCTTCTCTGGGGATTTGTCTGAGTTGCTTCTCTGCTACATGAAGGCAAGTGTCCCGAAGAAGAGAACAACAGAGGTGCAGGTGGAGAAGTTCTTGGCTCTCCCACCAGCAGACTTCACTCTCAGGATTGTTCTGATGATGAGCACGTAGGAGACCAGAATGATCATGACATTGGCCAGGAACATGAGTTTGGCAAAAAAGAGGATGACAGTCTCACTTTGTGTCATGCTGCTGTAGGCAAGCTTCAGCAGTGGTGGGAGATCGCAGAAGTTGATCTGACTGTCGTAACAGGAGGAGAGGGTAAAGATGCACATGGTATGCAGGATGGCCCCCGATACCCCACAGACATAGGCCCGGCCAAAAAGCCCCTACAGATGCCCCAAGTGATTGCTACGTTATAGAGCAATGGGTTGCTAATGGCAACAAAGCGGTCATAGGCCATTACTGCCAGCAGGTAACGCTCTGTGCCTGCACAGATGGTGAAGGAAAAGAACTGGGCTGCACATCAGCCACAGGAGATGACCGTTTTGCTTGTGGTCAGTGTGGCTGGGACCTGAAGGGTGATGACCGAGGTATAGCAGGCATCTGGCAGGGCAAGATGGCTCAGGAATAAGTATACTGGGGTGTGGAGTTGAGTGTCCATTTGCATTAGAATAAACGTTCCCACATTTCCCAGATGGGTGACTAGATAGAAGACGAGAAGTATCAGGAAGAGTGGAACGGCCGGTTCAGGGTGACATGTGAAACCCACAAGAATGAACTCTGTCACAGTGGTGAGATTTCTTTTGGCCATAGGCTCCACATGGCTGGGTGGCCTGAGGAGAATGGAAGTAGAGATTCCAGGGCTGGAGGTCTTTGTCTTCCTCAGTGTCAGACCTTAGGTGAAAACCTCAGACATTTTTCTGCTCAGAGAGAGAAGAGAATGTTATCATTTTAAGAATCTACAACTGGCAGTGACTGTGGAGAGTGTTTGCCTATCTCTGCATCCCTCCTGAAAATGGACATTGGGTAGGTATTTCTTCAGGTTCACTTGCTTATTGTCTGTGACTTTCTTTCAGAACAGAGAACTTTAGACTATCAAGGCTGGAAGGGACCAATCTGGAGTCTCTCTCTTCTAGAATATTCCCAACAAATTGTCATGTAGCCCAGGTGTACACCAGGGCTGACACATATGGATTCTAAGGCTGTGCCCTGTTAACTCCTGGCAGGGCCATATGTATAGACTGTGATGTGAACGATGCCTCCAGAGTGGTCAGATGCAGAATCCTGTGTTACATGACGGGAACTTTCTGGGCACTCTACCTTTGGAACATTCTCCCTGTTGGGAAAGCCACAGTGCTCTTTCTGTATCTTCTTTTTTTAATTTATTTTAATTTATTTATTTTTTACATCTTTATTGGAGTATAATTGCTTTACAATGGTGTGTTAGTTTCTGCTTTATAACAAAGTGAATCAGTTATACATATACATATGTTCCCATATCTCTTCCCTCTTGCATCTCCCTCCCTCCCACCCTCCCTATCCCACTCCTCCAGGTGATCACAAAGCACGGAGCTGATCTCCCTGTGCTATGTGGCTGCTTCCCACTAGCTATCTACCTTACGTTTGGTAGTGTATATATGTCCATGCCACTCTCTCGCTTTGTCACAGCTCACCCTTCCCCCTCCCCGTATCCTCAAGTCCCTTCTCTAGTAGGTCTGTGTCTTTATTCCCGTCTTACTCCTAGGTTCTTCATGACATTTTTTTTTTTCTTTCTGTATCTTCTACACATTAGTATTATGCTCGATTCTGCACGTTGAGTAAAACCCCTCTCTCCCAAGACAGTTATTATACCTACTCGTATCTAGTCTCCTATTCTCCAAGTCAAACATTTCCAGTCATTTCAGCAACTCCTGGTGAGCCCTTTCATAATCCATTTCTGCAAGGTTATCGTCTGTCTTGGATCTCTTTCTTGAGGGTCCTTGAGAGAAAGTGATTCTGTGAAAACCATTAGATTTATGGAGCCCTTATTCTGTGTTGGACATTTCCACATTAATTGGCTGATTTCTGTCGATAATCCTGAAATAGCCGTTATGAATTTCACGCTTGAAATGTGTAAGCTGAGGGTCAGGAACTTAAAGTGGCTTTTGTCAAAGAATAAATTGCAAGTGAAGAAGCCAGGATTTAAGCTATGGTGTCACAACCCTAGGGCACTGCTTGTTTCACTAATTTTCAGCCTTTGTAGTCTACAAGCAGCTCACAGAGAGGGGGTTTATAGAATTTGGTAGGACCAGTTTCCTGTAGAAATCAGGTTGATTCTTCACTTCCTGGTGGTGGAATGAGTTCTTTTGTTAGCTATTGATTGCTCTGGGCTCTGTTCTCCAGGACGATGCCTCTTGGGGTTGAGGGTGGAGGCTGCTCCATCAGGGATTCTGAGAATCATGGGGAGGCTGGTTGGAGTCAGGGTTAAAGACTTGTTTGTGAACTATGGGGTTCTCACTAGCCGTAGAACTTCCACAGAACATTTCAGTTTTGATCCTGAGAATTCCATGGCTCGTAAGGCAAAATCAAAGTCCCGGTGTTTCAGACATAGAATACCAGGTCCATCAAGTTTCTAACAATTAACTTATCAAAGTAAGGTATGGAAATGGATGCCTATCAAATGTACTGATTAGCGGTAGCTTGAGTATGGACCACCCTGGTTTATTCCATTGCTCCCATCTTCTTTGATCTTAAACATCTTTCTTCCAGAACACTGCTGTTACTGTGATATTTCTGTGCTCCAGCCACCTGCTTCTTTCTGTCCCTCTGTTAAATGTTTCCCATCATTTTTCTCTTCTCTGCTTCCTCATAACTTTGACTTATACATAGTTGTGGCTATTCACCCCATGGAAGTTCATCATCTTTAGCTCTACTGAAAAACTGAAAAATCATTTCAGTTTTTTTTTTTAGTTCAAATACTTTAAAAAGGGAATTTGATTTATCCAGCTGCCTTTTTGAGAGCCAGTCCAAAAGTTAAAAAGTTGAAATTATATAGCCAGCCTACATATTAACTGTCTGCTGCGTCCAAAGGGTCAGTTATGTGATACAAAACATAGCTTCAAGCCTTCAGGGGGGTTGTGGAAAGCACCGGCATTGTGACATCTCTTTGAGACCGGAGTCTCGAAAACTCAGTTTGGAACTTACTAGTATAGGCATCCTGAATTTGCACTCACATCTACTATTCTGTTCCACGGCTCAATACATCCTTCTTTCAAAGCAGAATTCTTTATCCTTATTTAGCCACAGAATCTTCTCTTCCTTCTTTCCACAGAGATGGAAATTTAGAGACATGGAACCCATGCTTTAGGACACACTTAGCTAGATGTCCTCCAACAATTTTTTTGCTATGCTTATATCTGAAGCTCAAGATTATAAATATAAGTTTCTTTGAAGCTTTTAAAAGATTACTCTGAATATTTCAATATTTGGACTAAATAGCCAGCAAATTCAGAGTGCTAAACAATCATATGCTTTAGAGACTTATAGCAATATCCCACTGCTTAGTAGGATTTGGACTGGCCAATCCCACCATCTTTTTTCAGAACAGTCATAACCTTTCAGTCCAGCCCTTGGACATGTTCCATAACATTTGCATAACTTAGATCACACGGCCTGAGAATAGACACCATCATGCCCTCGTTGACCTAAAAAGAAATATTCACCTGGCAGCTTTCTTCTGGATGGTGGTAGCTAAAACTTGTACCTATTCAAAACATTGTCTCAATGGGAAAACCTCACAATGAGAACATTCCTTGAAACCGTGAGTCATTAGCTGCTGTCTGGTAGTTTCTGTGTCCATGTCTGCCCAATGTCTGACACTATGTTAGAAGAGCATCTGGGTGACTGGTTTCTCTTTCTCTCCAGGATTTGGGGGTCACTGTGCACACGACCCTCAGGACGGGCTCATACGCTCTTCTCCACACTTGTTGGAAATACCTACGACCCTCACACAGAACCCCGGAGTCGGAAAGGGCCCTGTGAGGCAGTTCTGTGATTTTCCTGCTCTGCTGGTCAGAGGCCTCAGCCTTTGTGGAGATGCCTCAAGGGACACAGCAGTGGGAAGTAAACGGGAGGCTGACCAGGTGGGGAGCTGCCAACTCAGCCCCAGCTTCAAACAAAGCAGAGTTTTTTTAATGCTGGCAAACAAACAGTTTCATTTCATTTTGTTTGAAAAGGGCGTTCCAGCGTTAAAAAAAAGATTAACATCTGGTCCGATATGTTCTTTTCATTTAGCAGAAGAGAACATTGAACCTCAAATAAGAAGTTAACTTTTACCTGATGTGTCAGAAAACATTCCCTCCCAAATTTATCTTGATGGGGCCTCAATACGAGCATCTTCTTTGGTGCTTCAGGAGAGGCCATGGAGTTGTGAAAGAACAAAGCAGTCCAGGATGGAGCCACAGGGATGGGAGGATTGCTACGACATAGTCAGGACGCTCAGAGGCCAGGTCACCGAGGTTTCCACCTCGTCACCTTCCTCACTGCACATCCCCTCCTGTAACATCCATCTCTACATTATCTTTTCAAAAGCTTCTTTCAAGGGTCTTTCTCTCTGACCTCACCAGCTGAGGCAGCCTCCTCAGAGGGATGGGACTCATCCTTGGTACATGCTCTGAATACCTAGTTATTCAACCATGTGGGTGACAGGGGAGTAATAATATCTCGATGCCAATTTCTGTTCCCTGCACTTGACATATTTGTTACTAACTGCTGCAACCATCAGTAAGTACGTAGGTCTATGCTTGTTTCACAGAAGACAGAATTAAAGCCTTGGGAAAATAACCTGTGCAAAAGGTCACACAGGTAAAATTTAAATTTTTTCAAACTTTTGGAAAGCACACTTAATAGCCTCTGGAAAATATATGATCTCCCAACATAGTTAAGATTTACATCTGGAAAATATATGATCTCCCAACATAGTTACAAGATTTACATTACCTCATAGGGAAAGAACTGGTCCTTTTGTTCCTGTGAGGGACTTCTATGAAGCACTGATGATATTTTTGTTTTCTGAGCAGATCCAAGGAGATTGCTGCTGTGGCAATCTGAAAGCAATAGTAAATGCAATTACCTAATCTTCCTTGGGCTGATTTTATGGATGTGCGGAAACCCACTTTTGAATAAACTCGCAGCAGGTAGCAAGACCAGGCCATGCACCCAGTTTTATCCAGAGTTCCTGGGCAACATTCAAAGCTTGCAACCTCCAGGTTCTCCAGGTGTCTAACTGTTTCGCCTTCTTGCCCAATTCAGATTGCCTTGTTTCTGAATTGTTGAGTTTTCTGATCCAATTGAATCCTTTGGTGTTTTTAACATCTTACAGGTGTCACCTAAGATGATGCTTCTGGTATGAAGGTGGTAATGCTAAATGAAAGAGGGACTCTTTTTTCTCTATGATTCACTGTGATAATTCACCTGCCTGCAGTGGGGGTTACGTGAGTCCAGACTTGCCTGCAAATCACAAAATGAGTGGGACAGGGTTTTATGTTTCTGGGAGAAGTCATCTGCCTTCAATTAGAGCTGACTCAGGGCTCTCAGTAGGTAAGAAAACAATGGGTCTGCGGATTAAAAAGCCCAGGAGGGTAAGCGGTAGATCCTAAATGACATAATTTCCCATGTTCCTCTCTGTGCTCGTCAGGGACTGAACATGGTCACTTCCATGCCACTTCCTCCAGGGCTGGAAAGAAACGGAGAGACAATCCAGACCTACTTTGATACATTACAGATGAAGGTAGAGACCAGGGGGTGGTGGTGCACGTCTTACCCGAGGTCACATAGCTTCTCAGCTGCCAGCTGGAGGGCTGATCAGAAATGATGGTGGAGGATGGCTATGGTCAGGGCGAGGAGACTAGGACCGTGAAACCACAGTCTCACCCATTAGTCTGGTTTGCTCAAGGATTCTGCTTCCTTCCAGACCCAGTTCAAGTCTTACCACTTCTGAGAAAGCTGACTAAACCCAATATAGATGTTCCCAGCCCTCAGTGAACTGTACCTGGATTTGCTTTCCATTCTATATTGTGGCAGAGTCTGGAGCATCAGGTCTTCTTTAGTTTAAACATCTGCCTCACAAAATATTCTGTGGGAGAAGGGTTCAGTCCTTTAGCCTATTTATTTAAAAAAAAATTTTTTTTTTTATATTGGAGTATAGTTAATTTACAATGTTGTGTTAGTTTCAGGTGTACAGCAAATTGATTCAGTTATACATATATCCACTCTTTTTCAGATTCTTTTCCCCTATAGTTTATTGTAGAATATTGAGTAGAGTTCCATGTGCTATGCAGTAAGTCCTTATTAATTATTTATTTTATATATAGTAGTGTGTATATGTTAATCCCAAACTCCTAATTTATCCATCCCCCCACCTTTCCCCTGTGCTAACCATAAGTTTGTTTTCTATGTCTGTGAGTCTCTTTCTGTTTTGTAAATAAGTTCATTTGTACCATTTTTTAAGATTCCAGATATAAGTGATATCATACAGTATTTTTCTTTCTCTGTCTGACTTACTTCACTTAGTATGATGATCTCTAGGTCCATCCATGTTGCTGCAGATGGCGTTATTTCATTCTTTTTTATCAGCCTATTTAATTTTGAAATAAAGGAAGATCATTTTAATGGTGTTAAATCAGTAACAACAACAGAGCTGGGAGGAGTCATAACTGAGAAGGGGCCTCCTAGGGCGCCTTGATTCCCATTTTGTTGTTGCCAAGGAAAGTGGGGAGGCACATCATCTGTCTATGTATCACTAAATCGTATGTCTTAGTTTGGCTTATTTTTGATCTCTCTTTCTTTGTACATATATTTGTTTTCTAGTTGTTTCTAGTTGGTTGTTTTCTTGAATAAGATAAACATTAATTCTTTTCCCACATAAAAGAAGCCTGGAGATAGGCAGCCCATGGCTGGTATGGTGGATTAAAAATGTCATCAGGGGCTTAGGCCCTTTCTGCTCTGCTGTTTTCTATGCGTGGCTTGTAGCTTCAAGGTCACCTTGGTAGCTGAATGGCAGCCAGGGCCCCAGCCATCACATCCAAACTCCAGATCAGAAGAATAAAAAACTAGAGGCAAGTGTTTTGAGTTTTGTGCTATTATAACAATGCTTTATGAACATTCTTGCACCTGTACCCTGGTAGGCATGGGCAAGAGTTTCACCATTGTGCATACTTAGGTCACCGAAATAGCTGAATCACTGGTTATGTGTATCTTTGATTTTTAAAGGATAATGCCAAACTGTTTAACAAAATTGTGAGACTAATTTATACTACCCATTTTCCATATCCTTGTCAATATAGTGGTGTCATACTCTTTAATTTTTGCTAATCTAACGAGCATACTGTGGTTTCAATTGGCATTTTCCTGATACTAACGAGAAGACGCATCTCTTCATAGGTTTATTGGCTATTTGGATAGTCTCTTTTGTGAATTACCTGTTTGAGCCTTTGTGCCATCTTTTCTTAGTGATTTTTAAGTACACGCACGGGCACGTGCGCATGCACGCACACACACACACACACACACACACACACACACAATATAATAGTCCTTGTTGATTGTGTGTCTTAAAAAGATTTTTTCCTATTCTGTGTTTTGACCTTTCATCTTCTTAATCATGTGTTTTAATGAACAGAACCTCTTTAATGAATACTGACACATTTAGGGATAAATTTATGATTAACGCTTTTTTTTTTACATATATGAAATTCTTCCACATAATGAGGTTATGAGAACATTCTCCTCTATTATTTTATAAAACTTTTATTAACTTCCCTTTCATATTTAGTTCTTTAGTCTACTATGAATTCATTTTTGTGTGTGGTGAGAGGTAGAGGTCTGTATCAGTTAGGGTACTTACAAGTAACAGATGGCACATTCAACTTGGGTAATGTCTAGTAAAGTCACTATTTAAAAAAGGTGTGGACAAGATTTAAGAAAACCAAGATGGGACGATGTGGTACCTCACAGCTAGTAACAGAGGGAAACCATTACCAGTCTTACAAGTGGTCATTCATATTGTGGCTTTTTGACCTTCAACCAGGGACTTCCAACATCACTGTGTTCAATTGCCTCAAGCCAGCAGAATGGGAAGGAGCATGGCTTGTTGGAAATGGTCTACACCATTTATTCAAACATTCTATTGGCTAAACTCTCAGCTACATGTCTATACTTAGCTGCAAAGGAGGCTAGTTAAGAGTCTAGTTTTTTAACCAGTCCTAGCTGAATAGCATGAATCATTTGGGGTCAGAGGGCAAACTGTGGTAGGCAGCCCCTTAGATGTGGCCCCTGATGATTCCTGCCCTCTGGTATTCACGTCTTTGAGTAATTTCCCTCTCTTGGGAATGGCCTGGATTTAGTGACTCACCTCTAGTAAGTAAAATGTGGTGGGATGTTACTTTTGAGATTAAGTTTCAAGAAGACTGTGGTGGGCAATTAGTTCTGAGGAAAGTCATCCGTCATGTTGTGAGCTGCCTCATGGGGAGGTCCATGTAGCAAGGAACTGACATATTTGGCTACCAGTGGGGAAGGATCCAAGTCTTCCCAAATCCATGCCTTAACTTTCAGCCCTTGCCAACATGTTAATTACAGCTTTGTGAGAGACCCTGAGCCCAAGACATCCAACTAACCTGTGCCTGGATTCCTGACCCTACAGAAACTGCAATAGGAAATGTTTGCTGCTTTAAGCTGCAAAGTTGACAACAATAGACAACAATAGACAGTGACATGCAGTAGGGGAACTGTTATTCTATAACCTCATGGGGAGATGCTATAGATGGCAAACAGAGCTTCAATGCTCTGCTTACGTCTTGGAGTTCTTTTTTCCCCTTGGATGTTTAGCCTTTGATTTCTTAGTATCTTTTCACCTTTTTATTTTCTCTTTTTACATGTTTTTAAGGAGCCAGCTTGGTCAGAAAATCCTAGTCCACCGTATTGCCAGAAATAGAAGTCCTGTTCATTTAAATCTTTCTGCTTTTCAATAGATCTTTCTTGAGCACCTACTGTGATTCAGGAGGTGCACTAAAAATAGCAGTTCTTGACTCCATGGAACTTACATTTTACTGGGGGTGGGGATAAAAAACAAACATGCAGTTAGATATCAGGCATTATTGTGTCTTGAAGAATAAAATAGCAGGGTAGGGGGATAGACAGTGACATGCAGTAGGGGAGCTGTTGTTCTAGATATGGTGGTCAAGAAAGGTTTCTCCCAAATGAGGCAACATTTCCACAGAGACCTGGATAAAGTAAATGAATGGGTCTTGTAGGTTGATAATGGGTGGGGTGGGGGCGAGGAGAATGCTTGTGTCGATAGTTTCTCCTTTGTAGGTCTGCAGAGGATGCTGGGAAGCAGGCATGGATCTCTCATTCCTTTTATTTCAGAGGGATTGAATGTAGGGAACTTGGACACCGCTTGGTGGATTGTGGATCTGGGAACCATTGTTGCTCTCAGTCTCTCAGACATCAATAGAGCTGTCTTATCTGGGACAAGTCCCATGGCTGATGCCGACTTAAATGCCGAGGTCTTATCTTAGCCATCACAAGAATAGGGTCCATGTAGGTTCTGAGTAAATTTTTATTGAATAACCATTACATGCAATCTCTTCCAGCTTCTATCCATCCAGCTGCTTAGCCAAGAACTGGCAAGTGTATAGGGATTTAGGCTGAGTAAAGTTCTCTCCTTGTTAAACAGGTCTTTTATTTTATTTATTTTGTCTTCTCTTACCTATGACCTTTGAATATCCCTTCACATGACTCCCAAGTTCCTAAGCAGGAAAACCATCTTTTATGATTCCTGGAGAAAGAGCCTAATGAATAAGGCTATTTTTTGTTGTTGTTGGGAGAAATTTGTTTATTTATTTATAATTTAATTTTTATTTTATGTTGGAGTATAGTTGATTCACAATGTTGTTTTAGTTTCAGGTGTACTGCAAAATGATTCAGGGGCCATTTTGCCTTAAGTCATTCTGTACCAGAGAAGGGACAATTGTTTATAAAATGGTGTTCAAAGGTGATATAAGAGAGTAGATAAGACTAGAGTTTCTGGAACCTGAGTCCCTGAGCTCAAATCAAGAGGCTTGCTTCTGTGACCCTGGACAACTTAACTTCTCTATGTCTTATTTTCCCCATCCCTACGTGGGGATAATAATTTCACCTACACCATAGGGTTGCTAAGGCATCATAGAGTTGTTAAATACATCTAAAAGTTTTTAGAATAGTGTCTGACATATAATAGGTGCTCTGTTACTCTTAGCTGTATTATTAATAATAATAATATTTTATTAGGAGCTAGGACAATGAGTTATTAGGTCCTTTAGGTTGTAAAAGAGACCATTCAGATTATCTAGTAGAATATGAGTCTATGGTTAAGACTTTTATGCTCCAAAAAGGAGACAGGGATTGCTTGGGGGGACCTATTGGGAGTGCTAGAACTCAGTCTGGAACGTAATTCAAGATTTGGAAAGATCGAATGTAGCACTAGGGACTGGTTTATATGGCTGCCTCCTCAGCATCTGACATTTGCTCATTTCCTCTCCGGTCTGTCCATAAACATGACTCAGCCATTCTCTCCATAGCTTATCATCATTTGTGAGTCTCATTTCTCAGCTAACTTAGTCTTTTCCCATATTTTTCAGTTTAAATCCCCAAGGGGTAGATACATTTTTTTAAAAAAAATAATTAATTAATTAATTTTTGGCTGCGTTGGGTCCTCATTGCTGCGCACGGACTTTCTTTTTAGTTGTGGCGAGCAGGGGGTACTCTTCATTGTGGTGCGCAGACTTATTGCGGTGGCTTCTCTTGCTGCAGAACGTGGGTTCTAGGTGCGCGGGCTTCAGTAGTTGTGGCACGTGGGCTCAGTAGTTGTGGCTCGCGGGCTCTAGAGCACAGGCTCAGTAGTCGTGGTGCAGGGGCTTAGTTGCTCTGTGGCATGTGGGATCCTCCTGGACCAGGGCTCAAACTTGTGTCCCCTGCATAGGCAGGTGGATTCTCAACCACTGTGCCACCAGGGAAGTCCAAGGGGGAGATATTTTTATTGCTCCTGCTTAGTAATCATTGTACGACTCTAGAGCATCTCATGGCTCTCTACTCTGTTCACGCATTGGTAAAACCTGGGTCAGGGGCTTATTCTAGTCTGATCACTTGAAGGGGAAGGTCAAGTGCTAGAACAGTGGTTACCTAAGCTGTGAGTGGGGAAGTTTCTCCTGCAATGAGAAAATGATAGAAGTATAGACACACTCTTCATTTACTTTATTTACTGAGTCTCATAATGAGACCCAGTCCTTTCTTTATTCAAAGAGTGTAGATATAATCAGTGTCAATGAGGGCAGATCTGCTGTAACATACTGGAGAACTCCTTTCCATTAGGGTTCTATAAGTATGGAATCCTTTGGCCCTGATGACCAAGCTTGAACTAGTCCCCAAAGGGGAATTTATCGTAGGATTCCAATGTGCCTTAAGGAAGCAAGAAAATTACTGTGGCTGCTTCTTAGTACAACGGGAAGTAGGAAATAGAAACTGTCAGAGCTCTTAGTCTTTTTTGTTGCAGATTCATTTTTGCCCCTCTCTTGACTTCTCTACTTTGGACAATCGGGTCTCCTATGCTAAATCTCTTTTACATGTTGAACTTCATAATGCCCATGGAAAATTTTTTACTAAACCTAACGTGGGTCAGGTGCTCACTTCTGAACAAATCAGCTGTAGGTAGGGTGAAGGGCCATCTTAATAAGATGGTTGTTCCCATATAGAAGGGCATGGAGGATCAACTTCTCATAAATTCAAGATTGGTTAGAGGGGTTCACTGGGCACACAACAAGACATTCAGTGAAAAAGACATCATTTGGCTACCCTTGACTATGTGGGATGTAAACAAATGCACTCTCCCCTTCCATCCCCCAAGTTAAACACCCATATTGATTTTATTTCTTGGGTGAAAAGGATTTATATTCACCTTCCTGAATTCATTCTCTTGCCCTATCATTTTTTCATGATCTCCTTACTATTTGTTCACGGTCATGGAATTGTGGAAAGGCCAGGGTTGATATCGGAAAGTGAGGGAAAGGGAAGGGAAGAGAAAAATATATATTGAGCAATTAATTGGTGCTAGATTTCCTAGTCATCACCTTATTTAATTTTTACCATACACTATTTTTTTTCCATTGCTTATATATATATATATATATATATATATATATATATATATATTTTTTATATCTTTATTTGGGTATAATTTCTCTACA
>NW_006783088.1:988806-997408 GCF_000442215.2 Lipotes vexillifer | reverse complement strand
ATGGTTGTTAGTATTTGCCTTATGTATTGAGGTGCTCCTATGTTGGGGGCATAAGTATTTACAATTGTTATATCTTCTTCTTGGATCGATCCCTTAATCATTATGTAGTGTCCTTCTTTGTCTCTTCTGATAGTCCTTATTTTAAAGTCTATTTTGTCTGATATGAGAATTGCTACTCCAGCTTTCTTTTGGTTTCCATTTGCATGGAATATCTTTTTCCATCCCCTTACTTTCAGTCTGTATGTGTCTCTAGGTCTGAAGTGGGTCTCTTGTAGACAGCATATATATGGGTCTTGTTTTTGTATCCATTCAGCCAATCTGTGTCTTTTGGTGGGAGCATTTAGTCCATTTACATTTAAGGTAATTATCGATATGTATGTTCCTATTCCCATTTTCTAAATTGTTTTGGGTTCGTTATTATAGGACTTTTCCTTCTCTTGTGTTTTTGTCTAGAGCAGTTCCTTTAGCATTTGTTGTAAAGCTGGTTTGGTGGTGCTGAACTCTCTCAGCTTTTGCTTGTCTGTAAAGGTTTTAATTTCTCCATCAAATCTGAATGAGATCCTTGCTGGGTAGAGTAATCTTGGTTGCAGGTTTTTCTCCTTCATCACTTTCAGTATGTCCTGCCACTCCCTTCTGGCTTGTAGAGTTTCTGCTGAGAGATCAGCTGTTAACCTTATGGGGATTCCCTTGTGTGTTATTTGTTGTTTTTCCCTTGCTGCTTTTAATATGCTTTCTTTGTATTTAGTTTTTGACAGTTTGATTAATATGTGTCTTGGCGTATTTCTCCTTGAATTTATCCTGTATGGGACTCTCTGTGCTTCCTGGACTTGATTAACGATTTCCTTTCCCATATTAGGGAAGTTTTCAACTATAATCTCTTCAAATATTTTCTCAGTCCCTTTCTTTTTCTCTTCTTCTTCTGGAACCCCTATAATTCGAATGTTGGTGCGTTTAATGTTGTCCCAGAGGTCTCTGAGACTGTCCTCAGTTCTTTTCATTCTTTTTTCTTTATTCTGCTCTGCAGTAGTTATTTCCACTATTTTATCTTCCAGGTCACTTATCCGTTCTTCTGCCTCATTTATTCTGCTATTGATCCCATCTAGAGTATTTTTCATTTCATTTATTGTGTTGTTCATCATTGTCTGTTTCATCTTTATTTCTTCTAGGTCCTTGTTAACTGCTTCTTGCATTTTGTCCATTCTATTTCCAAGATTTTGGATCATCTTTACTATCATTATTCTGAACTCTTTTTCAGGTAGACTGCCTATTTCCTCTTCATTTGTTAGGTCTGGTGGGTTTTTATCCTGCTCCTTCATCTGCTGTGTGTTTTTCTGTCTTCTCATTTTGCTTATCTTACTGTGATTGGGTTCACCTTTTTGCAGGCTGCAAGTTCGTAGCTCCCATTGTTTTTGATGTCTGTCTCCGGTGGCTAAGGTTGGTTCAGTGGGTTGTGTAGGCTTCCTGGTGGAGGGGACTAGTGCCTGTGTTGTGGTGTATGAGGCTAGATCTTGTCTCTCTAGTGGGCAGGTCCACGTCTGGTGGTGTGTTTTGGGGTGTCTGTGGACTTATTATGATTTTAGGCAGCCTCTCTGCTAGTGGGTGGGGTTGTGTTCCTGTCTTGCTATATGGTTGGCATAGGTTGTCCAGCACTGTAGCTTGCTGGTCGTTGAGTGAAGCTGGGTGCTGGTGTTGAGATGGAGATCTCTGGGAGATTTTCGCCGTTTGATATTATGTGGGGCTGGGAGGTCTCTTCTTGACGAGTGTTCTGAAGTTGGCTCTCCCACCTCAGAGGCAGAGTCCTGATTCCTGGCTGGAGCAGCAAGAGCCTTTCATCCACTCGGCAGTTTAGGACGTGGGCAAAGTAGTTACCTTCTCTGGACACCCCTGATTTACTGGAGTTCAGTCCCTGGGCGACTTTTCCCCGGGGCCTGTGAGGAGGCAGGATGTCATTATCTGGCAGTTCTCCAAGAAAAGCCTGCTGTTTCTCGGCGCGGCCCGCCTGAACGCCGCCATCTTGACCAGAAAGGGGGCCTTACCATACACTCTTAAATTAGGAGTTGTTACATTTGTTTTAGACTTGGGGAAATTTAGGATCTGAGAAATTAAACCACTTACCCTAGGTTTCACAGTGAATTAGTGGTAGAATTGGGATTCAGATACAAGCCTGACATTCCTTGCCTATGGGGCTGTAAACTCTGAACAAAGGGACTTTGAGCAAAGGCCCAAAGGGACTATGAGAAAGTGTTTTCTGAATTGCAAAGTGGGATCGTCTACTTAACCTTGTCTTCCACTATTTGCCGCTTCCATGCAGCTCAAATAAGACCATGCATGTGCCATAAAAATGTGTTCAAAAACCATTATTGAGAACTCATCTGGTTCGAACTCTGGACTTGGAGACGAGTTCAGCAACGAAGAAAACAGACTCTGCCCTGAAGGGTTTTGCAGTCTCTGCAGGAGTTTCAGTTACTTTCCCCTCTTACCACATCTTTTGCCAGAGAAGGTAATACGTGGTTCAGTGTTTTCCTTATACCTATACCTACCTTTGCTCTCTGACTTTGCCATTCCTGGAAATAGGATGCTTGCTTGGTAGGAGAAAATTGTTCATGAGGCAGGCTATGCGAGTGGAGAGGAGAAGCAATGCACCATATCCTTCAGAAACTAAGGAATTAGTCCTTGAGGAAACATCCCCAAAGGCTAAATTCACCTTGAAGATATCAGAGTAACAACAAAGCAGGAATAACAAAACCTGATTAAGTGATTAAGTGGGAAGGCAATTTGCAAATTTGGAATTTGCAAATTTCATTGTTCTGGCTTGAGCTCTCCAAGCTGGCGACTGGAGTGTCTAGAATGGTGAAGATGAAGGCTCATTTTTTTTTTTTTTTTTTTTTTTTTTTTTTGTTGGCGGGGCTCTGGCCTCTCCCGTTGTTGGAAAACAGGCTCCGGACGCTCAGGCTCAGCGCCCATGGCTCACGGGCCCAGCCGCTCCGCGGCATGTGGGATCTTCGTGGACCGGGGCACGAACCCGTGTCCCCTGCATCGGCAGGCGGACTCTCACCACTGAGCCACCAGGGAAGCCCGAAGGCTCATGTCTTAAACACTCCCTTCCCTTGGCCATTTAGAGACTCAGTTTTGTCTTACACAACACTCCTCCCTTACTGAGGTGATCAGTCACTCTCGCATTAAAAAAAAAAAAAAAGACTATTTAGTTTTATCCACAGGGGTCTCCTGATATAATCCTTGTCCCAGAAAAAAAGGCAGTATTGATGGGAGCAAAACTGAGAGAGAAAGGATGGGAAACCCAAGCATGCAAAGAGTATTGGGCTGGATTGAGATTAACTGAAGACCTCTGTGGACTCTGAGATTCTGTAAATTATGATGTCAGTGAGCAGTATGAGACTTCTGGGTTCTTAGGAATGGACTGGAGGTGGGAGAGGGAGAAGAAAGTACATTTGAATTGCTGGAAATAAATGTTATCACATTTGCAGTTAAAAGTTTTAAAAAAAATCTTTTATTGAAGCATAGTTGATTTACAAAGTAGTGTTAATTTCTGCTGTACAGCAAAGTGATTCATTTATACGTCAATATATTCTTTTTTCGTATTCTTTTCCATTATGGTTTATCACAGGATATTATAGTTCCCTGTGCTACACAGTAGGACCTTGTTGTTTATCCATCCTATATATAATAGTTTGCATCTACCAACCCCAAACTCCCACTCCATCCCTCCCCCACCCTTCCTCACCCTTGGGCACCACAAGTCTTCTCTCTTTGTCTGTGAGTCTGTTTCTGTTCCGTAGATAAGTTCATGTGTGTCATATTTTACATTCCACATATAAGTGATATCATATGGTATTTCTTTCTCTTTCTGACTTACCTCACTTTGTGTGATAATCTCTAGTTCCAACCATGTTGCTGTAGATTTGCAGTTTTTCTTGTGTGCCTGTGGTACCTCTCTACCTTCTTTTTGTTTGTGGGTACCGGTTACATATACTGCTGGTGCCTATTAGGATATATTAATACGGGAAAAAAATGGACCAAGATGAGAGGTCCTTACACCCAGATCTGCACACTCTGTGACACTTGGAATCTACCAGTGACCTTTCTGAAGGCCACTTTCACATCCTTATTTCTCAGGCTGTATATCACAGGGTTCAGCATGGGGATCACCACAGTGCAGAAGACAGACACTACCTTTTCTTCCTCGAGGGGTTTGCCTGAACCACTCCGCAGATACATGAAAATGAGGGTCCCAAAGAAAACGGCCACAGCAGTGAGGTGGGAGGAGCATGTGGAGAAAGCCTTAACCCTGCCACCTGAAGAGTTCACCCTCAAAATGGTCTTGGTGCTAAGCAGGTAGGAAATCACGATGACCAAGGCATTGGCCAAAATCACAAAGTTGCCAAAGAAGACAACGACAGTCTCAGTGTTTGTTGTGTCACTGCAGGCAAGCTTCAGAAGAAGATGATCTGATTGTTATCACAGAAGGAGAGGGCGAAAGTACACATGGTACGCAGGATGGACCTCGCTACCCCACAGACATAGGCTCCCAGCACTAAACTCCAGCAGATCCTGGGATGCATGACCACAGTGTAGAGCAGTGGGTTGCTAATAGCCACATAGCGATCATAGGCCATCACAGCCAGCAGGAAACATTCTGTGCCTGCACAAATGGTGAAGAAATAGAACTGGGAAGCACACTGGCCATAGGAGATGACTGTCTTGCCTGTGGCGAGTGTGGCCAGGATCTGAGGGGTGATGGCCGAGGTGGAGCAGATGTCTAGCAGGGAGAGGTGACTCAGAAGGAAGTACATTGGGTGTGGAGTTGGACATCCTCTTGGATCAGAATGATCATCCTTATATTCCCCAGAAGGGTGACTAGATAGAAACTCAGCAACACCAGGAAGAGGGGAATCTCCGACTTAAGGTAGCCAGTAAAGCCCATAAGGATGAACTCAGTTACTATGGTGAAATTATTCTTGGCCATGGATTCAACATAGACTGTTGATCTGAGGCTGAGAATGAAATGAAAAAAAAAAATCCCAGAATTGAAAGACTGATGTTTTCTCTCTGGTAGAACTTAGGTTTATATTTCTGGGCAAATGTACAGAGACTGTTTTTGAGAAATCTTATACCTGTCTGATTCTTCTCTGGCCTCCTGCATTTTTGGAAGCTGAGGCATGAGCTGGTGTTTCGAATTCAAATTAACTCTGGTTTATATCTGGAAATTCCTGTGAAGATAAGAGACACATAGACTCCGAGATTTGGAAATAATCTAGGCAACATCTGCTCTAATCCCCATTGGATCTTGGAGTCTCCTCTGCTGCACACCCTCCACGTGCTTGTACGGTTGCCTTGTGAGCTTCTATCTGTGGACAGTTCTACCTGTTAATTCTCTTTTTGTAACTGGATTCTTTCTCTTTATATTCTATGCATTGACTTTAGTTTCGCCTCTTCCAGACACAACAGTTCTAATCCCTTTTTCTCAGGAAAGCATTTCAGAAGTTGGAAGATGACAAATCTGCTCTTTATGTGAACTATTCCCTCATATTACTCATTGATATATATTTTTCTTATGATCTAAGTCAGCGTGTGGTCAAAAATTGCTTAGTCAGTTGGTATTAAAAGATGTTTAAGGGTACAAACTAGCAACTAGTAGATAAATAAGTTCTGGAGATCTAGGGCACAGCATAGTGATTATAGTTGAAATACTGTGTTGTAAACTTCAAAGTTGCTAAGAGACTTGATTGTTCTCACCACAAAGAAGACATGATAGTTATGGGACATGATAGAGGTGTTAGCTTATGCTATGGTGGCAATCATATTGCAATATATGTGTATCAAACCAACACACTGTACAACTTAAACTTACACACTGTTATATGTCAATTACATCGCAGCATCAATAAAAAACTGAAAGTCTTTTTCTCCATTTTAATCTTTACCACTTTAATCTTTCTTCTAGCTCTCATCAGTGGTCACTAGTGGGAGGGAGACACTGACATATCATATAAAACATAGCCTCCTTGAGCTGTTTCCTCCACCCCACTCCAGCAGCCTGGCCTGGGGATGAGTTATGTTCTTTGGAAGGCCCTTTTGGTATGGTCAAGATCCATGGCTACTGTCTCTAGGACAAATACTAACTAGCTGAATAACCTTCAGAAGTTCACTTTTCCCTCCTTGGGCTTTACTTTCTGTCCTGAAAAATGGTAGGGCTAGATTATATGATCATTAAAGTTCTTTTGCTCTCACAATCCATGATTTGTATGTCTAGGTGTATGGGCTAAATGAGGCTCTTGAAAGAATTTTCCTAACACCTGTACTATGTAATGTGTATACTCTAGCTACTAATTACTGAGTATATTAAATATGCAGGCACTATTTCAAGTGATTGATAGATACTTAAACATATTATGGAATCTTGAATCCAAAGATTCAATGGAATCTTGAATATTTCCCAGTTCCTTGGGAAATAATATTCATCAGTTCCTTGAATCAGGAACTGGGGCATATTAACCGTATTC
Source organism: Lipotes vexillifer (assembly GCF_000442215.2). Lineage (NCBI taxonomy): Eukaryota > Metazoa > Chordata > Mammalia > Artiodactyla > Lipotidae > Lipotes > Lipotes vexillifer. Next base: position 990,887 of record NW_006783088.1, on the reverse strand, counting down.
CCCAGTTCCTGATAAACCATCATTATTGAACAGGGCAAGGTCTTTCTTCATATTATTTTCCCTCCTATCCCTCCATCCTCAATCCTTCCCCGACCCCTCATAGGGATCTACTTTAGTATATGTGAAATATATATCATCCCATGTTTATTCCTTTTATATTTATTTAGAAATATGTGTATCTTTATTTTTTAAATATTTATTTTATTTATTTATTTGGTTGTGCCAGGTCTTAGTTGTGGCAGGTGGGTTCCTTACTTGCGGCTTGCTGGCTCCTTAGTTGTGGCATGCGAACTCTTTAGTTGTGGCATGCATGTGAGATCTAGTTCCCTGACCAGGGATCGAACCTGGGCCCCCTGCATTGGGAGCTCAGAGTCTTAACCACTGCTCCAGCAGGGAAGTCCCAGAAATATGTGTATCTTTAAAAAAATATAGTGATTTTAGTGTGTTTTAAATTTTATATGCATGATCTTTTTTGTGTCTTTTCCCATGTATAGCACATCTTTGTGATTTATCCATGTTATGTAGGTAAATCTAGTTTGTTATTTCTGATTTTATTATGGTTTTCTTGTGTGCTTACAGCCCACTTACTTACCCTTTCCACTAAAAACTTTGGAGCTTTGCATATATTGTCTTGTTTAATCCTGGAAATAGTCCTTCAAGGGCTGTTATCTTATTTTTCACTAATGAGGAATTTGAACTTCTGGGAGATTAATTTGTCTAAGGTCACCCAGTTTAATAAGTGGAAGATGTGTGTTCCGAACAATATTGGTTTGATGGCAAATTCTCTGCTCTTTTGCTATGAATTTGTTCTGCCGCCTTCTTACATTTAACTACATATTTATGAGTTATGGAATCAAAGAAATCTACCTGCAGTTCTTTAGATAATCAGATCCTTCCTACTTTCAAGTCATGAGTAAACTTGGTTAATTTCAATATCTTTCTCAACCTCTAATTCTGAAATTGTCATAGTTCATTTTCAATCCATCTCATGGTGAGATCCCAGGGTTCCCTCTGATTTAGGGGCAAGATTGTTTGATGTACACGACCAGAGGTTAGGTGGCAGATCATCTGGGTACAAATGCAGTCACACAGGGTTTGTGCCACAGGCAATACCCAACTCATACTTTAGACCTAATCCTTCCAGCAGCCCTCTAAGTTGGGTATAGCCATGACTATTTGATGGAAGAGTAAAAGGAGGCTCAGAGATGTTAAGGAGGTTGCCCAACTTGCCACACACCTAGGAAGAAAGAAAATCAACATTTCAATCTGGGACTTTCTAACTCCAAATTTGGTGCTCTTTCTGCCCCATTGTGCTCTCTTCGTAGGGGAGCAGAATAACCTTTTCTTCAGACCCAAGACTCAACTTTTAAATGGTAGCACCTCTAAGACTGTTAGGCAAATACTCAACTTCTAGGGGGAGAAAAGGGTTAAGTTCGGTTTTGGAGTTTCTTGGTGGTCCACGTCTTTTCTTCTTTTTCCTTGATTTTGGGTTAAGACAGACTCAGTTGGGCCATATCCCTCCTTTGGTACGTTCTTGGGAAAATTGCTTACCCAATTAGAATCTCAACTTTCTCAATAGTAAAATGGGAACATAATTGGGGCTTCCCCGGTGGCGCAGTGGTTGAGAGTCTGCCTACCGATTCAGGGGACACGGGTTTGTGCCCTGGTCCGGAAAGATCCCACATGCTTTGGGAAAAAAAAAAAAAAAGGAACATAATAATAATTTTTGAAAACTTAGAATGGGTTTTTACCTAATGTGATAGAGTTTGCTTATTTTCCAGAAAAGCAATTTCCAGAATATTTCCCAGAAGGAAAATTTTCAAGACCAGGCTGTTGACACCCAGTTTTGACGATGTTATATAAGAAGGGGCTTGGGGGTACCAGCAGCTTCGATTGGGTCCAGAGTAGAGGACAGCTATAGATTGCCTGAACCCAACAGCTCATAAGTGGGAAAACAAAGGTCTGTGGCCAGTTGACATTTTAAAAAGTCTTAGGGACACTTATGAGTTGACCTTATTACGTGTAATATGTTTTGATTATAATATGTAATATAGAAGAATATGCAGTCTCTGGAGGGGATA
>NW_006783088.1:980591-988796 GCF_000442215.2 Lipotes vexillifer | reverse complement strand
GGAAAGAGAGACAGTCTTACCCTGGAGCAACACTTCAGAGAAGAGATGTGCTTACTTTAACTTGGAATCTTCTCCCAAACTCTTCCTTCTCTTTCTTCCAAGGGTTGCGTCCCTTGGGGCAATGAAGGAGATTAACAAAGTTAACCCTCCTCACTTTATGGGATTGGTATCTCAAAACATTATTGTCAACATTTAGAGAGCTCTTGCCCTGAGTCGGGTAGTGTGCTAAGCACTGTAAAGGCTTTCTTTCATTTCAAGCTGACAATAGCATTATGAGAGAGGAATATTTTTCTTTATTTTATGGTTGAGGAAACTGAGGCTTAGAAATATTAAGTATTTTGCTTGAGGTTTCAGGCCAGAAAGAAAAAATGTTTAGATGTTAACCCTGGTCTCCCTGATCCCAGTGTTGGGGTGCTGAACCACTGTGCTGTGTGTCCTTCCTAATACTGGTAGCCATTCATTGAGCATCTACTATGTGCCAGCCAGGATGTTAAACATCCTACACACATTATCTCGTATAATCCTCACAATGACCCTGTGATAGAGGTATTATTTTTTCCTGGAAGGCACTAAGACTCTGAATAGTTCAGTAACTTGTTCAAGGTCCCATGACTCATCAATGAAAAGCCCAGATTCTAACTGAGGTCGCAAAGCCAAAGCTCCAGTACGTATGATTAATCCCACCTACAGCATAATTATAGGAAAAGTACAGTAATTTACAGTGAATTCTCTGGTCTAAGCTATGCAGCACAGTACCCCACCCCTGCCTCATAAAACTATTCATATTTTCTAAAATTTACCTAGTGACACACACATAAGCCTGAAAAGACTGCAGCTGTATAGTTTTCCAAAAAAAAAAAAAAAAAATAGACCCAGTCTTACTTGTGTATTTCATATAAGAGCTGAAATCTCAGACTGGACATGGTCCCAACAGGTGAGAAGTTTTGATGACAATGGTCAGAATCTCTGCCCAGTTTCATCTTCCCCAGTTTGTGTGGACCTTACTTCAGAGCTGGTATCCTATCAATGTTGTCAAGGTAACAATTACATCCTACTTACCTGGTGGAATAATCTAATTGGGTTCATCTTAGGTTCGGAATCAAACTAATTGAAGGTCATTTAAGCATTTTGTAGAAAGCAGCTCAGATTACTCAAGTAGATGTATGTAGCTGACAGATTTTAGGTTTCTTCTTGTTAAGCGAATCAGTGGGGTTTTAAAAATACTTCTGGGGATGGTTTTGTGGGAGGGACACAGTAAGCACAAAGGTTGTCCCTGAATCATGAATCAGCAACCTGGGACAGCCCCCAGGGCTCCCTGGGAAAGGCAGCCTTGTCAGCGAGGAAGGGGCTCATTATCTGTCTCCACGCATCAGAGAGGATAAAAACAAATCTTGCGGGATTTCATGGCAACTCCTGAGTCTTGTTAGCTCCAAAGCTCATTTGCAGTTTCTATAAGGAATGAATTTGGTTCCTCTTTGCCACTGGCTCTCAATGTCCTGCTGTCCCAGTTAGGGGTGGTGTCAGGACTGGAACTCAGCTCTGAGGACTCCTGGCGAACTTTTCTACACTGCGTCCATCCTTAAACCTGAGGTCAACTCTCAGCTCAGGGGCAGAAACCTAGCTGCATTGTCTGCTCAGAATTTCATTAGGGGGGTTGTTTACTGATTCAGGAGGGAATGAGGCTAGGGCGGTCTAAACATGCTTCATTTGAATCTCTATCATGAGTATACCACTTTCCTTAAGATCCATTTCCAGAGTTTCTATGGGCAGCTTTCTCTGGCTATTCCAGCTCTCATCTCTTCCCTGGTTCTCTGAAACCCACACTCCCTTTGTTAGGCCCACACAATTTGGCACTTAATTCTGCTTGTCTTACATTGTTTATGACTGTTCCTTGGTGATTAGTCTCATGTCTCCAGCTAGATGATAGATTTCTGGAGACTCCATCTTACTTCTTTCTAATAACTTGTGTTCTGCATCAGTAGAATCACTCCTCTGCCCTGTAGGCGTTCATCCACTCACTAATGTAGGATCAGAGCTCTTCCAGCGGGAGAGTTTTGGAGAGGCCATGTGCCCCATCACTCCAAAGTAACATGGCTGGAATAAAATCCTTTGATAATTAGCAAGCATTCAGCCCAGCCAGGGTGACTTTTACAATTGCAGATGCCAGATGATGCAATCAAATATTACGAGGAAGGAAAGCAGCCACAGATCAGGACCTCTGGCAGCACAGGGAATTCTATTTTCCAGTGCACTTTAGATAATATTTATGATCTTTTCCTGTAATTAAATACTTATTGAAATAACTGTGCGGTAGGAGTATGTGCACTGTATTGGGAATGTTTTCTGGAGTGGTATAGAGGGTAGAGTGACAGTTGGGACAAAGTAGAGAAAAAAGAGGGAAATAAGCCAGTCATGATAATATTCCATTAAACATCCCCTGGGGAACTTGTGAAATGAGTGATTGTATTTGTGACATATTGGGAGGATTTGGAGAGCTTTGATGTGTTACACAATTATTATTGTTGTTGTTGTTATTAATATTAAGCCTAGAACTTTTGTTTGGAATTTTGGGAAGAGATGTGTCTTAAGTTGGGTTCCTTAAAGACCTGAGACAAGGATTTTGGGGCCAGTTTTTCACTGAGGGAGTGATTATAGAAGAAACCTGTAAGGGAGTGAAGGAAGCAGAAAATAGCTGAGCAAAGACGTAGCTTCAGTTGGAGTGTAGCTTTGGCCTGATCCTTAGGGGACCTCTAGAGAATGAATTATACTATGGGCTCAGTTCTGCCTCTAGGCAAGGGATTTGGCCTTTTGCAGGCTATATCAATTATCTACTGACTGAGGGCTTCCCCCAAGAGGTGGGGATGGGACCCCCCAGGCATTTCTGGGACAAGTGGATCTCTTGGCTGAAGGCAATACCCCAGAAAAGGCAGTAGCTCTCAGTCATTAGCAGCCAACACTCATAGTCAAACGGTATGGTACCGGCATAAAAATAGTCACATAGGCCAGTGGAAGAGAATAGAGGATAAGGATTTTGTAGAGTCCACATATAAGTGATATCATACAGTATGTGTCTTTCTCTGACTTATTTAACTTAGCATAATGCCCTTAAGGTCCATCCATGTTGTTGCAAATGGCAGGATTTTCTTCCTTCCTTCTCATGGCTGAATAATATTCCATTATATACATATCACATATTCTTGCCTCCTTATAATCCATATTCTTCACAGAGTCTGGAGAAATTGTTTAAAAATGACATCAGATTCTATAACTTCCCTTTTAAAAACCCTTCATTGGCTTCCCATTGCACTTAGGAAAAAAGTTTTACTTCTCATTCTAGCTTACGAGACCACGTGCGATCTGCCCCATACATACCTCCATTCTTCATCTCCTATTGCCTTTCTCCTATCTCCTATTGAAAAGTCCGGCTTGCCTGGACAGATCAGGATAAGGAAAGATAGAGAATGCTGAGGATGGATGGACCTGGAGGGGCAAAAAGATAGTAACCAGCACAGGGATCAGAATTGTCTGGGATTAGTCTGTCTTCAGACCTTTTATTCTTTTTCCTGACATGTCCAAAGAGCATAGGAGTGGGATGGGTGGGTGTTTTCTGCATACTCGAATTAACCTTAAATAAAATTATAAAGGTTATCCAAGAATATTCTTTGGTATCTGAGCAGCCCACAAAACTTTTCATTTTTGACGTCCAGTGGTGTGAGTGCCATGTACAAGAAGTAGCATGTGGGATCTAGCTGCTCCAGAAATGGAGGTCTTGGGAAAAAACCCCACAGGGGATGACCCTGGGTGCCCAGGGATTTTTCTCCCAGCTCACTTCCCGCCTGGAGGGCTTACTCAAATTGCACTTGATGGGAGAGGTGGGCTTTGGCATGGGTCAAAGGTTAATGACCACCACTTGCATGGTATCATCTTGCAAGGCCAGAGGGTCTGTCCGCTTGGCAGCCAGGACACCTCCAGCCTCCCCTAGCCTTAGCTGACAATAGGAGCCCTTCTTCTGCCTTTCTAACTGTTCCTTGAGAGCCCAGCTTATTCCTGCCTCAGGGCCTTTGCACTTGTGGTTCCTGCTGTCTGGAATGTTTTTCACAAAAGAAGATGCTCTTGTGTCTTTTTTTTCATGCAGATCTCAGTGTAAACGCCACATCTGAGAGGCCTTTTCTGACTTCCAGGAGTCCCCTTTCTCTGTCACCACACCAGACATTTACTATCTCATCACCCTACTCTATTTCTTTATAACACTATTTTCTCTGTCTCTACCTATTAGAATGTAAACTCCATGAGGGCAGATATTTCATCTGTTTGGTTCATTATCATATCTTTAGTGCCCAGTTCCCGGCGTATAATAGGAACACAATAAATATTTCTCAAACAAATGAAAGGAGATATCCTTAATGTTTCTATAGTTCACTCAGAAAAGTCAAACACCTCATTAGAAAAATAAGGCAAAGAATATGAATGCTAAATTTACAAAAAAGAAATAAAGTGGCTAAATAACACAGGAAAAATGTTTAACATCAGAAGCATGTACGAAGACCCTTAAAAATGAGAATGCCCTTCCCTCCACAGTTCTGCTTCTAAAAATTTATCCCAAGGAAATAATCCTTACCATCTATAGAAATGTATGATCATGCTACTGTTATTTCATAATAAAAAATGGAAAATATCAAATTGACCCAAATTATTTAGGTATAATAGGATATTTTGGATGTGAGGAGCTGGGGTTCACATGTAAGCATCTCCCAGTGCACACACTTGCTCTTCGTTCTTGGATGTTGCGTGGGTGGAGTTGACAAGGACCACTGATCTACACAGGATGCTGAGGAATTTCCCCTGAGATAAGGGATTCAAACTCAGATCTCCACAGAGGCTCAGGGATATGAAATATCCTCAGTTGGCCTGGGTTGGGGTGAACCTGTGAGGAACCCACCGTAAGGGAGTGAAGGCCACGTCTTCCCGGCGGGCAGGGCCACATCATTTGTGGTGGGTGTTACTGTCAGATGGACAAAGTAGCAGATGAAGAGCTCATTTCCATCCACTGTGCTGGTGGATGGTGGCAGAGGCGGGGAGTGATTTGAGAGTTTAGCACTTTGGGGCAGAAGCCCATTTACTGTGGGGCTGCCTCATTAACCCTAGAGCAGGCTAGGAGGGCAAAACGGTGACTCAGCGCTCGGGCAACTCTGTGGAATGGGCAGTGGTTCTAGGAAACATTGAGATGAGATGGAGTACGAATGCAAATGTGACCTCATGTGACCACCGAGGTGGAGAATGCTCAGGATAAAATGCTAAGTGGACAGCAGTGTTTGCAATATGCATTTTCTCCATCACATGTGAGGATAAGGAATCCCATACATCTTTTTTTAAAAGTATGCCCAGAAAATTTTATTTATATTGAAAGTCCAGACTAATGAATTCACAATTATTAGAGTTCAGCAAGTATGCAAGGTAAAAGGACCTACATAAATAATTATCAATAGCCTTTCTCGACAAATATCATATGATATCACTTATACATGGAATCTAAAAAAGTGCTACAAATGAATTTATTTACAAAACAGAAATGGACTCACAGACATAGAAAACAAACTTATGGTTACCAAAGGGGAAAGGAGTGGGGAGGGATAAATTGGGAATTCAGGATTAACAGATACACACTACTATGTATAAAATAGATAAACAACAAGGACCTACTGTATAGCACAGGGAACTCTACTCAATATTCTGTAATAACCTATATGGGAAGAGAATCTGAAAAAAAGTACATATATATGTATAACTACATTATTTTGTTGTATATCTGAATCATTGTATACTTCAATAAAACATAATTTAAAAAGTTAAAAAAATAGATAGCCTTTCTCTACACGAGCAGTAATCAATAAAACAATGAAAGGGAAAACTAAAGGTCTAATGAAGGGCCTGAATGAATGGAAGGGAGGTCTCATATCTCGTAGATTGGTATAGGCTTAGAGTTATAAGGGTGTGTCCTGTGTGTAGCAATGAGAAATACCACAAATCCTTATTAATGTTTTCAAAATTATGTAAATCTGTTTCAATTACCTTTCTATCAAGATTAGAAAGATATTAAATCTCAGAAATATATATATATATATATATATATATATAAATTAAAAATATATATATTTTTCCCCTATAGGGTCTTTCCTTTACCAAAGAGTTTTGAGGATCCTTATATTCCAGAAAACTGGAGGATGTCTTTTGCATTCAGGTTATCATGTCTACCCTTGTGATTGTTCAAGTGCAGGTGGTATAACAGATGAGGGCAATCTCACCAACTTTGTGACGAGTTTGGGAGTTCGTTTTTCTTTTCTTGTGGTCACCTAGACTTTTAGGGTGTATAGTGTTTGATGGCCCCAACACCATGAGCTGCCCCTCAAGAGGTCTCACCATTTTCCAGGGCTTTTCCGTGGACTATAGTTTCCTCTCACTTGAGTAACTTATAATAGCTACATTTCTCTTGTTAACTCACCCCAGTGGAACAGTATAAAAATAGTGTATGAAATTCAGTCCTGATTTTTTTTAAATGTATATAAATGTCTATAGGAAGGATATTAATAGTACCAGGCCCTGTTCTGTGTGTTTCATATGTATCTTCTTTAACCTCCATGTCCATCTCAGGAGGTGGGTTTAGAGAAGTGACATAACTTACTTAAATTCCGAAAGTGTAGAAGGAGGTTTGAAGCCACACAGTCTACTGCCAGAGTTTATGTGTCAAATAACCATGGTCTAGTGCGTTTCCCTCCAGCTGTTAACAGCACTTACTGGAGTGGTGTGATTATAGTGGTTTAAATGTCTTCATTTATGGCTTTTGGACACTGTCCAAATTTTCTACCCTAAATAGCGGTATTTATAATCAGTTAACTGACATCAAGAAGTACAAGATAGTGGTTAAGAGCAAGGTGTCTGGAGGTATCACGCCAGGCTTCCCTGGTTCCAAACTCAGCTTTTCCCCTTACTACCTGTGTGACCATGAGTGGTTATTTCACCTCTCTGAGCCTCAGTTTCCTCACTGGTAGAATAGAATAATAATAATATCTACCTCATAGGATTGTTGTGAGGAGTCAATGGGTTAAACTTGGATAAAACTAATATGGTATGCTAGGTACTCCCTAAGTACTTTATATGCAGATTATTAATATTAGTTGAGTAAATGAGTAAGCAGGCTGCTGAGACTTCACATAATCCCTAATTTCACTTGTGCCCCATAAATGAGATTGTTCAGGAGGGATCTCCTTGGGTGGTTGACAACTTTTCAGAGAGAAGAACATAGAAATATCTGCTCCCATCCCCCAAATGAGATTATCTCAATTACGGTTGGAGCTGCCAGACAGGACAAAGTTTGAGTGGGAAGAAACTGAGAAAGCTAACTTTGCAGGGGCCCTTTTCTGAAGGTTTCTCTCTTCTGGGACTCAGAGAAGACTAATTAGAAGCCTAGGGCCTGATTAGAGCACCTCAATCAGTGGCTAATCCCCCTGCCCCGGTTTTCTAATTGCCTTTACGGAGCATCCAGAATAGGACAGAGATCCAGGCACCTATGAATGGGTGCTTCTGTGGATGTTGGGGCTTATGAGCTGCAGGTGCTGAGATGTTTATTTGTCTTATGCCCAAAAGCACCATTTGGACATCACATGTACTCCCATCCGGCCTAGTCATCCAGGGAGGGACCTCTTGGCTCTGCTGAAGGTAAGTGTGGCCAAGTTAGATCCGACAGAAAATGAACCACAGTCCAGATTCGAAAAGTACTTGACAAGCTGAATGTTGGTTTCCTCTCATCTAAAAAGGGTTTATCTCTTTTTTGCTTCAGAGAGTAGGGTCAAAGCTAGTGTGGTTTGTGAGGGAGCACAATGTACTGGGAGTTATTAGTTTTGCTTCCTCTTGCAGTGATGCAAGACACTTAGCATCTTTGGGTCTCAGTTTCCTCATTTATACCATGGCACTGATAATGCATCGCATACCTGCTTCAGGTGATTGTGTTTATTTTTTATTTTTATTTTTTTAAATTTTTAAATTTTTTTATTTTTTATTTTTTTGCGGTACGCGGGCCTCTCACTGCTGTGGCCTCTCCCGTTGCGGAGCACAGGCTCCGGATGCGCAGGCTCAGAGGCCATGGCTCACGGGCCCAGCCGCTCCGCGGCATGTGGGATCTTCCCGGACCGGGGCACAAACCCGTGTCCC
>NW_006783088.1:965710-980497 GCF_000442215.2 Lipotes vexillifer | reverse complement strand
AAGAGCAAGAAGCAGCTCTTGTTGAATCTCTAAGAAATTTGTAAAATTCTGGCAGGTATTTGGAATGTGGGGGTATTGACATTACAGAGAGAGCTGGAAACTACAGGTAGGCTCTAAAACAGAATGAGCTCCTTTGTGGGAGAATAATTTCCCCATCATTGGAATTGTTCCAGCTCCATAAAGATTGGTCAGAAAGGGTCACCATTAGCTCAAAGGCCAGCCATCAGAGATGCCCTAGACAGGATTTCTGCTGTGGGTGGGAGGTAAATCTCAGATTCCTGCAGTTGAGAGAGATCGTGAAGCTACTTTCTATGAGTGCTCACTAAGCCCCACTAAAACATAGAGAACCGAGGTCTTTCTTTTAGGACTGGTCAGCTGGGCACTGACTTTGGGAGAAGCTCTAAGGATGTTAGGAGGTGTAAAAACCCCATCCAGGGCTTCCCTGGTGGCGCAGCGGTTGAGAGTCCGCCTGCCGATGCAGGGGTCACCGGTTCGTGCCCTGGTCCGGGAAGGTCCCACATGCCGCGGGGCGGCTGGGCCCGTGAGCCATGGCCGCTGAGCCTGCGCGTCCGGAGCCTGTGCTCCGCAAAGGGAGAGGCCACAACAGTGAGAGACCCGCGTACCGCAAAAACAAACAAACAAAAAACAACCATCCAGAGCTAAAGAGACCTCACGCTGCTGCTCACGCTTTGTAAGGCTGGCTCTGTCCAGGTATCCCCATCACCAGAACTCCTCTCCCCTCCCAATCCCTTTAAGGTTGGGGGGGGGCGCAGTTCACCTGTTCTCACCACTCTCTGAGAGGCAGAGGGCTTGAGTACTTCTGGGGCAACAGAAAAGCTGTGCTAAGACTCTGAAAAGGTGAAGCAGCCTAAGCAGTAGAAAGAGTGTCTTGTCGGGCTGCAGGAGATCTGCACTCGCAACATTTTGCATTGGTGTTTGCTTCTGCGCAAGACCCTCCTCGTTTGGGGCCTCTTTTCCTCATCGCTACTTAATCTGTCTGAAGGCAAAAGGGCAGGACCATGACCTTTAGAAACACCTTTAAGTTGCAGGATTCTGCTTCACACTCTGTCCAGTGAGCAGATGAGGCAGAGTGAGCAGGCATTGGTGAAGGAGAAAGGTAAGAGATTTGAGGTCAGTGTTTGGACAGAATTTATATGCCATTGTAGGATCACAAAGTGAGGAAAATCTCAAGATGTCAACTTTTCAGATCTCCCCACGCCTCCACCTCCCGTCTTCAGGCAGGGCATCTGTATCACTATAACCACCAAGCTGAGGGATTGGGCGGTGCGGTGGAAAGGGTTCTGGGTCTCAGTTCTGGCTGCTTTTCTGTCTAGCTATGTGACCTTTGGACAAATCTGTTGACCTCTCTGAGTCCCCACTTTCCTCACCTCAAAATGGGTTATGTGAGAGTCAGATGGGATAATAGGAGTACAATGTTTTTAAGTGAGGGATCATGAAAGTCATTTGTAATTCGGGGGAGGGGAGTTCACACCTTCCATCGTATGCAAGAGAACCAATCTTTGTTGAGAACACAGGCCTTCTCATTTCGTCCTCGCAGCACTCCTGTGACTTGGGTAGTATTCATGTCCATCTTAGAGGTGAGACAGCTGAAGTCCAGATAATTTACATGACTGGCTGGAACTTGACCTCACTGTGATAGAACTTCAAAATATTCTGGTTCCATGACACCACGCTGTTTCTGCCTTTCTGCTATGTTCAGTGGGGCTGGCTGGAGAATACTTTCCTATGTATTTATAAGTTTAAATTCAACTAGTAAATGACCTATTAAAGTTTTCCGCCAAACAAGTTTCTGGGAAAAAGGGGAGCTCTTGAATAGTCTATTTTTATCTCTAGATTGAGCTCCTTTTTACCTGAACACAGAGTGTTGGTGGAAGAAACTGCTTTTTTTTTTTTTTTCACCGCTTAAGCATCCTTAGGACCCAAGTCCACCCTGACGCTTGGAGTGGCAAAGCATCTTGTACCTCGTTCCTTTATTCCTTTTTCCTCTTCAAATTACCACAAGCAGATGATGCCAGCTCTGTTCTAGTGGCACAGGGAGGATCATTGTCATCCAATGTCTGTGTAGCTCTATGTATGTACATCACTGCATCCCTAGTGGACAGTGCACTGCTGGGCACAGAATATAAAGGCAGATCCTTTAGAAATCTTTGTTGCATATTTCCAGCCGAGAACAAAGGCTACACAATTTTAGGCACGTCATACAAACTTTTATATCTTACCATTTTAAAATGTCTTTAACCCTGACTTGGAGGATCTAAGTGGATTAGTGTTGCTGAGCTATATAAATACTTTTCAGATCCATGGCTCTGTATTTTCCACAGTACGTGCTATTATAAAGCTGGTGTCTGGGCCCTTATAACAATCCCTTCCAAGTGCAAACCTATTACTTTGAGAATCATCTTCCCATAGATTTTCTCAATTAATCCATATTTAGCCTCTTGGCCCCTAGTCCAGTGTTTTCTCTGCTCTGAGATGCAGGTGGGGCATCTGCTAGACTTCTTCTCTTCTGAAACCCTCCTTAGTTTTCTGAAATTTAGTGGTGGTTTTGGGGAGGTTAATAAAATCCCAAAGAGCAAACAGTCTCATGGTCTTTCTCCTTCAGCTTTGGAATGTGTGAGTTAGATGTCTAGGTGTGTTTACTATTGACTGATATAAAAATCAAGCTGTGGGTCCTGAGCAGACATGACTAATGTGGGGGAAAGATAACCTAGAGTTAGTGGTTCACCAGGAAGTGTCTGGAAGTGAAATATTTCTGTGCCCAATCAACAATTAGATAGCAGGGCTTCCCTGGTGGCGCAGTGGTTAAGAATCTGCCTGCCAGTGCAGGGGACATGGGTTCGATCTCTGGTCCTGGAAGATCCCACATGCCGTGGAGCAACTAAGCCCATGCACCACAACCACTGAGCCTGCGCTCTAGAGCCCGCGAGCCACAACTACTGAGCCCGCGTGCCGCAACTACTGAAGCCCACATGCCCTAGAGCCCGTGCTCCACAACAAGAGAAGCCACTGCAGTGAGAAGCCCGCACACCGCAACAAAGAGCAGCCCCCACTCGCTGCAACTAGAGAAAGCCCATGCACAGCAACAAGGACTCAACGCAGCCAAAAATAAAGATAAATAAATTTATTTAAAAAAAAACAACAATTGGGTAACAGAACACTGAGAATGTGAAATGCTGACATTGATCAGTACTGTGGCATTAATGATGCCATTAAGGATTCCCTTTCTTCCTGTGCATGCTTAAAACCCAGCAATTTTAACTATTTTGTGGGCTTCAAAAACAGGAAACTGCTGCTTCAGTGTTCCATTCATATTTCCCCCGCAACTTAGTTTATCTAAATTGCCTGGGACTAAATATTTTCCTCTGAGGCCACACCGATCCATGGTTCCCCTCCCTGCCTAGAGATTTTGTGCAGCTACTGTTGGTTTTCTTTAATCATAATTATTAGGAAGCTGATTGGCTGTTCTATCTAGAATTATCAATTATTTTGGACCAGTTCAGAAGTTTAGACAAGGTATCACAAGGCAAGTTGGAACTCTTCTTGGAGAGAACGAATTTTCCAGCTCCTCTGAAGATCAGCAAATGCTTGGCAACCTTGATTTTCTTTAACATTTTCCTTTGCCTATTGAAAAATGGATGTACCTGATGCTAAAAAGGATCACATTAATGTGCATTATGGGTTAGGAGACCCTGCATGCTTCTCACTGTGCCTCAAAATGCAGTCCCACGTCACTATCTCAGAATTTGGGTTTATGAAGATTTCAGGAACTGGCTACAGTAGCAAAGACCTTGAGACCCCCCCTGAGCTTTCCATTTTCTCCCTTGAGCATCTGCCTTTCTTCATCATCCACAGATGGGTCTGATTTAGGCTGACCCACTGTTCGTGCACTGTGTTTCCAGAACCCATTTGGCAAAGTCCTCTGGCAGCACTGTTATTGGTCTGATGCTGATAGGGCTGATCATTCAGATGATCCTGGCTTTGGGCAAACAGGTGATTTTATTTTGTCTTGATTTATTCATCGATATCTCTTTCCAAAAGAGACTTAAAGTGGCTTATAAAGAGGGCGAGAGAGAGGCATGGACATATATACACTAACAAACGTAAGGTAGATAGCTAGTGGGAAGCAGCCGCACGGCACAGGGAGATCGGCTCGGGGCTTTGTGACCGCCTGGAGGGGTGGGATAGGGAGGGTGGGAGGGAGGGAGACGCAAGAGGGAAGAGATATGGGAACATATGTATATGTATAACTGATTCACTTTGCTATAAAGCAGAAACTAACACACCATTGTAAAGCAATTATACCCCAATAAAGATGTTAAAAAAAAATGCATGATATGCAGCAAGATAAAATAAATAAAAGATGAGGAGTGAGACTTGGACAAAGGGAAAGTACAGGTGGGAAATGTTGAGGAACCAGGAACAAGGTTGTTTCACGTGACTTTTGTCTTGACACTCAAACCTGTGCTAGAGGTGATGGTTCCTTGGTGGCTGCACACTCTTTTTTCTTTTTTTACATCTTTATTGGAGTATAATTGCTTTACAACGGTCTGTTAGTTTCTGCTTTATAGCAAAGTGAATCAGTTATACATATACATATGTTCCCATATCTCTTCCCTCTTGCGTCTCCCTCCCTCCCACCCTCCCTATCCCACCCCTCCAGGCGGTCACAAAGCCCCGAGCCGATCTCCCTGTGCCGTGCGGCTGCTTCCCACTAGCTATCTACCTTAGGTTTGGTAGTGTATACATGTCCACGCCTCTCTCTCGCTTTGTCACAGCTTACCCTTCCCCCTCCCCATATCCTCAAGTCCATTCTCTAGTAAGTCTGTGACTTAATTCCTGTTTCACCCCTAGGTTCTTCATGACATTTTTTTCCCCTTAAATTCCATATATATGTGTTAGCGTACGGTATTTGTCTTTCTCTTTCTGACTTACTTCACTCTGTATGCCAGGCTCTAGGTCCGTCCACCTCATTGTACACTCCTGATTAGAGTTTGATTCTGATGGTAGCCCTGTGCACCTCTTCTGCCCCCCCATCCCTGCAGGTGAGACAAGATCAATAAAGATGATGCTGCACAAAGGAGAACATGTGCAGTGTTTTCAGAACTGGGGTCATTTTCCAAAATCTATATTTAACTTATGTTTACTCTCCTCTTTGCCAAAACACAGACACTAATGTATCTAAAGCCTTGAAAAATTTCTGGCACTCACTAGAAGTTAACTCATTATTACCATACTCGTGAGCAATGGGATAGCTGTTGGGAACATGGCCTTGGAGTCCAACAGACCGTGGTTCAAATCCCAGCCTGGTGGTTTACCTACCACCAAATTACAGATTAAGTAATTTGATTCACCAAATTACTTAACCTCTGCAAGCCTCTATTTTCCAGTCTATAAATAAGGATAATAACAGTATCTGGCATTGGGGGATTGTGAAAAGTCAATGAGGCAGTTCATGTAAAACGCCTAGAACAGGATCTCACCCAAAGGGAGTGCTGTTTTAATGCCATTCTTCATTATTGTTATTAATACATGCCCTTTCCCTCTCTCACGGGACTTTTAAGAAGAGAAGAGAACCACCAAGTCGTAGAACAAGATGCAGTGTTTGAGGTTAGTGAGTGCAGCCTTCTCACATGAGGACACGGACCTGGAGATGGGAAAATATTTACTTGAGTTTACATAGTACATCAGCGGCAGACAGCAGATGTAACTTCAGGCCTCCAGGTGCTGTTTCCAGCCTTCCTACCATATACTCTCCCTGGCTCATCATAATCAGCGGCCCCTCCCCCACCATGACACTCTGCTCCGAAGGAGACTAGTCCCCCTCTCTCAGAGGAGATCTAAAAGTGTCTCTTAGGGGAGTGGTGGGATGAGGTGGGTCTCCCGACTTGTGCATCTCTGGCTGGGGTTGCCTGGAGCTCGGCTAGTGTCTCACTTCCTGGGTCAGAGTCATGAGCCATATGTTGGTTCATGGAAGCACAATGAATTTAGAGCCAAAGTCCTGGTGTGGTCTTGGGACAGTTGGTTTAACCATTTGAGCCTCATTGGACTCAGTAACAAAATGAGCATCAATGAAATTTCTGAATGTCAGAACAAACTAGTGGCTGAAAACTCATTTTTGTACCAGTTACGTGTATTGAGTATTTACCCGGTACTAAGCACAGCTTGTATTTCCATGAGTTATCTCTTTACCTCCCATAGCACAGCAGTACTGTTATTGCTGTTGCGTGGGTATTTAGTCTAAGACGCTAGAGGTCAAGTACCTTGCCCAAGGTCATACAAACAGAAATGACTGAGTTTGGAACAAGCTCTGTCTTCAGGGCCCATTTTCTTAGCCACTGTGCTATATTGCTGGGATTCCAGTCTTACCTTTACACTGAGTGATGGTAGGCTGATTACTGAGCCTCTAATGCCTTAGGGACTTCTCTCTGTATTAGGAGGTTGACACTTATGAACAAAGTTGCCTTGAGAGTGTTTCACAAGGACCGGAAGAACTCTGTAGGTTGTGTAATGGAAGTAGAGTGGTCCATTGCTGGTGTCTTCATTTTCTATTGTTTGTGGATAAATGATGTGTGCAAATAAGCATGAATAGTTACCCGATCCCTATCATATCTATGAAATATCACCTTTTCAATGAACCTTCCCTGATGATCCTATTTAATACCCCTCTCCATACTTTGGATCTCCCAAAGCTCTGTGTGTGTGTGTGTGTGTGTGTGTGTGTGTGTGTGTGTGTTTCATAGCACTTATCTTCTATCATGGTAAAAAATATACTTCTTTTTTTTTAAAAAAAAAACATATTTTGTATATGCCTCGCTCTTCTGCTAGAATGACCACACCACAAGGGAAAGATCATTGTTTGTGTTTTGTTCCAAGCAACCAGAAGCATGCCTAATGCATTGTAAGTTCTCAGCAGATTCTTATTGAATAATTAAATGAACATACTCTCTGTCCCTTTTTCTCCCGCTTTGGTCAAGATGATTTGTGTGAATTCCAAGAACACAGAGAGTTATCGTTTTGGTTGAAAGTCAGTATTATATTGGGCCCTAAGGTAAAAAAAAAAAAAAAAAAACTCCTAAATATTTACATTATCAGGAACTCAGTGGGGGAGGGGTAAACACCAGCTGTTGACGTTTATTTCATCATTAGATCAGGTTTTGCCAAACATTGGTGAAAGTTTCATTTTCTTATTTATCTAAAATCCTATGAAATCTTTCTCAAATTCAGTTTTTGTTTCAAGGATGGAAGGAGGACAAAAAGAATCACCTTTGAAGTCCACATTCAGTATTTCCAGTACCCCAACTGATCCGCATCCAAAGGTACTGAGACAAGATTGTCTAAATGTCTGGCAAGAGCTTCATCTCTATTAGAATTCTAAACTCGATGTGATGGCTTTGTCTATTAAGGAGCTTTGTCGGCTAATTCTGGAATGGCTTGATTCGTGATTCTTACTGATTGATAATGATCTGGCATTTTAAAATAATGGGACTGTTCCCTTGGAATAAGTGAATCTGGAAACCAGGCCATGTTGCTTGGCAGAAAGAGAGAGGAAGAAGACACTTGGCAGGCAACAGGCTTGCTCTTCACAGCTCTGTCTTGTATCCAAGCCCATTGGGTTCACGTGCACATCAAAACAACCACAGAGAGAGTTGATATTGGGACTCCAGGGAGCTGTGGACTTGGAGATAAGAAGATTCCAGAGTATTCATGAACCTAGAAGCATGTTATATTATTGCGGAATCTAGAAAAAAAATAATTCTAAGTGTGTGAATTGGACCAAGTGTTAGGTACAGTATATAAGTGATGTCCTTCACAGTAATATTGTGACATTGGCATTGACATTCTCATTAAGCCAACAAGGAGAATGAGGTTCAGAAAGTTGAATTAACTTGCCCAAGGTCTCAAGGGATGGAAACTTTGGTCTGATATCAAAGCCCATGTCCTTAGTTCTATACCACTAGGTTTTCTCCAACAAAGTGGTATTTTCTGGCTTTTCAGTGAGACTGATGAAGGTTTCCAATTTGCCACCTGTAAGAAGTTAGAAAATGTCTAAGGATCTGAGTTCTAGCTCTGGCTTTGCCTCTTTACTATGAAATCATGCACTAGTCACTTTACCTCTTTGACCCTCATATTATTCTCTCAAAAGTGGGATTAACAATATGTGCTTCCAAGGATCTCTGAAAGATCAAATGAAATAAAGTTTGTAAAAAATGTAAAATGAGTTACAAATCTCAAAGATTATTATCATTACTGAAAATGATCAAATCAAGCCATGCTCACCTTATTTTATCTTCAATGAGATTTAATTTTTTTATTTCAGTGGGCAATTTAGGATTCATGGCAGAAAATGGCACTGTGGTGACAGAATTCATTTTGATGGGGCTCCAGCTGTGGGCAGAGCTGCAGACGGGTCTCTTCTTTGTGTTTCTGGTCCTTTATCTCATCACCATACGAGGTAACCTGGGGATGATAGTGCTGATTCAGAGTGACCGTCGCCTCCAGACCTCCACATACTTCTTCCTCAGCCACCTTTCCTTTCTGGACATTTGCTGCTCTTCTGTTATTGTCCCTCAGTTGCTGGAGACCTTGGGTACTGATAAGAGGGTCATCACCTTTGAGCGCTATACCACCCAGTTCTTCTTTTTCACACTCTGTGCTAGTACTGAATGTTTCCTTTCGGCCGTGATGGCCTATGACCTCTACGTGGCCGTGTGTAACCCTCTCCTCTATGCCACTGCCAAGACACCTCAGACCCGCCTGGGGCTGGTGGCTAGGGCATATGGTGGTGCCATGGTCAATTCTGTGATCCGCACTGGGTGTACCTTCTCCATCTCCTTCTGTAAGTCCAACCATATGGATTTCTTCTTTTGTGACCTCTCACCTCTGCTGAAGCTTGCCTGTAGTGAGACCGGACCACGAGAACGGGTGATCTACCTCTTAGCTTTCTTGGTCATTACAACCAGCGTTTCAGTGATTTTTATATCCTAACTGTTCATCATTCTGGCTATTCTGAAGATTCGTTCAGCTGGGGGCAAAGCCAAGGCTTTCTCTACCTGTGCTTCTCACATAACTGCAGTGGCTCTTTTCTTTGGGACACTTATATGCATATAGCCGAAAGGTAACATGGGAAAATCCCTTGCGGAGGACAAGATTGCATCAGTATTTTACACTGTGGTCATCCCTATGCTGAACCCAATGATCTACAGCCTGAGGAACAAGGAAGTGAAGGAGGCTCTGAAGAGAGTTCTCAACAGGATGAGGGTTTCCCAAGTAGAGTAAAACTTGAGCTCCATCAATTCAGAAGTTCCTGCAAATCATCCTTTGGGCTTTTGGCTTGTCCTCTTAACCCAGGAACCAGATCTCATAATTACAAAAGCATACTGAGGCAAAAAAATGTAGATTTAGTTTCCAGGAATTTCTTTATTAGCTCTATGACATTGAGCCAGATATTCCCTTCCTCAGTTATCACATCAGTAAAAATTGCCTTGCTATGATTAAAGCCAGGATCAAGAGAGATGGAATGGCAAAGGGTTTTATAAGTAATAATATGTTATAAAATGTAATATTCATTTTTCTGACCTGTCCTCGATATTGTTTAGTGTTTTCTCGGCTACATATTTTTTTCCCACTAAGCTAATATTTGTATCTTGAATAATTACAAAACAATTATACTATGCTTACATAGTAAGGAGAGTCACCTTCTTTGGTTGTGGGTAGTGGGGTAGAAATCAGCCTTGACCAAAGAAAACTTTCCTCAACATTCAATCGTATATAATTTAGGTATTTGTCATGGAAAATACAAGTAGCTAAAGAGAGGAAGAAAAAATGGAGGAAAAGGAGATATGAACTAGGAAATGTTCAAGTAGAAAAAGTTAGTTTATTTCCCAAGACAATGTAGAATGAAAGAAAGGTATAATGATTTGCATTAATTATTGAAAACAGTTTGATCTTGACGTAGGGCTGAAGTGAGCCCGATATATAACTTTTGAAATATACCTTGATCACCAAAGGTCAGAATCTCTGTTTTATTTCTGAAGCATTGTTCATGGACCACCTGCCTCAGTTAACTCAAGTTATTTTCTATTCTTCAGTAATGAAAACCACTGTCTACTTCCATCTCCTGTAGGACATTTACTTTACCCAAAGACAGATGACTATGAATCTGATCTCCACCTTTTAATGACCTTCACATCTGCTAGAAATATTACTTGGGAAACAACTCCATGGAGATTCCACAATCTTATTCATCAATTCAGTAAATATTTACTGATGATCAACTATGTATCAGAAATAACACTAGGGCTTCCCTGGTGGCGCAGTGCTTGAGAGTCCGCCTGCCGATGCAGGAGACGCGGGTTCGTGCCCCGTTTCGGGAGGATCCCACATGCCGCGGAGCGGCTGGGCCCGTGAGCCATGGCCGCTGAGCCTGCCCGTCCGGAGCCTGTGCTCCGCAAATGGGAGAGGCCACAACAGTGAGAGGCCCGCATAACGCAAGGAAAAAAAAAAAAAAAAAAAAAGAAATAACACTAGACTCAGGAATACAGTAATAAGTAAGACGATAGACACGGTTCCTCCTTTATGGAGATTAGAACCTGGGGCATAGACAGATATTGAACCATTACATAGCTAATTGATTCCTTTGCATGATTTTGGTAAGTGGAAGAAAAGAAGCGCACAGGGTATTGTTATCCTGTATGGTAGGGTTCTGACCTAGTTTGATGTGGTCAGGAAAGCCTTCCTTAAGGAGCTAACATTTAAACTGAGGCTTAAAGAGTAAATATGTCATAATCATGGGATGGGGACACCATTCCAGATAGAAAGAGTTGCAAATGCAAGGGTCTGTGAAACAGGATGCCTTGAGGAACTGAGAAGCCAGAGTGGTTGCAGCATAAGGAGTGAGAGGATTAGTGTGAAATGCAGCTGGTGAATTCAAGAGAAACCAGGTCACAGAGAACCTTGCAAGCTCATTTAGGGACTTGTGGGCTTCACTCCAAGAGCAAGGGATGAAATGATTGTATCTGAATTTTAAGAAGATCCCTTTGACTGCAGTGTGATGGCGGAACGGGGTTTCTTGGTAGTGGAGATGGAGGGAAACAGGCCCACTTCATCTAAGAAACAACAAATGGTGTATCCCAAGGCAAGGTGCTTGATTGCCACACAATACTGTATGCTTCATTGTAGAACACATATTAGGCCAGAGAAAGCTAACAGGTAGGTGTATGACCATGCTATTGGTAGAGGACTGATTCTTGGAAAAATGGTGAAATTGGGGAAATATACTTTTGGACACATCCATTTTGGAATACTTTTTCATTGGTATACATTTAATTCCCTGAATTGAGCACCTAACTAAGATACATTCAGGTATTCACCTTGTGTCTGTTCATCAAAATAGCCAACAATTACTTCTTAAGAGGGCAACACATTTTCAGTGACTCCTACTATATGCCAGGCTGTGTTAATGGGCTGAAGAAATCCTCCCCTGGAGGAGTTCTTGCGTCCCTTGGAGGAATTGTTTTAAGTCAGGAAAAACCTTCTACTAAGAAAATAAATAAATGGGGAAAACACTAGACAGTGAGTGTGCTATTTTATTTGTGGTGGGAGCTGCCTCACACTTCTCAACCCTTCTACTTGGTGAGTGGCAACAAACTTTGCCTATAAATGAATGCCCTTTGATACAGTATTTGATGTATAAACAATTGCTTAAGGGATGCACCAAGTGAATAAAAATAAAATGAAGTTTTAGTGTGCTTTAGGGGACCATCTTCTGGTGATGAGAGAAGGCAGCAGAGGAAATGGCATTTATGTTGAATTTCCGCTTACATATATTAATAAATGAATGAAAGCATTCATTAATTACCTAATGTGTGGCAGGCTCTGTGCCAGGAATTTTCACTTATCTCATTGACAGGCCTCATTCTATACATAATCTTTTAGAAAATGGGATCCTAGGAGGGTTGATTTTATGTGCTAATCTGACTGGGTCATGGGGAGCCAGATATTTGGCTAAACATTACTTCTGGGTGTCTCTGTGAGGATGCTTCCAGATGAGATAAGCATCTGATAAGCACCTGCTCAGTAAAGCAGGTTGCCCTCCCCAGTGTGGGTGGGCACCATCCAAGCTTGAGGGCTTGAATAGAACAAAAGGCAGAGGAAAGGGGAATTCATTCTTTCTCCTCTGCCTGATTGCTTGAACTGGAACAGAAGTCTTCTTCTGAACTTGGACTGGGATTTACACCATCAAGTTCCCTGGTTCTTGAGCCCTGGACTACACCACTGTTTCCTAGGTTTCCTGATTGCGGGAATTCTTAGCCTCCGTAAAAGAAATCGTGTGGGTCAATACCTTATCATAAATCTCTTGCTATGATATAACAGATCCATTACCTTCAGAAGTTTCCTACCACCCTCTTTATTTATTATTATTATTATTATTATTATTATTTTGTGATAAGAACACTTAAGATAAGATCTACTGTCTTAGCAAATTTTAAAGTGTACACTAGAGGGACTCCATGAAGGCTCACAACAAGGAGGACTTCCCAGAATTTCTGCTGCCTGTGTCCTTTTCTCTGTGGTCAGCCACAGCCACGCCCTGCCTCTGCAGGAGACCCTCCAACAGTAGCACGTTTTCTGTTTGGCTGAAGGCTTCCCTAAGACCTCATTAGACCCTTGCTGATTTTAACCATGGGAAAGACTGTGGAATGGGAGTAAACCATGACTCTCCAGTTGTGTTTCTGTAACTCAGATATTTACAGGTGAGGAAATGGAGTCCCAGAGAGCTTAAGTGAATTGCTGAAGTTCACCTAGAGAGGCAAATTTGACTGTGTGGTTGACAGGGTCTTGGTGCTCAGGCTGGGTGTCACGCCTGAGCCTCTGAGGTGGGAGAGCTGAGTTCAGGACATTGGTCCACCAGAGACCTCCCAGCTTCACGTAATATCAAAAGGTGAAAGCTCTCCCAGAGATCTCCATCTCAATGCCAAGACCCAGCTCCACTCAATAACCAGCAAGCCACAGTGCTGGACACCATGCCAAACAACTAGCAAGATAGGAACACGATCACGCACATTAGCAGAGAGGCTGCCTAAAATCATAAGGTCACAGACACCCCAAAACACACCACCAGAAGTGGTCCTGCCCCCCTGAAAGACAAAATCCACCCATATCCATCAGAAAACAGGAACTAGTCCTCTCATCAGGAAGCCTACACAAGCCCCTGAACCAACCTTAGCCACTGGGGGCAGACACCAAAAACAGCGGGAACTACAAATGTGCAGCCTGTGAAAAGGAGACCCCAAACACAGTAAGGTAAGCAAAATGAGAAGACAGAGAAACACACAGCAGATGAAGGAGCAAGGTAAAAACCCACCAGACCAAACAAATGAAGAGGAAATAGGCAGTCTACCTGAAAAAGAATTCAGAGTAATGATAGTAAAGATGATCCAAAATCTTAGAAATACAACAGAGAAAATATTTAAAAAGTTTAACAAGGACCTAGAAGAACTAAAGAGCAAACAAAAAATGATGAACAACACAATAAATGAAATAAAAAATTCTCTAGAAGGGATCAATAGCAGAATAACTGAGGTAGAAGAATGGATAAGTGACCTGGAAGATAAAATAGTGGGAATAACTATCACAGAGCAGAATAAAGAAAAAAGAATGAAAATAACTGAGGACAGTCTCAGAGACCTCTGGCACAACATTAAATGCACCAACATTCGAATTACAGGGGTCGCAGCAGAAGAGAAAAAGAAAGGGACTGAGAAAATATTTGAAGAGATTATAGTTGAGAACTTCCCTAATATGGGAAAGGAAAGAGTCAATCAAGTCCAGGAAGGGCAGAGAGTCCCATACAGGATAAATCCAAGGAGAAATGAGCCAAGACACATATTAATCAAACTATCAGAAATTAACTACAAAAAAAACCTATTAAAAGCAGTAAGAGAAAAATAATAAATAACATACAAGGAAATCTCCATAAGGTTAAGAGCTGATCTTTCAGCAGAAATGCTGCAAGCCGGAAGGGAGTGGCAAGACATGTTTAAAGTGATGAAAGGGAAAAACCTACAACCAAGATTACTCTACCCAGCAAGGATCTCATTCAGATTTGATGGAAAAACTAAAACCTTTACAGACAAGCAAAAATTGAGAGAATTCAGCACCACCAAACCAGCTTTACAACAAATGCTAAAGGAGCTTCTCTAGGCACAAAACACAAGAGAAGGAAAAGACCTACCATAACAAAGCCAAAACAATTAAGAAAATGGTAATAGGAACATACATATAGATAATTACCTTAAATGTAAATAGATTAAATGCTCCGCCCAAAAGACATAGACTGGCTGAAAGGATACAAAAACAAGACCTGTATATATGCTGCCTACAAGAGACTCACTTCAGACCTAGGAACACAAACAGACTGAAAGCGAGGGGATGGAAAAAGATATTCCATGCAAATGGAAACCAAAAGAAAGCTGGAGTAGCAATTCTCATATCAGACAAAATAGACTTTAAAATAAAGACTATTAGAAGAGACAAAGAAGGACACTACATAATGATCAAGGGATCGATCCGAGAAGAAGATATAACAATTGTAAATATTTATGCACCCAACATAGGAGCACCTCAATACATAAGGCAAATGCTAACAGCCATAAAAGGGGAAATTGACAGTAACACAAAAATAGTAGGGAACTTTAACACCCCACTTTCACCAATGGACAGATCATCCAAAATGAAAATAAATAAGGAAACACAAGCTTTAAATGA
>NW_006783088.1:949388-963882 GCF_000442215.2 Lipotes vexillifer | reverse complement strand
ATAGCAAAACAGGAACACAACCCCACCCACTAGCAGAGAGGCTGCCTAAAATCATAAGGTCACAGACACCCCAAAACACACCACCAGAAGTGGTCCTGCCCCCCTGAAAGACAAAATCCACCCATATCCATCAGAAAACAGGAACTAGTCCTCTCATCAGGAAGCCTACACAAGCCCCTGAACCAACCTTAGCCACTGGGGGCAGACACCAAAAACAGCGGGAACTACAAATGTGCAGCCTGTGAAAAGGAGACCCCAAACACAGTAAGGTAAGCAAAATGAGAAGACAGAGAAACACACAGCAGATGAAGGAGCAAGGTAAAAACCCACCAGACCAAACAAATGAAGAGGAAATAGGCAGTCTACCTGAAAAAGAATTCAGAGTAATGATAGTAAAGATGATCCAAAATCTTAGAAATACAACAGAGAAAATATTTAAAAAGTTTAACAAGGACCTAGAAGAACTAAAGAGCAAACAAAAAATGATGAACAACACAATAAATGAAATAAAAAATTCTCTAGAAGGGATCAATAGCAGAATAACTGAGGTAGAAGAATGGATAAGTGACCTGGAAGATAAAATAGTGGGAATAACTATCACAGAGCAGAATAAAGAAAAAAGAATGAAAATAACTGAGGACAGTCTCAGAGACCTCTGGCACAACATTAAATGCACCAACATTCGAATTACAGGGGTCGCAGCAGAAGAGAAAAAGAAAGGGACTGAGAAAATATTTGAAGAGATTATAGTTGAGAACTTCCCTAATATGGGAAAGGAAAGAGTCAATCAAGTCCAGGAAGGGCAGAGAGTCCCATACAGGATAAATCCAAGGAGAAATGAGCCAAGACACATATTAATCAAACTATCAGAAATTAACTACAAAAAAAACCTATTAAAAGCAGTAAGAGAAAAATAATAAATAACATACAAGGAAATCTCCATAAGGTTAAGAGCTGATCTTTCAGCAGAAATGCTGCAAGCCGGAAGGGAGTGGCAAGACATGTTTAAAGTGATGAAAGGGAAAAACCTACAACCAAGATTACTCTACCCAGCAAGGATCTCATTCAGATTTGATGGAAAAACTAAAACCTTTACAGACAAGCAAAAATTGAGAGAATTCAGCACCACCAAACCAGCTTTACAACAAATGCTAAAGGAGCTTCTCTAGGCACAAAACACAAGAGAAGGAAAAGACCTACCATAACAAAGCCAAAACAATTAAGAAAATGGTAATAGGAACATACATATAGATAATTACCTTAAATGTAAATAGATTAAATGCTCCGCCCAAAAGACATAGACTGGCTGAAAGGATACAAAAACAAGACCTGTATATATGCTGCCTACAAGAGACTCACTTCAGACCTAGGAACACAAACAGACTGAAAGCGAGGGGATGGAAAAAGATATTCCATGCAAATGGAAATCAAAAGAAAGCTGGAGTAGCAATTCTCATATCAGACAAAATAGACTTTAAAATAAAGACTATTAGAAGAGACAAAGAAGGACACTACATAATGATCAAGGGATCGATCCGAGAAGAAGATATAACAATTGTAAATATTTATGCACCCAACATAGGAGCACCTCAATACATAAGGCAAATGCTAACAGCCATAAAAGGGGAAATTGACAGTAACACAAAAATAGTAGGGAACTTTAACACCCCACTTTCACCAATGGACAGATCATCCAAAATGAAAATAAATAAGGAAACACAAGCTTTAAATGACACATTAGACAAGATGACTTAATTGATATTTATAGAATATTCCATCCCAAACCACAAAATACACTTTCTTCTAAAGTGCTCATGGAACATTTTCCAGGATAGATCATATCTTGGGTCACAAACCAAGCCTTGGTAAATTTAAGAAAATTGAAACTGTATCAAGTATCTTTTCTGACCACAGTGCTATGAGACTAGATATCAATTACAGGAAAAAAATCTGTAAAAAAAACAAACACATGGAGGCTAAACAATACACTATTAATAACCAAGAAATCACTGAAGAAATCAAAGAGAAAATCAAAAAATACATAGAAAACAAATGACAATGAAAACACCATGAACCAAACCTATGGGATTCAGCAAAAGCAGTTCTAAGAGGGAAGTTTATAGCAATACAATCCTACCTCAAGAAACAAGAAAAATCTCAAATAAACAATCTAACCTTACACCTAAAGCAACTAGAGAAAGAAGAACAAAAAAAAACCCCAAAAGTTAGCAGGAGGAAAGAAATCATAAAAATCAGATCAGAAATAAATGAAAAAGAAGTGAAGGAAACAATAGCAAAGATCAATAAAACTAAAAGCTGGTTCTTGGAGAAGATAAACAAAACTGATTAGCCAGACTCATCAAGAAAAAAAGGGAGAAGACTCAAATCAATAGAATTAGAGGTGAAAAAGGAGACGTAACAACTGACACGGCAGAAATGCAAAGGATTATGAGAGGTTACTACAAGCAAATATATGCCAATAAAATGGAAAACCTGGAAGAAATGGACAAATTCTTAGAAAAGCATAACCTTCTGAGACTGAACCAGGAAGAAATAGAAAATATAGACAGACCAATCACAAGCAGTGAAATTGAAACTGTGATTAAAAATCTTCCAACAAACAAAAGTCCAGGACCAGATGGCTTCACAGGTGAATTGCATCAAACATTTAGAGAAGAGCTAACACCCATCCTTCTCAAACTCTTCCAAAAAATTGTGGAGGAAGGAACACTCCCGAACTCATTCTATGAGGCCACCATCACCCTGATACCAAAACCAGACAAAGATACTACAAAAAAAGAAAATTACAGACCACTATCACTGATGACTAAAGATGCAAAAATCCTCAACAAAATACTAGCAAACAGAATCCAACAACACATTAAAAGGATCATACACCATAATCAAGTAGGATTTATCCCAGGGATGCAAGGATTTTTCAGTATATGCAAATCAATCAATGTGACCCACCATATTAACAAATTGAAGAATAAAAACTATATAATCCTTTCAGTACATGCAGAAAAGGTTTTTGACAAAATTCTACACCCATTTGTGATGAAAACTCTTCAGAAAGTGGGCATAGAGGGAACCTACCTCAACATAATAAAGGCCATATATGAGAAACCCACAGCAGACATCATTCTCAATGGTGAGAAACTGAAAGCGTTTCCTCTAAGATCAGGAATAAGACAAGGATGTCCACTCTCACCACCATTATTCAACATAGTTTTGGAAGTCCTAGCCTCGGCGATCAGAGAAGAAAAAGAAATCAAAGGAATACAAACTGGAAAAGAAGAAGTAAAACTGTCACTGTTTGCAGATGACATGATACTATACATAGAGAATCCTAAAGATGCCACCAGAAAACTACTAGAGCTAATCAATGAATTTGGTAAAGTCGTAGGATAAAAAATTAATGCACAGAAACCTCTTGCACTCCTATACACTAATGATGAAGCATCTGAAAGAGAAATTAAGGAAACACTCCCATTTACCATTGCAACAAAAAGAATAAAATACCTAGGAATAAACCTACCTAGGGAGACAAAAGACCTGTATGCAGAAAACTATAAGACACTGATGAAAGAAATTAAAGATGATACCAACAGATGGAGAGATATACCATGTTCTTGGATTGGAAGAATCAATATTGTGAAAATGTCTATACTACCCAAAGCAATCTACAGATTCAATGCAATCCCTATCAAATTACCAAAGGCATTTTTTACGGAACTAGAACAAAAAATCTTGGTATTTGTATGGAGACACAAAAGACCCCAAATAGCCAAAGCAGTGTTGAGGGAAAAAAACGGAACTGGAGGAATCAGGCTCCCTGACTTCAGACTATACTACAAAGCTGCAGTAATCAAGACAATATGGCACTGGCATACAAACAGAAATATAGATCAGTGGAACAAGATAGAAAGCCCAGAGATAAACCCACACATCTATGGTCAACTAATCTATGACAAAGGAGGCAAGGATATGCAATGGAGAAAAGACAGTCTCTTCAATAAGTGGTGCTGGGAAAACTGGACAGCTCCATGTAAAAGAATGAAATTAGAGCACTCCCTAACACCATACACAAAAATAAACTCAAAATGGACTAGAGACCTAAATGTAAGACTGGACACTATAAAACTCTTAGAGGAAAACATAGGAAGAACACTCTTTGACATAAATCACAGAAAGACCTTCCTTGATCCACCTCCTAGAGTAATGGAAATAAAAACAAAAATAAACAAGTGGGACCTAATGAAACTTCAAAGCTTTCGCACAGCAAAGGAAACCATAAACAAGACAAAAAGACAGCCCTCAGAATGGGAGAAAATATTTGCAAATGAATCAACAGACAAAGGATTAATCTCTAAAATATATAAACAGCACATGCAGCTCAATATTAAAGAAACAAACAACCCAATCCAAAAATGGCCAGAAGACCTAAATAGACATTTCTCCAAAGAAGACATACAGATGACCAAGAAGCACATGAAAAGCTGCTCAACATCACTAATTATTAGAGAAATGCAAATCAAAGCTACAATGATTTGCATTGTTCTACACACCAGTTAGAACTGGCTTCATCAGAACATCTACAAACAACAAATGCAGGAGAGGGTGTGGAGAAAAGGGAACCCTCTTGCACTGTTGGTGGGAATGTAAGCTGATACAGCCACTATGGAGAACAGTATGGAAGTTCCTTAAAAAACTAAAAATAGAATTACCATATGATCCAGCAATCCCACTACTGGGCATATACCCAGAGAAAACCACAATTCAAAAAGACACATGCACCCCAGTGTTCATTGCAGCACTATTTACAAAAGCCAGGTGATGGATGTGACCTAAATGCCCATCGACAGACAAATGGATAAAGAAGATGTGGTACATATATACAATGGAATATTACTCAGCCATAAAAAGGAATGAAGTTGCGTCATTTGTTGAGACGTGGATGGATCTAGAGACTGTCATACAGAGTGAAGTAAGTCAGAAAGAGAAAAACAAATATCATATATTAATGCATATATGTCGAACCTAGAAAAGTGGTACAGATGAACTGGTTTGCAGGTTAGAAATTGAGACACAGATGTAGAGAACAAACATATGGACACCAAGGGGGGAAAGCGGTTGGGGGGGTGGTGGTGATGGTGTGATGAATTGGGCGATTGGGAATGACATGTATACACTGATGTGTATAAAATGGATAGCTAATAAGAACCTGCTGTATAAAAAAATAGAGAAAACCTATTTATTACGTTTATAGACATGTGTGCAATTAAAAAAAAAACACTATTGTTACCTTGAAAAAAAAAGACTATACTTTTTCCTGTAAGCACAGCTTTAGTCACATCCACGTTTTGGTATGTAGTATTTTTACTATCATTCAGTTCAGATTATTTTCTAACTCCAATTGTCATTTGTTTTGGGGGGGGGTTACTTAGATGTAGTGTATTTCATAACTTCTAGTTACTTTTTTGTTACTGATTTGTAGCTTAACTACAAGTCAAGAAACACACTTTGTATAATTTTAATACTTTGAAATTTGTTAAAATTTGCCTTGCACAATATGGTCAGTTTTTTTAAATGTTCCAAGTGTACTTGAAAATAATTTGTAATTTAAAGTTTTGGAGTATAGTGACTATATATCTGCTTGTTGAATCAAATTTGCTGCTCACGTTACTTAAGTTCTTTATATCCTTACTAATATTTTTTTGGGGGGGTCTACTGATTCTGAAAGAGGTATCCTCTATCAGTGAATGACATCAGTATGTTAAATCTCCTATTATGATAGTGAATTTGTCTATTTTTTCCTTGTAGCTCTGTTGCTCTATGTAACTTGAAGTTAAGTGCCTACAAATTTAAAACTTCCTGGTAAATTGGTCTTGTTGATATGAAGTGCCCTTGTTTATTTCTAGTAAAACCTTTGCTTTCAAGTCTACTGTATCTGTTATTATATAATTTCCTTTTGGTTTATATTTGCACAGTATATCTTTTCCCATTCTTTTACTTTCAACCTTTTTGTACCATTATGTTTTGTTTTTTTAATAAATTTTTAAAAATTAAAAAAAAAGGGCACCATGAAGGAAGTGAAAAAACAACACACATGTGAGAAAACATCTGCAAATCATATATCTTGGAAAGTGCCTGTATACAGAATATATAAACAATACAACTCCATAATAAAAAGACAACCCAATTAAAGAATGGAGAAAAGACTTGAATAGACATTTCTCCAAAGAAGACATACAAATGGCCAATAAGCACATGAAAAGATGCTCAAAATCACTAATTATTAGGGAAATGCAAATCAAAACCACAGTGACAGAGTAGATCTTAAAAGTTCTCATCACAAGGAAAAACAATTGTAACTATGTGAGTTAATGGATGTCAACTAAACTTACTGTGCTATCATTTTGCAATGTGACATATATCAAATCATTATGTTATACAACTTAAACTAATACAATGTTATATGTCAATTATATCTCAATAAAACTGGATAGAAGAAAAACTACAATAAGTATATATTGTACAACAAGGGGAATGTAGACAATGCGTTTTAATAACTATAAATGGAGTATAATCTTTAAAAATTGTGAATCACTATACTGTACACCTGCAAGTTATATAATATTGTACATCAACTATACTTCAATTAAAAAAAAAAAGAAAAAAAAGTGGGCAGAGGACCTGAATAGACATTTTCTCAAAGAAAATGTACAAATCGACAGTAGGTACACGAAAAAGTGCCCAACTTCATTAGCCATAAGGGAACTGCAAATCAAAATTATGATGCGATATTACCTTACACCTGTTAGAATGGCTGCTATCACAAAGACAAGAGATGACAAATGCTGGCAAGGAACTGGAGGAAAGGGGACCCTTGTGCACTGTTGATGGGAGTGTAAATTGGTATAGCTACAGTGGAAAACAGTATGGAGGTTCCTCCAAAAATTAAAAGTAGAGCTACATATGATGCTGCGGTCCCACTTCTGGATACAACTCTAAAGGAAATGAAATCAGTATCTCAAAGAGATATCTGCACTTCCATGTTCATTGCAGAATTATTCAGAATAGCCAAGACATGGAAACAACCAAAGTGTCTATCAGCAGATGAATAAAGAAAATGTGATACACACACACACACACTGAGGAATATCATTCAGTCATAAAACAAAAGGAAATTCTGCCTTTTGCAACAGCGTGGATGAACCTTGACAGCGTGATGTTAAGTGAAATAAGCCAGAGAGAGAGTAGATTGATGATCACCAGGAACTGGGGGTTGGGGAAATGGGGAGATGTTGATCCAAGGGCACAAAAACTTTTCATTATTAAAATGAATAAGATCTGGATCTAACGTACAGCATGGTGATTACAGTTAACAATACTACATTATATGCTTGAACGCTGCTTTGAGAGTCAATCTTAAATGTTCTCACCATAACAACAGCGACAAAATGGTAATTATCATGTGTAAGGTGAAGGATGTGTTAATTAACCTCACTGCAGCAAACATCTTCACAACACATATGTGTAACAAATCATCACATTGTACGCCTTAAACTTATGCAGTGTTAAATGTCAATTATATTTCAATAAAGCTGGCAAAAATAACATCACCAATAATTTAATTGTGATTTCCATTTCTCACATATATTAATTTGAATGACCGTATGTAGGTGTAAGACCAAATTAACTAGATTATCACATAAAGGCATGGGGATAGGGTAGAATTATGGCATATAACCCACAGAACACATAATCTTGGGTCTTTTGTTCCAGTGTATATTTACATATTTACTTATGTGTACGGTTATGGATATCATCTGGGAGTCGTAACACTTCAGATAAGATCAACAAAACCCACGAAACAGTTCTCTTTTGTCACGAAGATCATAAGATCTGTCCTTTGATCATCAACAAAGGACAGACAGAAATACTTCTCAGATTTCTTTTTCTGCCCCCCTCTGCTCACATCCTTTTGTCTAACTTACAGGGAAGGCAAAATGCCATCATAACCATGTGCAAATGACCACGAGGGCAGAGTGGCTCAAGCCCCAACGTCACCATCCCCCATGGATCTCCCATATCTTTTTGGCAGCAGTAGGGGTAGAGGGCAAAAAGAGAATGAAGCATTTTGGTTAAAAGGTTTTTATTGCTGATGGAGTTCAAAGAAGGTAAGACAGCTCTAGGTTCTGAATCTCATTTTGCCTGATGCTGGGTCAAACCTCAAACAATATTTTCTCCTGAATCTTTCTTATAGGTTGTGAAGAGGATAAATCACTGAGAAATTGGGGAAAGCTGACAGAAGTTGAAAGGAAAATAGGTTGCCGGCTTCCCTGTGGTTCATCTGCCAGTTTATTCGTGGAGACCAAGGTGCTTCATGGACATTACACAGTTTATCCTTTTAATCCTATTGGGAAAGAAGGTCTCAGCTGTTTCTACTTATCTCTTCTTCAAAAACCATGAACTGTTCTGAAAATCGTTGAAAAGAACATTGTGTCTTTTTCTTTTTCTCAACATATCTTTATCCTTTTTATTTAAAACTTTTAATTTTATATTGGAGTATAGTTGACTAACAATGCTGTGTTAGTTTCAGGTGTACAGCAAAGTGATTCAGTTATACATATACATGTATCTATTCTTTTTCAAATTCTTTTCCCAATTAGGTTGTTACAGAATATTGAGCAGAGTTCCCTGTGCTGTACAGTAGGTCCTTCTTGGTTATCCATTTTAAGTATAGCAGTGTGTACATGTCAGTCCCAGACTCCCAATCTATCCCACACCCCTGCCTTTCCCATCTTTATCCTTATTTAAAGCATTGTAGTGCAAACACATACACACACACACACACACACAACAACAACAACAACAACAACAGCAATAAAAAAAGTGCTCTTTTTTTCCTGTAATGGAATGAATATCTGAATTCTTTCTAATTCTATCCTTAGTAAATTTACTTCTTTGGGTTTGAATCCCCCCCACCCCCTGTCAAAAGGTATTGTAAAAATAGCCTGTCTATACTTGTTACTTTATATTTTCACTATAGATATAGCCTAAAATATTTTATTCATAAATTTAATAAATTATTTATTGAGGGGCTACTATATGCTGGGCACTTTTCTAGCAGTTTGGGAGGATTCTCACTGAAGAAAATAGGCAAACAAAAATTGTGCCTTTGTGGAGATTTCATCCTAATGGAGGAGATAGACAATAAACTTTGGATATAGTAAGTAAGTAAACAATGTAGTAAGTAAGTAATAAAGTATGTTAAAATGTGTTAACTGCTATGGAAAAAATGAGACATGGATTTTATAACACAGTGAGTAATTCTCTATGTCCAAGATACTGGATGAAAAGCTGGGAAGTAACTAGTATTTCTCTCTTGGAAACCACTATTGTATTCTCTGCTGCTATGAGTTTGACTACTTTAGATACTCATGTAAGTGGAATCGTGCAGTATTTGTCCTTCTCTGTCTGGCGTATTTCACTTAGCATAATGTCCTCCAGTCGTCCCATGTTGTAGGGAATGGCAGGATTTCCATCTTTTTTAAGGCTGAATAATATTCTATTGTATGAATATACCACATTTTCTTTACCCATTCATCTGTTGATGAACATTTAGGTTGTTTCCATATCTTGGCTATTGTGAATAATGCTGTTATGAATATCGGTATACAAATATCTGTTCATGTCCCCATTTTAAACATTTTGGGTATATACCCAGAATTGGAATTGCTAGATCATATGGTAAATCTATGTTTAAATTTCTGAGGAGCCACTTACTGTTTTGCACAGTGGCTGCGCCATTTTATATTCCCACCATCAGTGCACAAGTGTCCCAATTTTTCCAAATCCTCACCAACACTTGTTATTTTCTGGGTTTCTTTGATAGCAATCCTAATGGATGTAAAGTGGTATTTCACTGTGGTCTTGATTTGCATTACTCTAATGATTAGTGGTGTTGAATATTTTTTATGTGTTACTGGCCTTTTGTATACTTTCTTTGGAGAAATGTCTATTCAAGTCCTTTGCTCATTTTAAATTTTGTTGAGTTGTATGAGTTCTTTATATGTTCTGGATATTAATCCTTGATTAAATATGTGATTTGCAAATATTTTTGCTCATTCTGTGAGTCGCCTTTTCACACTGTTGATAGTGTCCTTTGATGCACAAAATGTTTTAATTTTGGTGAAGTCCAACTTATCTATTTTTTCTTTTGTTGCCTGTCTTCTTAGTGTCGTATGCAAGAAGTCATTGCCAAATCCAATGTCATGAAGCTTTTCTCCTAAGTTTTCTTCTAAGGGTTTTGTAGTTTCAGCGCTTGTGTTTATGCCTTCGATCTATCTTGAGTTAATTTTTGTGTATGGTGTAAGGTAAGGTCCAGCTTCATTCTTTTGTCTGTGGATATCCAGTTCTCCCAGCACCATTTATTGAAAAGAGACACTCAGCTAACATTTACTGAAATCCTTAATACCAAGAAAGAAGATATGCTATAAAAAGTTCACAGGATTGTGGGGAAAGGACTCTCAACTCATCTTCAGGCCCACTCTTATTCCTTCTTGTATATTGTTGGTTCCTTTTTTAACAATGGGACAAATTAAACCTGGATGGGTAAATGATTCCAGGGACTGCAGCAAAATAGTAACTGTGTTTTATTTATTTATTTTAATTTTTATTGGAGTGTGGTTTATTTACAATGTTGTGTTATTTTCAGGTGTACAACAAAGTGAATCATATATATATATATATATATATACATACATATATATATGTATACACACACATTCTTTTTCAGATTTTTTTTCCCATATAGGTTGTTACAGAATATTGAGTAGAGTTCCCTGTGCTATACATTAGGTCCTTATTAGTTATCTGTTTTATATATAGTAGTGTGTATATGCTAATCCGAACCTCCTAATTTATCACTTCCCCTTCACGTTTCCCCTTTGGTAACCGTAAGTTTGATTTTGAGATCTGTGAGTCTGTTTCTGCTTTGTAAGTAAGTTCATTTGTATCACTTTTTAACATTAGATTCCACATGTAAGTGATATCATATGATATTTGTCTTTCTCTGTCTGACTTACTTCACTTAGTACTCTAATCTCTAGGTCCATCCATGTTGCTGCAAATGGCTGAGTAATGGTCCATTGTATATATGTACCACATCTTATTTATCCATTCCTCTGTTGATGGACATTTAGGTTGCTTCCATGTCTTGTGTTTTAAAATTGCTGTTGAGAAGGTGGTGCTGCATAATTCGCTTTCATAGTTTACCTGGGGGAGGGGACATTCTTCAAGAAGGGCAAATCCAAGCCTGCAGGAGAGTGAAAGACGGTTTGAAAAATTGTCTTCAGCATGAATATTATTTGCATAATACAAATGACATAAAGTAAAATTCCTCTGTTTATGGCTTGTGGGGCTGCACAGACATTAGAGTGTAAGCACTGGATAAGGAGTATGAGCTGAACATGCTGGGGAACATAGATCCAGTGGGTGTTACCTCATTGTAACCATGTGGACACAAGCAGTCTTTGTTGAGAAAAGGCATTTCTAGATGAGATGTTAAATGAATTAATGTTAGTGTCTATTTCTTTACCTTGCACGGAACTACCCTGGGCATCAACACAACTGTATTGGTTCTGATGTTACTCAGTTTCACCAGGAGCTCCAGGTGCTTACATTTCTTTTCCGGATAGAATCATCATGTACTGTGGGTGAGGGGACTGGGGTAGAAAGATGCTCCAGGGCAGTTCAGATTTCATCTTTATCAGGAACCTTGTCAGGGACAGCATGGAGTTAACCAGACCATTGTTGCATTTCCTAGGAGATCTAAGAAAACCAAGACAAGCTGTGTGGAAATCCTTCAGGCCAGGAGAACAGCAGTTCTGAGTCCCAGAAATTATAAATTGAGTGGAACGAATAGGGTTGGTCTGAGGATCCGGGGAGGTGCTGGTGTGAGTTAGTTCTGGAAGCCACGATGTGATGGGGACATGCTGGATGAGAGAATAAAGGCTATGAACAATTAAAATAGCAGAACCAAAATATTTAAAATGAGCGCATCCCTGAATTCCCTGCCGAAGGGTAGTTTCAGGGTGCAGTGAATGCAAATGCCAACGTCCCTACATGTTGACAGCACCAGCGAGCATCTGTTTTCAAACATCATGGCCAGTATTTACTTGGAAAATATCTCATTATTTTAATTTGTATTTCTTTTATTATTAATGAGGTTCAGAATTGTCTCATTTGTTTGCATAATTTATATTTCTTTTATAAAATTTTTATGGGCTTTGTCGATTGACTTGTAAGTATAATTTGTATATTGGGGAAATAAGTCCTTTGTCTATCATTTGGGTTGCAAATATTTCCCCCAGTCTGTCTTTTGAGTTTGTTTATGATACTTTTAGCCTCCAAAAATGTTAAAATTTGATGTAGTTAGCACTATCCATGTTTTGTCCTTTGCAGCTTCAAGATATCCTATTGTGATTAGAAAGTCCTCGCTAAGAAAAATAAAATTATTCACCGATGTTTTCCTTTAGATTTATACAAATTTTATTTTCTTTTCATGTCTAAATTCTTGGATTCATCTGGAATTTATTTTGCATACATCAAGGTGCAAGTTTACATTTTTGGGGGAGATGGCAGAGTAACACTCTCTCCCACTGGAATGTGAGCCTCAGGAAGGTAGGCACTGAGCTTCTGCTGCTTGCCAATGTGATGCCAGGGCCTGACACAGCACTTGGCACCCGGTAAGTGTTTAGTCAAGGCTCCTTTAATTAGTACATGAATGAAATTCTACAGAAGATAAAGAGAGGAGCTGAATCTCTCAGGAGGAAACCTTCATTTCTGGATTTTATACTTAAGAAGGAATAAAAACAGAGCGGCACATGTCCTGAAAATAAAAAGCAAGATGGTGAAGGAACTAGAAACCACGTTAGACAAGAAACTGGGGATGCTCACTTTGGAGAAAACTCACTGGAAGAGAAGCTCTTCCTTTGTCTAGTGTTTAGGAGATGAGCGAGGGCCAGTGGCGGATGCTTGGCTTTCATGGTTTAAGGAGGCGCCCTGGGATGATGACCTGCTCACAGAGGGAATGGCTGGATTTGGAGATGGCAAGCTCCTTTCCTCTAGGGGTGCTCAAGCATATGCTCATGGGATTCTTGGGGATTGTTGTAGAACAACAATCTTGGGGATTGTTGCATATTGTGCAGTTACTTGTGCAGCCAAATAACTGCACAATATGTGCTGAAGATAATTCAACAGAGAGGGGTCAGGGATAGTGAATAGGAGAGGCCCTGTCCCATCTAGAGAGCAGCCACCTCTCCGCTCTGACCAAGTGCTACCCTATGTTGCCACAAGATTGTTTTTGTTTTTCCAGAGAAGGTTGAAATGGAATTACCTATTTATTTTTTATTTTTTGAATTTTTTAAATGGGAAGTTTTTTGATTTTTAAAACCCTTCCTGGGCCGAATAGAACATATCTGATGTCTGGATTTCTCTTGTGGTTCACCAGTTTGCAACTCCTGTCTTTGATAAAAGGGGAATTATATATAGACAGTGGCATGGTTTCTGGCCTAGGTGACCTTTCAAATCAGAGACCCTTGGCTCTCTGATTTCCTGAGCTATATAAGTGTGAGGGATTATTAATGGTGTCGCTATATCACTAGAATATGACTCAGCATATGGGTAGAACAGATAGGATGGAGGAAGAATTAGGATTTGATGGAAGGAAGAGAGTCTCTGCAATTATGTATGACCTATCATTTTTATGGCAGTGCATCTTAATTACTGGTCATAATAGAGTGTAAGGTACATAAGCAAGTCTTAAGAGGAGAGAAAGTAGCAGGACGTATTGAAAGTGGCAATGGAGAGAGAGAGAAAGAGAGAGAAGAGGAGAAGGGGGAAGGGAAGAGAAGGGAAAGGAGAGAGAGTGGAGGAAGGAAAGCAGTTTTGGATTGAAACTCCAATGTGCAAAAAGGAAAATTAAGTGTTTGAGGTCTCCACTCCCAGCCCAGTGGCCTGGAGACATGAGGTCTTCTGCAGGCTGCACCATTCATTAATAAGGTGGAATGTTTTGGCTTAGCAATAAAAAATCAGTGCTATGGATTTTTCATCCTGTGACGAAGCTGAGAGAGTCTAAAAGGAATGGGAATTGTTACTGCTTCCCGACCAGCGTGATTTCATTGCATCTTTTTATCCATCATCAGGGTATTGGCTGAATGAGCAGAGTCAAGGAGAGAGGACCCTTCTTCACATAGCACCTGTGGCCTGAAAGAGGAGTTCCTCACGGGAGCGCTGCGCGATGTGAAGAAGGAATTCTTCCAGTGAAGTTGACTTGTCCATGCAGCCTCCATCTAGTATGGGGTCTTGACTCCATCTTGGGGTGACCCACAACTGTGTATCTCATCTTGGGAGATGCTGTCCGAGCCCTTCTCATATCCCCTCAGCTCCCATGGCTCTAGCACACACCATCTGTGAGATTCCTGCT
>NW_006783088.1:946002-949342 GCF_000442215.2 Lipotes vexillifer | reverse complement strand
TTTCCTGCTGTAAATACTGGCCGCTCTTTTTCCAACCACTTGCCCTATAGCTTGGCAAGCCAGGGAGTTAAAGCCCTAGGAGCAATCCTCAGTCATGGAGTGACAGGACCTGTGAGTAATTCCCAGACTCCTCATTCCCAGGAAGAACAAGATCTGAAGCGTGCTCTGTGCTGTCTCCCAGAGGTCCTAGTGGGTCTGAGCCTCATTTAACAATATCAGGAAGCTTCTCATTAACATGGCCTGTTCTGGCTTCCTTCCCTTCTCTATCTCACTTCCCCACTTCCCTACCTGAGAGCAAACCACGTGCTCTCAAACCCCTGTCTCAGGGTCTGATTCTGGGGAAACCCAATCTACCACAGGCAACAGGGAACTTGTGTAGGCTTATCCAAGGACATTATAATTCCTGTGTTATTGGGTGACTTGTGTCCCTTGCCAAATTCACATGCTGGAGTCCAAACCCCCAGTACCTCAAAGTGTGACTTTATTTGAAGACAGGATCTTTACAGAGAAAATCAAGTTAAAGTGAGGTCATTAGAGGGGCCCCAACCCAACATGACTGGTGTCCTCATTAAAAAGAGGAAATGTGAACACTGAGAGAGACATGCATAGAGGAAAGATGACGTGAAGAGACATAGGGAGAAGACAAGGAGAGAGGACTGGACCAGATCCTTCTC
Organism: Lipotes vexillifer; assembly: GCF_000442215.2. Taxonomy (NCBI): domain Eukaryota; kingdom Metazoa; phylum Chordata; class Mammalia; order Artiodactyla; family Lipotidae; genus Lipotes; species Lipotes vexillifer. Next base: position 948,668 of record NW_006783088.1, on the reverse strand, counting down.
TCAGAGCCCTCAGAACCATCACTGATGACATCTCTCTCTTTGCCCAGATTGGTGCTCAAGAACCATGATCTGGGGATGGTTGTACTACCTCCAAATGTTTGTCCCATTTGCTATGTCATGGTGCCTGAAATTCTTACAGAAGTACTTACTCCTTTGAGTAAAACCACAAGAACCTTGGCTAACATTCACCAATTTTCAAGAGAGAATAAAATTCTTAGCCAGTATCTTTACATGCAAGAATAAAACTTTTAGCTATTGGCAATTCCCTGGAGGTCCAGTGATTAAGACTCTGAGCTTTCACTGCCGAGGACCTGGGCTCAATCCCTGGTCAGGGAAATAAGATCCTGAAAGCCGCATGGCCTTCCCCCCCCCGCAAAGAAAACCCCACAAACTTTTTTAGCTATTGATACCTTTACGTGGTCTCTAAGCAGAAAAGAAAGCCTTTAGCAAACCAACAGAGAACAGGAAGGTTTTGATAAAGGTGGTGGTGATTGCTAGGGGAACGTCATGAATAACATGGATTGCAGGATATTTCCAGAAGGGAAAGATCAATGATTGTTGAGGCAGGGTGTGGTGGGGCATTTGGCAATAGCTGAACATTTTGGGGAGTTACATAAGGGACTTCAGTTTTGGGAAGCGGGGAAACACCAGAAAAGGCACCTAAGTCTATCTACTAGCTCTAAAACACCCCACACTTTCAAACTCTCTAGGATCTTGTCCAAGGTGGTCCTGGGTTTGGTATGTCATTACTTTGACTATTCTGTTCAGTGAACTTTTTCTTATCAATTAATATGTAACCCAACAGTCACTTGCTCTAGGAAACCTTTTCTGCCACTTTTACCCCAGCTGAGTATCCTCTACTGTGTCACTCCATTCCTCCCACTCAAGAAATCCCACTCAGTTGGCTGAGTCTATGGGATCCCACCCTTCCTTTCCAACCTTCCCATTTCCATGGGCTCCTTCCACCGCCATCTGGACTAGAGCCTCCCAGGATGGGAGTGGCTCAGCAGGGATGATGACTTCCTTCTCTCCCTGTGTCTCCATAGTTATCCATTCATTCCACCATCTTGGCCCATATCACATTCCATTGTATTTTCTAAAAATGTGCCTGTCTCATGACTGGACTGATTTTCTTCTCTTGACACAATCTCTGTACGAAGTAAGTACACTATTAACATATTTATTAATTGAATGAAGTCAGTTTTGATTTTGTCACACTTCTGTAGGTAATTCTACAAGCCTCTGTGTGCCTGTGACATGCTGGTCTATTTCTTGAAGGAACTCTTTGAGCAGTAGTGTATGACTCTTGTGATTCAACTGAATAAATATTTATTGAGGTCCTTCTGGGTAGGAAGGAGTTGTGTCTTTAGACATTTACTAATGATTTCTTGAGGGAACCCATTTTATTTTCAATACAGAATATTTATCTCTAATCCCCAGTGGTTCTTAATTTCAGAGGGGTTTCTTGCACGAATACTTTGATAATTTGATGATAGCTATGTGCGTTCATCTCAGGAAAACCAAAACATCCTTATACAGTCAAAATTGTACAATCAAGAACATAAATAAAGTTGGAGCTGATGTTTATTTGGGGGAAAAACATTCTCTATACTTAGGGTTCACTTTATTTAAGCTTCTTAGTGTTGGAACTAGCTAAGGGTGTGTCCCTCTAAATACTCTGGGCTATTCAAATTTTATCATTTCACTATTTCAGTTTTTCCAGGTAGATAAGGTCCAGTAATGGGTACTGTATACTGCTATGAACGGACTTTTATTCCCCCAAATTCATATGTTGAAGTCCTAATCCCCAGTGAGATTGTATTTGGAGGAAGGAAGTAATTAAGGTTAAGTGAATCATGAGGATGGGGCTCTAATATGATAGGATCAGTGTCCTTATAAGAAGGGACCCCAGAGGGCTCTTTCTCTCCACCATATGAGGACACAGCGAGAAGGTGGCCAGTCTAAGCCAGGAAGAGAGCTTTCACCAGAACATGACTATGCTGGCACTCAGATCTTGGACTTCCAGTCCCCAGAACTGTGAGGAAATAAATTTCTGTTGTTTAAGCCACCCAGGCTGTTTTGTTATGGCAGCTCTAGCAGACTAACACAGATACAGAGCTTGAGTGAAAAAAACCTTCCAAATGTTAATAAGGATGGTGAACACTTGACCTGTGTAAATAGAACCCAAAGTTTTACTGAAAAAACAAAAACAAAAACAAACAGAATGAGTGATCTTAAAGTTAAATTTTATTTTGACACCAGTGGCACTGCTGCATAAAGTGGAATTCTCCTGAGGGCATGCTCAGCTTTGGCAAGGTGAAGTTCTGTAAGTACAGGCATACCTTATTTTATTGCACTTCACAGATATTGAATATTTTACAGATTGAGGGTTTGTGGCAACCCTGTGTTGAGCAAGTCTATCAAAACCATTTTATTCAATAGCATTTGCTCACTTCATATCGGTGTCACATTTTGGTAATTCTTGTAATATTTCAAGCTTTTTCATTATTTTTATATTTTTTATGGTGGTCTGTGATCAATGATTTTGGTGTTGTTACTGTTGTAATAGTTTTGGGGCACCACGAACCAGGCTTGTATGAGATGGCTAACTTAATTGATAAATGTGTGTATTCTGACTGCTCCACCAACCGGCTGTTCCCCTCTTT
>NW_006783088.1:938391-945926 GCF_000442215.2 Lipotes vexillifer | reverse complement strand
GCTGGGCCCGTGAGCCATGGCCGCTGAGCCTGCGCGTCCGGAGCCTGTGCTCCGCAACAGGAGAGGCCACAACAGTGAGAGGCCCGCGTACCGAAAATTAAAAAATAATAATAATAATAATATTGAAATTAGGCCAACCAATAATCCTACAGTGGCATCTAGATGTTCAAGTGAAAGGAATCACACATTTCTCACTTTAACTCAAAAGCTAGAAATGATAAAGCTTAGTGAGGAAGGTGTGTTGAAATCTTATATAGGCTGAATGCTAGGCCTCTTGCACCAGTTAGCCAAGTTATGAATGCAAAGGAAATTGAAAGGTGTACTCCAGTGAACACAGAACTAATAAGAAAGCAAAACAACCTTATTGCTGTTATGGAGAAAGTTGCAGTGGTCTGGATAGAAGATCAAACCAGCCAAAACATTCCCTTAAGCCAAAGCTTAATCTAAAGCAAGGCCCTAACTTTCTTCAATTCTGTGAAGGCAGAGAGAAGTGAAGTTCGCAGAGGCTGTTTCATGAGGTTTAAGGAAAGAAGCCATCTCCATAATATAAAAGTGCAAGGTGGAGTAGCAAGTGCTGATGTAGAAACTGCAACAAGTTATCCAGAAGATCTAGCTAAGACAATTAATGAAAGTGGCTACACTAAACAACAGATTTTCAGTGTAGACGAAACAGCCTTATATTGGAAGAAGATGCCATGTAGGATTTTCATATCTTGAGAGAAGTCAATGCCTGGCTTTAGAGCTACAAAAGATAGGCTGACTCTCTTGTTAGGGGCTAATATAGCTGGCGACTTTAATTTGAAGCCAATGCTCATTTACCATTTTGTAAATCGTATGGCCCTTAGGAATTATGCTAAATCTACTCTGCCTCTGCGCTATAGATGGAACAATAAAGCCTGAATGACAGCATATCTGTTTACAACGTGGTTTACTGAATAGTTTAAGCTAACCGTTGAGAACTACTGCTCAGAAAAAAAGATTCCTTTCAAAATATCACTGCTCATTGACAATGCACCTGATCACCCGAGAGCTCTAATGGAGATGTACAATGAGATTGATGTTGTTTTCATGACTGCTGACACAACATCCATTCTGCAGCCCATGGATCAAGGAGTCATTTCTACTTTCAAGTCTTATTATTTAAGAAATACACTTTGTAAGGCTATAGATAGTGACTCCTATGATGGATCTGGGAAAAGTAAGGATTCATCATTCTGAATGCTATTAAGAACATTAGTGATTCACGGGAAGAGGTCAAAATGTCCACATTAACAGGAGCTTGGAAGAAGTTGATTCTAACCCTCAGGAATGACTTTGAGGAGTTCAAGACTTCAGTGGAGGAAATAACTGCAGATGTGGCAGAAATAGCAAGAGAAGCAGAATTAGAAGTGGAACCTGAAGATGGGACTGGTACAATCTCATGATAAAACTTTAACGGATGAGGAGTTACTTCTTATGGATGAGCAAAGAAAGTGGTTTCCTGAGATAGAAACTACTCCTGGTGAAAATGCTGTGAGTATCGTTGGAAAAACGACAAAGTATTTAGAATATTACATAAAGTTAGTTAATAAAGCAGCAGCAGGGTTTGAGGGGACTGACTCCAATTTTGAAAGAAGTTCTGCTGTGGGTAATATGCTATCAAACAGCATTGCATGCTACAGAGAAATCGTTTGTGAAAGGAAGAGTCGGTCGATGCTGCCGAATTCATTGTTTTCTCATTTTAAGAAATGGCCACGGTCATCCTAACCTTCAGCAACCACCACCTTGATCATTCAGAGCCATCAACATGGAGGCAAGACCTTCCACCAGCAAATAGATCGTAACTTGGTGAAAGCTCAGATGATGGCTAGCATTGTTTTTAGCAATAAAGTGTCTTAAAATTAAGGTATGTATATCTGTTCTTAGATACAATGCTATTGCACACTTAGTTGAGTAAAGAATAGTGTAAACATAACTTTTATATGTACTGGAAAACAGAAAAATTTGTGTGACTTGCTTTATGCTTTTTTTGCTTTATTGTGGTGTTCTGGAACTGAATCCACAATACCCGAGGTGTGCCTGTACAGGTGTGCTCTGCTTGCTGACAGTTTGCTTTATGCCACTTTACTTTTACAAAAGACCTACATCAGTACTTGTTTTCACTAACCAAAATAAATCCGGAAAGGATTTTCACTTTCCCAAAAAAAAAAGGTGAAAAGCAAAAGTAGCGTCCAGCCTTTGTTCTGCAGCAGCCATTACAGAGGCAGCACACACCCCAGCAGCAAGAGTGGTGCCACCAAGCTCCTTCCGTGGGAACTACACGCAACATCTCAGCATCACGCTGCCATAGCTTTGTACTGTGTCTGTGAGCATCTGTGCTTTACTTCAATTTACTTTGTGCATCCATTAGCCAGATGTGTCCTAAGGTGTTTCTTTGCTTTATGCCGTTTTGGCTTAGGAAAGGTTGCATAAGAATGTTCTACTCTCCAGTTGAGGGAAAACGTGTAATAGGGAAGGATCCTCCTTCCTTTAGACAACTGTTTCAGGATGATGTGCCCTCTATTGCTAAGAAAAAAATTGTACGGGCATTATAGAGGGCTGTGACTGAATAGCCTAACCCAGAAGAAAATATTTAAGAGAGGCCTTTGATTAGTTTTTAGTGCTTTAGCTTGTTTCCTTTGCAAGGAATTGATGTGATTTGAAAAGGATTCCAATTTATTTCTTAAAAACCAAACATTTATTGTCCTCTTATTCTGTACTCACTACTGGACTAAATATATTTTGGAAAATTCAAGGAAATAAAAGGCACAGTCATGTCCTCAAGTCCTGCATAGAGGAAAGGAGACTGAGGCACATGAAAGAGTAGCGGGAGATCGTGTGTAATCAGCTGCTACATTGTGTGGGGTGGTCTTGAGTTCATCCGTGAAAACATTTTGTTAGCAATTAGTTCAAATTATAAGTTGATACGTAGCTAGGTAATAAAATAGAAATTCTGTAATTCAGTCTTTTCCCTAATTCAGATTGGTCTTCATCGTTAGTGAGATTTTATAGCTTTTAAGAAAAAGTTCATCCGTTCCTCTGCTATATGGAAAGTGTTTTACTCATGTCCATAGGGCTTAAATACGTATTTTATTTTAAATAATGAATATTTCACTTAACAAAACGGAACAACATTGTGACAGTAGATATTTTGGAGACAAGGAAAATTTTCTGAGATTTACTCTGTGTCAGTCTGTACTCTCTCTTCTGTCTGTCTGTCTGTCTTTGTATCGATCTATCTTCACATCTATACATCAAGTAAATATAATATGTATCTGTATGTATAAAGTATATGTATATGATATAGGTATTCAATCATTTTTGGTTAATATCCTGTATAGCAGAGCCCTCTATAGATGTAGAGTCAAGCCTTGCAATTTTGGTTGCAGAATAGCTTACTGTACTATCAACACATGAAAAATAGGGGGAAACTGGATGCTAGAGAACAGGAAAGGTTGAATTTCCTTATAGAATAATAGGGCGTTTTCCTCCAATAACCTGGGAGACAGCCTGATGCTTTGGAGCATATGGTTTCAGTTGCTCTTAGGGTGAAAACAAAACCCGAGCATGGCTTGTAAAACCCTACGGAATCCAGCCCCAGTCAACTACTCTATGCTTACCTTGGATCCCTGTCTCGAAGCCCTGGTCATACTGGCTCCCTCCAGCCTCTCAAATGCACGACCTTGGCTAGTTCCAGTCCAGGGCCTGTCCAGGTCATCCACTCTGCTCTCTCTTCACACTTTCTTTGCAGGGTAAGACAGAGTGGGAGATTTTATTGTAAAGATAAAGTAGGCAATTTCATGGTCACAGGAGCCAAACTGCAGCTAGACCTACTGGGAAATGGACTCCAGAAGCTCCTGGGAACCAAAGCTTCATTCCCACGTCTGAGGGGTGCCATGGTCTGATCCATCTCTGCCTCACTGTGTTTCTCTCTGCATCCTTCTTTTAACCAACTTCCTTCGTTTGTAAGGGCTCAATGTGGCCACCAGCCCTCAAATATATACAATGAATCAAATTCTTACCATGAAACTGACCATGGTATCTGGGTTTCTTGGTTAAAATTCTCTAGAGAAAGAATACACGTCCCCTGGCCAGCCTCACTAGTGGGTACCATTGCCCTGTACGTTCAAATGAGGTCTGGGTCATGTGATAGACCTGCCTAGGTCTGCTGTGATTTAGATATTTTTCATAGGGGCAGTTTTAAGAGAAGTAGACCATGTCTGAGGGCAGCAGTACAAAATCATGTCTATTATACAGTTGCAGTAAGAGTCCGTGTCCTTGCTGTATCACACACCTGTGAAGAGACCGCCAAGGCTCGTAATAAAGCTATCGAATGCTTTATTCTCTAATTCCCAGTAATGGCTGGGTCATCATACCCAAGAGGTCAGAAATGGATGCTCAATCATCAAGGTTGCCCCACCTTCTTGGCCACTGTTCACTGGAACGAGGAGGTCATCTGACTCTAGTTGGGTTATTTTGAGACCCTTTTGAGGGAATTTGACATTGGAACTATGAAGGACTGGTTGTTCTAAAGGGCTGGACCTGTCATATGTGTGATTGGGAGCTGTGATTGGCTGGTTTCTGCCATGGGGACCGAGTTGTGAAGGAAACAATTCTTCTGGGACAGAGAAATAGGAAGTTGATGTGCAGAGAGAAGCAACGATGTGAGATGGAGAAGAAACACAGCCTGGTTCCTGATAGCTCTCTTTTCCCTGAGTTTGGCTGCATTCTTGCCAATGGGTTCTATGAGAATACCCTCAGTCCTTAAAATCAATCTTTTAAAAATTGCTTCAATTCACCTGAGTTGGCTTCTTATTCTTGCATCCAAATATCCTAACTAATACAAAAAGCAGGAGAATCAGGAGTAACATGTGCAAAACCAGACTTTCAGAAAAAATGTGGTGGTGTCATCTGAGTCAATGAAGGGAGCAATAGGGACTTCTCCAACCCAGGAAGAGAAACGGGTTGGGACATTGCTCTGAAAGGTACTCAGCAAATACTAAAGCCAACCAATTTTTCTTTTTTTGCTTTTTTCTCTACTGGGAGGGATGTAAAAGAAAGTGAAAGAAGAAAGAAAGTGAAGGAGCAGCTTTGGTCAGAGTTTAGTGGGGTGAGGGGGATAGATAATAAATATAATAAGTAAATTTCATGTTATTGGGCTTCCCTGGTGGTGCAGTGGTTGAGAGTCCGCCTGCCGATGCAGGGGACACGGGTTCGTGCCCCGGTTGGGGAAGGTCCCACATGCCGCAGAGCGGCTGGGCCCGTGAGCCATGGCCGCTGAGCCTGCGCGTCCGGAGCCTGTGCTCCGCAACGGGAGAGGCCACAACAGTGAGAGGCCCGCGTACCGCAAAAAAAAAAAAAAAATTTCATGTTATTTTAAAAGGTCATAATTCCTCTGGAGAAAAATAAGGCAGGGCAAGGAGAATAAAGAGTTTTCAATCTGAAGTGTTAAAGTTCAGTTCAAATGTCACTTCCTTGAAAATTATCTCGCCAGAATTTCTATCCTGGTGTGGAGATGATTGATTACAGATATGACCTACCTCTCGTGGTAACCTATACAATTTTGAAGGCAGGAAATATGAGTATGTATGTATGTATATGTGGATATGTGTATGCATCTATGTGTGTATGTGTGTGTGTGTATGTGTGATTGTGCTGGCACGTGGGTGTGTAAGTTTCAGCCCTGGTCTCTGGAGCGCCTTTCACAGTGAAAAATGACAAAAAGGCTAAATGCGCAGGAGGTCGCTACCTGTCCCCTTCCTGGTCCCACCTTTATCAAAGGAGTTTCTTGCTGCCCTTGCTCCTTTCTTTTCTTGCCTGGACATTTTGAGACTCATAAAAAATGCTTGTGCATCAGATGCTAAGGATAATTGCCACAATTCCTCAGCTGCAGAGAACTGGCAAAAGTCATGCCAACCTGCAGACTGTGCCAATGGCTTCTTCGGGCAACGCTACTGTCCTACTTCTTTTTCCCCTAAGGTTTCTCTTGTGTTAAAGATTAAAGGGAGAAACTTGATGAAGCACCTGACCCCTGGAGGGCAAACTGCGGCCACAATGGGCCTTGTCTTTCCCTAGGTGAATAGGTTCCCTTACACCATCTCTGGGTTAAGTGTATGCGGGGAGCCCTGTATCTACAAAACTTCTTTCTCCCAGGTCACAGCCGGGGAAGGGTGGCAGAGACTATGATTCATGACATTATCCCCACTGAGGAAACCAGATCCTGGAAGACTGGTGACTCCTCAAGACACAAGTCAGAACTAGAACTCAGGCTCCTTCAACCATTGTTAGTGATGGCCCAACAGGGCAAATGCTTTTAGAAATGAGGATAGAAGAGAGACCTTTTCTATTCTTACATTAAAGGTGCCATTATCATGTAAGGAGCCTCAGTATGAGCAATAACCTCTCCTTGGGGACCCAGGTCAGCCATTGATTGGATACAACAGTGTTGGGGCAGAACTTACTAGCAGAGTCTTGTGCTAGAGCTAGAAGCCCACAGACAGAAAACATTCCCCCATCCTGCCTGGGCTTGTGTGGGGGATGGACATACAGTAACCACATGTAGGAATTTGTGGAAAGGGAAGGAGGAAGAAAAGATAATCGTGAAATTAGAGTCTCTCCAGCTTCTTGTCTTCAGGTGACCAAGTCATGATTATCTGTATCTATCGATAGATCTATCAGTCTATCTATAGATCTATCTATTGATCTATCTATATATTTTTTGGTGGGAGGGGTAGAGAAAAACAGGTGAGGAACTGGAAACTCAGAGAGGTTAAGAGAATTACCCAGGATCACACAGCTAGTCAAGGATGATGGTGGGGATGGGACAGGGGACGGGGAAAAGGACCCAGGCGTCTGGTTGCCCTGGGTAGTGCTGTTTTTCTACACCCTCAGCCTGAGATTGCAATCAGTGAAAGAGCAGAGGGTCATGAGCAAACAAAGAACAATGAACAAGGAGGAAAAGAGACTGTTCATGGAAAGGTGAAGTGGGTTTCAGGTGAGGAAACGGATTAGGTTGGTCTGGTCCACACCCAGTGCTGCTGAATCAAATTTTTTTCACTTGTCAGGTACATAATGGTTCCATTTAACATTAATCTTGCTGCCCAGCTGCTTCCAGCAATATCAAACTTTCCCTCTGTGGCCCAGCACCAGAAGTCTGCCACAGCTCCCCTTAATTAATTAGCAAAAATACCCAGCCTCATCACTTGTCACGCTGAATTATAAAATAGTTCCTTTTTGTAAGCTTGTTTCTTCTGCTAAACTCTGAACTTATTGCTGACCCCAGAACACACCAGGGATGATTTTACCTCAGGACCTTTGCACTTTCTGTTCCCTCTGCTAGAATGCTATTCCTCCGGATATCTGTGTAACTTGCCCCCGTGATTCCTTCAAATCCTTGCTCAAATATCACCTTCTGATGAGCCCTTCCCTGCTCACATTATTTAAAATTACAAACAGCCTCTGTAACATCCTTTTCTGCTGTATTTTTCTGCATCACATTTTTTTTTTTTTTTTTTTTT